>NC_048599.1:57998314-58306003 GCF_003668045.3 Cricetulus griseus | reverse complement strand
GGGGGACCCTCAGCCCAGGCAGCGCCCCCGCTTACCCACCTCATCCTCATGCAGGTCCTCCTCCAGCTGCAGCACCTGACTTAGTGCCTTGGTCACCACCACCTTCCGCTTCTGCAGAAACTCCACCTCTTCCTGGCACAGGCTGAATCCGAGCCGCACATCCAGCGTGTTAGGGCTGTGGAGAAGGGGAGCCTGTAGCCACCACCTTTAATCGGCTGATGTGGCTTTGGGGCCCAGTTCTGCTATGTATCTCTTCTGAGACCTTGGGCATCTATATTCTCATCTGCAAAATACTTCCTGGCCAGCACTACCTTCAATACCTAATGGAACATCAGGCATAAAGCCCCTAAGCCTTAGCTGGCTCATGATAAGCTGGGACTTGTCTAAAGACTACTCTTGGGCCTCTTTGAACCTTCTACCTCCTCAGCAGGATCTGGAAAATTCCAAAAGGTTTCCCTAGGCACTTTCCCTATCCCAAAGCTGTTATGAATGACAAGGGTCCCTTAGATCCCTTTGGTAAACCCCTGGCTTTCTGCTCCTGCAGAGCCCCTGGCTCCTTCTGAACCCTGCCTGCCCACAGGATCACGATTCTCCTGGTGTTTGTGCAACTGGCAAATTCTCTCACACTGATCTCACTGCATCAGATGAGGCAGGAGCTGCCATGCCATGCCTGATGTTTGCACTCTTTTTATCACACCCTTGTCCGGAGTCCAAGCTTGGCATGTAAGACCCTACTAGAGCTGTCCTAGCTCACTTCAAGCTACCTACTGGAAGAGACCCACCAGGGTCTCAGAGAATGATTTCTGAACCTTGGTCAGGGTCTTTGCCTTCATAGGAGCCATCTTCTTTTTTATTACCTATATTCCTGAATCCTCTGAGACCCAGCTTCCCCAGGGACTCCTAGGTGGGTGGGTGTGAGTTCGAGTGTGTGCCTGTCAATTTCTGGCCTATCTTAGCTTACTAATGAAGCTGAGTATCCTTGAAGACAGGGCCTGGGCTTTCCCAACACCTCTCTTCCTAAGAAGAAATAACTTTTCCTGGCAGTCATGGGAATGATTAATAACAGTAGCATTACAAATGGGGAACCAGAATAAGACTGAACTAGAGCTGGGCGTTGGTGGCGCACCCCTTTAATCCCAGCACTGGGGAGGCAGAGGCAGGTAGATCTCTGTGAGTTCAAGACCAGCCTGGTCTACAAGAGCTAGTTCCAGGATAGGCTCCAAAGCCACAGAAAAACCCTGTCTCGAAAAACAAAAAAACAAAAAACAAAAAACAAAAAAAAATACTGAACTAGACTCCCTTAATATAGGTGACAATGGTGTGACTGGGACAATATATGAGGCCACTGGCAGTCAGTCTAAGATCTAACTCTAATGCACAATGGCAGTCAGTATAAGATCTAACTCTAATGCACAAACTGACTTAGTGGAGCCCATTCTATATGGAGAGGTATCTTGCCCAGCCTAGACACAGGGGTCTGGGGGTGGGGAGGTGCCTTGGTCCTGCCTCAACTAGATGATGGGACAGACTTAGTAGACTTCCTAGGGGAGGCCTTACCCTCTCCATGGAGCAGATGGGAGAAGCAGAGAGTGGGGGGAGCAGGAGGAGAGGAGGGAGGGGGAACTTGGATTGGAATGTAAAAAAATAAATTAATAAAAAATGCAGAAGAAAATAACTGTAGCATTGGTGAACTTTTGGGGAGCATTCCATTCACCATCTAGATTCCTGGTTGCTCACATGCATTAATTCATGGGATTCGAAGAGCAACCTGAATTACAAATGAGGAAAGCTGAGACCCAGTGAGAATAAGTGACTTTTCTAATGAAAAATAACAAATCAAACAATAAATAAAAATTACAGACAAGGGGCTGGAGAGATGGCTTGGAGGTTAAGAGCTCTGGCTGTGCTCTTCCAGAGGACACAGGTTCAATTCCCAGTACCCACATGGCATCTTATTACTGTCTGTAACTCCAGCTCCAGAGGATAGGATGCCCTCTTCTGGCTTCTGCTAGCATTACACATGTGTGGTGCACAGGCTTATGTGCAAGAAAAACACTCATACACATAAAATAAAAATTATAAAAAACATAGCCACTTGATTGTCAACAAAGGAAAGAAGAGTCTTTTCAATAATGATGCTGGAATAGTTAAATATCCCCATGTAAAATGTACAGTATACAAAGTGAACTAAAAATCAATCATAACCTAGACATGAGAGCTAAAATTAAGACATCTTAGAAGAAAACATGGGAACAATTTTTCATGATTTTGGATTAGGCAATATTTCTTAGATTTGGCATCAAACATACAAATGACAAAAGAGAAAATAGGTTTCATCAAAATTAAAACCCTTTTTGCTTTCAAAGGATACCATCAAGAAAAAGCAAAGAAGAGTTGGAAGATATTGCTCAACAGTTGAGACCTGGGTTCAGTTTCCAGTACCTACAGTTCACAACCATCCGTAACTCCAATTCTGGAGTACCCAATGCCTTCTTATCATCTCTATGGCCTCTAGCTATGCATAGCATACATACATGCATGTAAACAAATACTCATACACAACATAAAATAACACATATGTACATACACACAAAAAATATAAAGACATCCTACAGAACAGGGTAAATATAAAAATACTTCCCTCTATAAGTTAAAATAAGACAGAACCCACTTAAAACATGGGCAAAGGATTTGGGTAAACATGTCTCAAAGAAGATCTACTAACGGTTGAGTAATTCCAGAATAGATGCTCAACCCCATTAGCCATTGAAGAAAATACAAATCAAGCCATGGTGAGATACCTCTTCACACTTACTCCTCTGAATTAGGGGGAAGGACAGAAAAGGGTACGTACCAGGGTGTAGACTTCATGTGTAATTCATAATTCTCTCCCTGATGAGAGAAGGGTGAAATGCCTGTGAGAGATGACCATTGAGAGCCAAGGATCCCAACCAAGAGGGGGAGATTTACTACATGACTCACTCATGGACTGGACTCAGCCTATGTGCGTGTTCACAATAATCTACACACACATGCTCACACATATATGCACATGCTCCCTTCCCACAGCCTACTTCTAAATATGACCACCATCCTCACTCAGGCTCCACATTTCCTGGTTCCCACTGAAACCCATAAGGCCATTCATTCCACTTTGCCTGAGAGACTCCACATGCTACCTTCCCCATGTGTCTTTGGGCTCTCCCCATCTCCCTGCTACGGAGCTAAGCAGCTCTGGGAACCCTTCCCAGACCCAGGTGCTCACCACGGGCAGGGTCACAGCCTGGCCGTCAGAAAGGCAATCGAGGGGCTGGGAGACAGGGCCATTCCTGCGTGTTCCACAGCAGCAAAGCTGGAAGGATGGGAGGGCTCTGTGAGGGGCTGAGCGGCTCCTTCCAGCCCAGTTCCCCTCCTCCCCCCTTCCAACTGTGGCTGCCTTGTACCCCACAGCTCCAGTGGCTCTCAGGTGCCTCCACATGTAGCTGGGGCTGGAAGTACATAGGGTAGTGGAAACAGGCTAGATTGTCACAGCAGGGCTCCAGGCAGGGTGGGACACGCTGAGTATTCTCAAAGGAGTCTGTCACCATCACCAGGAGGTCTTTATCTGAGAAAGAAGACATGGCTAGACCCCTGAGAAGATGCTAATCTCTGCTTCCCATTTAGCCCAGCAAAAATCCTATCTTGGCTCAGTGGTTAAGAGCATTTATTGCTTTTTCAAAGACCCTGGTATGATTTCCATCACCTACATGGTACCTCACAACTATTTAAACTCTAGTTCTAGGGTCTCCAATGCACTTGTTGTACATACATACATACAGGCACAAACATACACATAAGTTTAAAAATAAAAAAATAATCCCATCTTGAACTGCCAGGAGGGGTTCACAATCACTGGGCACTCATTCAAATGTCTCAGACAGGGTCTTAAAATAATCTGTGTTTTAACAAGGCCTGTGGAAGATGCTGACAGATATGCTCTCCAGAAAGCCCTCAAGATACTGAGCCCCCGCCAAGTCACCAGCCCACTGTAGAGAAGACAGACCCCCATCAGACTGTCGGTTTGGGAGCAGAAGCCCCTCCAAGGCCTCCTTTCTGGCCTGTGTCTGTGGGCTCTCCTGTGAACAGCTGGAATTCCAGCATAAGAGAGGTAGGGAAGGCAGACAGTGGTAAGTGTGGCTCACTAGGTCCTTTCAGGCTGGAAAATGCTGTGAATTGGGAGTGGCTAGGAAGGTGTGGCTTGAGGACCCCTGCAACTGCAGTGCCCACCTGCCCCAGGCACTGCTGCCATTGTCTGAGCATAGTTAACTCAGTACAGAGGGCAGCACTGAGCCCTAGGCCCTGGGACACTTGGCATGCCTGAGGACTTCCATCTGGGTCCCTGGAAGAACACACTCTTCATAGAGATAGCTGAAGAGGATAGGTGTCTGAGGACACAACGATTCTGGGGGTTTTGACTTTACTTCCCCTAACCCAGGATAGCGCAGGCTAGGTTGAGTTGACCTGGTTCCCTGAGCTTCAAATTAACCTCCATGGGGCTTGGAAGCAGTCTTCTTCCCATCCCCATCCCCAAACCCGCAATTAGACAGAGCAGGGAAACTCTCACTTTTCTTCCTCTTCCTTGGCCTCCTTGATTCTGCATGGACCTCCAGGCAAGAGACTTGTCGAGACTGTAACAAAGCAAAGAGGGTCACAGGAACTCTAAGCACAGGCCATTACCACTCCCCCTACCCCCCCACCCCCCCCACCCCCGTCTTCCAGTTAGAAGAGAAGAGGCAAAGACACAGTATGGGTCAGCCTCAGGCTCCTGCTGAGAATGCTGGGTACTGAGCATGCTCCAGACAATTCTGATCCCAAGAGGGAGAAGACAAGCTAGGGCCCACATCACAGTTTACTGGGGAGCCATGTTCAAAGGAGCATCAGGGGCTGACCTGAGGCAGTGTTCAGCCTTGCAAGTGAGAACTTGGAATAAAATACCCTCCAAGAAGCAGAGGCGAGGCAAAGGCCTTTGCCACACATTCCAAACACTCTGCTTCTTAAGAGAGGGGTTTCCTGGGACACTGGGTACATTCAGTTAAAACAGCTATGATTTTTTTTTTTGAGACAGGATCTTACTATATAGATCAGATTGACTCAAACTCATAGAGATCTGCCTGTCTCCGCCTCCTGAGAGCTGGTAAAGGCATGTACCATCATACCTGGCCTAAGAAATAATATTTAGTACTGATATCATGCTTGCAGAGGTATTGGGGTTGTGAGTGACTAAGACTGGGAAAGGGGCGATCTTTCGGGGATGTAGGGTTCTGGGTAAGGGTGATATCCTCATACTTTCTGCCTTGATCCAGGAGCCCAGGGTGCAGCCCCACCCCTGGGTGCACCCCATTTAGTCTAATTCTCCCTGGGTTCAGCATGAGGACCAGGCTTCAAGCTAGACCCAACACCCTCTCCCCTGAGAGCAGCAGCCACATGTGTCCTTTGGAGCAACCAGAGCCCAGAAGGACAATTACCACAATCACACCATTGGTGATGAGCATCTCCGGTGAAGAGAGACTGAAAAACAAAAGAGAACTCCCTGTCAGTAACAATATTCTTGGCTGGTTTCTTATGGAGGCGACAAAAAACTGTAAATCATATCAGTCTGATCATTTTGATCAGTAAATCAAAAATAGCAGATTCTTCTCAGTTATGAAAAATACCAGCTTGAAAAACTAGGTTTGAACTAGACTTGGTGGCATCTACCTGTAAATTCGGCACCTGAGAGGAAGAGGTCAGAAGATCAGAGCCCTAAGCCAGTCTCTGTGATCCTGTTTCAATTTAGACCTAGATTTGTAGGCTGTCGAGGAGGAAAGTGGTATGCATTTAAAACAGAATGTACGGGGGGAAATAGATGCACAGGTTAGAGGTCAGTAAGACTGCAGCCCCTCATCCAGAACAGATACAAACACTCTTTGTACCAACAAAGCTTATGTGCTTTAATTAATGTATATATTTTGCAAATAGGGTTGGCTTTTAAATTTAAATTATTTTGTTGTTTACTTGTATGGGTTTTTGCATGCATGCAGGATGTACCTATGCATGTATATCTCATGCATGCAGTGCCAGCAGAGTCAGAAGAGGACATCAGTTCCTCTGGAAGTGGAGTCACAGGTGGTTGTGAGTCACCATGAGGATGCTAGGAATTGAACCTAGGTTCCCCAGGAAGAGCAGCCGGTGTTCTAAACCATCAAGCCATTTCTCCAGCCTCCAGGTTTGTTTTTTTTGCTGCCCAACCCCTCCAATTTTGACCAGGGATTATATTTGTTCTAATAGTTCTGGGTCAAAGAGGAGAACCCTTATCTTCATCCCATACCATGGTGGCAGGAATTCTCCAGGAAGCTCCTGTTGGAAATGCTGGGGACTAAGACAATCACTGAGGTGTGTGTGTGTGTGTGTGTGTGTGTGTGTGTGTGTGTGTGTGTGTGTGTGTGAGAGAGAGAGAGAGAGAGAGAGAGAGAGAGAGAGAGAGAGACAGACAGACAGACAGACAGAGACAGAGACAGAGACAGAGAAACAGAGAGAGGGTCTCAAGTACGTGCTACCATACTTGATTTATACAGTACTAGGGGCTGAACCCAGGGCTTTGTGCATGCTAGGCAAACATTCTACCAACTGAGCTATATGCCCAACCCCATAAATATTTAAAAGAATACTGGCATTAATGGAACTAGAATGGTGGTGGGACCGGGGCACCTACACCCTTTATAAACTCTCAAGAGAACCAGCATACATGGAAGAAGCCAGCACACGTGCCAGCAGTGAGGCTGGAACAAGGCAGGGGGATAGCACAAAGGCAGACACGGCTCTAAAGTCAAGGATCTTAGCTGACACACAGGGCCGATCCCTACTTACTTCTCTGCGAGCAGGAACTCTACCTCCAGTTCTTCCATGCCCTGATGAGAGAGAAAGGGAAGGAGGCTATTGGTCATGTCTGCATACCTCTGCCTCCAGGGACCCTCTTCTACCTCTGCAGACCTGCACACCCTACTTATGGGGCCACAGAGAAGGAATGGCTGCTGCAAGCTCTCTTCTTGCCCTCCCCGCCTCTCTTTGTCCTAGTCTCTGACATCAGGAACAGCATGACAAAGCAAGGGATTCAGGTGTGGATGTGACACTTGGCCCTAAATATGCACTCTTCTGTCCCCAAGCCTTGGTTTTCTATTTCAACTCACTGTTCTCCACTGCTTGCCTGTCTTCTCATGGGGCTCAGGGCTTGGGCAAGGGAGCTCTGGGCTGGTGCCTTTAGAGAGCCCAGCTTTGTCAAGGCAGGCCTCTTCCCTTCCCTACCCTCTGCTTCCACACTTCTTGTATAACTGGGGGTGAACCATGGCTTCACTGGGCCTCAGTTTCCCCATTGGAATATACAGAGCAAAGGTAGAGATGCTTGCCTTCTGATGTATGCCCAAAGCCCAGAACCTCATCCACCCACAAGCACCCTGGTATTTGTTGGATGGCTGAATCTAGGATACCCTGGTTGTTTCCAGTTCTGAACTTCCTGACTTGTCCTCTCTAACTCAAGGGCATTCTAGAAACAGGGCTTGGAAGTAAGAAAAAGGAAACTGACATCCACGTTCTATTTAGCATCACAAACACTAACTGCTAGAGGCTTTCTCACTTAAGCCTCATAGAAATCCTGCTTGAAGACTATTGCCACCATTGCAGAGATGAAGAAGTAGAAAATGAGAGGAGTTAAGCAATCTCCATGCAAGTGACAAAACTAGGATTTGAATCAGAAGCATATCCATTTCCCAGCTTGTATGTGCTCAGAGAAGCCCATGCAAGGGTATCATGGCAGTAAGTGGCTATTCCCCATGAAGTCAGAGGCTCAGGGTCTGCAATCTACACCCACCTCTGGGTTGAGTGGAAACTTCACATGGGTTTTATTCCGAAGGCAGAGCTTGGAGAGGTCATAGAGAACTGTCAAGAGATGGTCATTGGGTGTCAATGTGTCTTCATCACAGACGCTCAGCTCTAGTACGTTCTAGAGGAGAGGGCAGAGCAGAGGTCTTGTTACCATGATTGCAGTGACCCACTCCCAGGACAGGGGACAGGACTTCAGTCCTAGCAGAGAGTCACGTCTGAGGAAAGCAGACACAGAGGCTTCTGCTTGGATGCCAGATGCCAGAAACATTTGTAGGGACATGAATTCAGAGAGCAAGTGTCTTTCCCCTCTTCTCCAGCTTCTTAGAAGCTGCCATTCCTCTGCTCTGATGTCAGAATAATTTGGTTCCTTTAAAGCCTCGATAAATTTGGGGAGAGTACAGAGGGCTTTCATTTCACCTGGGGAAGGATGAAGAGCAAAGCAAGGTCCTGCAAGACCCGGGCTCCTGGGAGATGAAGACAGCTAGAAAAGGCAGGCCAAGGAAATTAACATTTGGTACTCCAACGAAGGCTATTGTGGTTCCTGTGATTGGGGGAATTGGTATGAGTTGTGTGAAATCTATTCTTTGGCCCAGCAACCCCTAATAAGGGCTCATGAGTGGTCCCAAAGCAGCTCTTCAAGCTGCAAGTGGCCTGTACTCAATGGCCTCAGGTGGTATGGAGTAGTTTTTAAGACTCTTAACCTCTGATCCTGGGAGCTATGACTCAAGGCAAGGTTTACGTCCTAGATTTCTATCTAGTGGGCATCTCCAATGATAATTGTAATTTCTAGAAGTTTACATATGTACCAGAATAACCCTTACAGTAACTGCAAAACAAAAAGAAAGCTCAAACACTGATTTCAAGAGAGCACACTACATCCACATGGAAATCTTCCTCCTTCACCAAACTCATGTACACAATAGAAAAAGGCACCTTACTTTATGTTATTGAGATAGGGTCTCACTGTGCAGCTCAGGCTGACGTCAAACCAGCAATTCTCCTGTTTCAACACCCCGAGTGTTGAGATGACAGGTGTGAGCCTGTCACACAGTTGTCACCACAACTGGTTAAAAGATATTTTTTTTTAAAGAACCATAGTGATCACAACCCTCTTGAAAACAAAAGGACTCTTTATGAACTAGAACTATAGTAATCTGGAGTGTCAAGCCTTGACTATCTCAGGATTGATGCCTTCATCACCAGGCCAAATTTGTCTCCAAGCTGCCACAACTCAAGATGCTCAAGGAGAATTCTACAAGAAATGTGACTATGACTTAGATGCACCATATATCTGAAGAAAAACAACACCGGGAAATAATGGCTCAGTGAGTGAAACAGTGCACAACCTAGGAAATAGAAATAAGAGAAAAGTACTAAAACAATTAAGAATGGATATAAGAGGAAAGTCTCCGGCTGAATTAGATCAGGTTGGAACTGGTCAATAGAATGGTTTTCCCTACAGGAGAAACCTGTAGCAGGGAGTGCTGTGGAAGGTACTGGAAACAACATTTTTTTTTTTTTTCTGAAGCAAGAGATAGTCGGGATCAACAGCAATTAGGAGGGAAGTTAGAAGGTAGAAGAATCAGCAGACTCAGAGAGGGACACATATAGGAAGGAGGAAGTGGTGGGGTGAGTGGGAAGGCAAGCTAATAGGACATGTAGGAAGACAAACAAACAGCCTTAAGAACAACACCGAGGTAGGGAGGGGCAGGTGGAGGGGGGGGCAGGTGGCAGAGAGGGGAGTAGACGTGGGCAGGGCACACAGGTGTGGCCCTCAGTGGCTCACCTTTACTTGAGTTTGGATCTGAAAGGTGAAGCTTTCATCCCATTGTGGGTGTAGACAATTGGAGATGGTTCTGGTCCTCAGCTTCTCCTGAGAGGCAGTAGGCAACCAGAGGGTGACAAAGCAGTCTGTCTGACTCACTGTCCAAGAAAGGTATGGTAGAAGAGAAAGAAGAGAAGAGATGGTGACATCAAAAGAGAACCTCAGGCAAATCTCTTTACAGCAAGGCCTCCTCTCAGCTGCCAATCTTTTCCTGATGCAGGGGTCTACCTCTCTGACAGGGTCCTAAAACTCCAAGATGGTCACACAGACTGAGGACTGTAGGTTACATGGGATGGGGGCAGGTCTTGCTGACCCTTGTCTTGGACAAGGATAACCTAAAACAGAAGTGCTCCAGGCTCAGAACAAACACCTTGGACGGTTTATCTTGCTTGTCAGTTTGACTAACTTAGGAGCAATAAAAACCCAGCTTTGGGACATTCCTGTGAGGGATTTTCTTATGCAGATTATTTGAAGCAGGAAGACCCATCCAATTCTGGGCCATACCTTCTGGTGGCAGCCCAAATAAAATGACATAGAAGAAGGAAACTTGCTTTTTTGCCTGCTTGCCCTCATTCTCACTGGCAAGACCACCTCTCCTGTTGCTACAGCATTCCTTCACCAATACTGGAACCAATTCTTTGGGATTCCAATATATACTGAAGACCAGCATCTCTCCAGGAATATTCCAGGCCTACAGCACTAGATTGGGACTATGAAACAGCTAACCTCATGGACTGAACAACTACTGGATTCTCAGCCTTTCCCATCTCAAGATAGCCATTGTGGACTATTCAGATCTCATTCTGTGAGGCCCTCTAATAAATCCCCTTTTAGTATAAATTCATTTTATCAGTTCTATTCCTCTAGAGAACCCTGACGAATACACTTCTGATGATTTGGAACAAGATAAGCTACACAGATGTGCTCCAGATGTTGTGGTAATACTTAGAAGGCTTGCTCCAAAGGTCCACTTTACCTGTGGTCTTAACACTAAGGACTGAGCAGTGGGGAGGAGAAGCATAGCTTTCCACAAGTCAGCCGAGAAGGGTCATTGTGGGAAGGGGTTTAGATAAAATGATGAGCGGGGCCATGTCTCTGTAAGATTTAATGCACTGTACCCAGCGCGTTCTCCATATGGTACTGGTCTCCTAACATGAGGTGTGCAATCCAGAGTACCCTCATATTTGTGGCTAAGTGCATTCTTTCACTTTAAATGAACAGACCAAGTGTGATATTGCTCCATGTGCCCTGGAGAAGGGAAATTGCTTTGACTTCAATAAGGCTTTTCAAGATGGAAGCCGTCTAACTCTTCTTGTGGCGGTAGCAGAATCGATGGGGCTAAGAATAGCCTAAGTGGCTTCCTTATGCCATTATTCTCGAGACGAAGGAGGAAGAGGTACCAGGACTGTCTTTGTCACCACCTTGGTGACCTGCTGGGGTAAGTCCTAGGGTACAAACCACATCTGTAGAATTTAATGAAAGTTGATACTTTCCACTGTCCTGCAGATAGTGAGGCTGAGGAGGCTGGAAATCCAGCTAGTTCATAATTTTTACTAGTAATTGCTATGTGAGTGGAAGCTGAGCTCTCCCCCAAGGACTGAAGCCCATGTTGTCACTGCACCAAAAGTTCTGCCATGTCTGTAACCCCGTTTTGCATCATGTGTTCTGGCTTCTGATCACAGTTAATCTTTGATGGCTCACCATTGGGTGAACTGACACTCCCAGCCCTCCTCCCACTGAGTACCGATAAGAGGATGCCATTCTTACCTGTCCTAACCATGACTTAATCCACACAGAAAGACAAAACCTTGACAGATTGAGAAGAAAATGATGACCTCACCATCTGGGCCTGTCCCCTCCAAGCCCACCTGTTTTCTTCCACTGACTCAGGTACCTGGGCCAAGGAACATGCATCCTTCCTGATCTCACACTGAGTCCTCATCTCTGCCGCCACTACCGTGGTGCAGGTCACCATCATCTCTGAAGCTTTTCCATGGGCTTTGGGTCAACCTTTTCTCACAAGAGAAGGGGCTTTTGAAACATGACTTGGTCACCACCCCGTTTAATGGCTTCCACCTGGCTTTGGGAATGAGTCCCAGCCTTACCCATCATGGCTCTCCTTTCTATTTTCTCAGCTTCAGCCTCATCTCTCCACCCTTCCTGACTCCCCATCTCTGCCCTGCATGTGCTTACGCACACACTCATGCTCTTACTCACACACCTACACATGCATGCAGACACCCACCCATACTCACTCTGACTCCAGGACAAGCTAAGACATTCTCAGGTCTCCAAAAGGGCCCCGCTGTCTCGCTTCAGGCCTTGTGCCTGTTACTCCTTGTGCTAGACACCTCTTTCTTCCTTCCTTCCTTCCTTCCTTCCTTCCTTCCTTCCTTCCTTCCTTCCTTCCCTCCCTCCCTCCTTTCTTCCTTACTTCTTTCTTTCCTTCCTTCCTCTCTCTCCTCTTTCTTTCCTCCCTCCTTCCCTTTCCCCCTGCCATTAATGCGTCTGTGTGCTTGCCTGCATGAAATAGCCACAATGTGCATGCAGTAACCTGTAGAGGCCAGAAGAGAGCATCAGATCTTTTGGTGCTAGAGTTAACAGGAGGTTGTGAGCTGCCATGGACATGCTGGGAATAGAATGTGGGTCCAACACAGTTGAGTCTTTAGCCCCAACACCCTTCTTTTCTACTTTTTTTCTATTCTTTCTTTTTTTTTTTTTGGTTTTGGTTTTGATTTTTTTTTTTTTTTTGAGACAGGGTTTTTCCTTGTAGCCCTGGCTATCCTAGAACCCACTCTGTAGATCAGGCTGGCCTCAAACTCACAGAGATCTGCCTGCCTCTGCCTCCCAAGGCATGCTCTACCATCACCCGACTCCTTCTTTCCTGCTTGTACCCACCCTTCCTTTCACCAGCCCTTTAGGTTTTAGAAGGAGTCCTCCCTATACCCCTCCTCTTAGTGTCCAAGTCCAGCCAGGTGCTCCTGGGCTGCAAGTCCCCAGTGCCACTCCTGAGAGGGTACTTGCTGTGCTGTACTGGTAGAGCAGGTCAGGCCATTATCTTCACCACACTGTGAACACTGAGAAGGCCAGGACCTGCAACCTTTGGATAGAGTAGGCACTCACTAGACAACTTTTAAATGAATGAATGAATGAACAACTTCCTGCTATAGGACTGCATCAGAGGCCAAGAAATCCTGGGGAGATCCAGGTGGGCAAGTCAGTATGTGTAATCGCTCTACTTATAGGGAGACTCACCCGGAGACATGCTCAGTCCTCTTGGACCCCTCCCTTGGCTTTTCCTGGTCCCAAGCTCTTCCTTCTCCTTGGGCCAGGAACGTTCTTCTCACATCTGCTTTCTGTGCAGTGGGATTCTGCCAGACCTATTGGTTCTGTCAGGCCAGTCAGCATATGTGACTTACAGGACCCTGCAAAGGACTTTGTCTCTCTAAAACTGTTCCTCTTTTGTCAGTCCACATCTAAAAATTTCCCATCAAGGAGCTGGAAAGATAGCTCAGAGGTTAAGAGCATTGACTGCTCTTCCAGAGGTCCTGAGTTCAATTCCCAGCAACTACATGGTGGCTCACAACCATCCGTTATGAGATCTGGTGCCCTCTTCTGGTGTGCAGATATACATGGAAGCAGAATGTTGTATACATAATAAATAAATAAAATCTTTAAAAAAATTTCCCATCAAATCCATTAAATAACATCTCAGTGTCTTGAATTAAATCTCAAGTTAAGATAAAAAAAAAATTTCTTTCCAGGAATGGTGGTACATGTTGTTTAGCTTTAGCTAATTTGATACAAACCTAGACATATCTGGGAAGAGGTAATCTTAATTGAGGGATTGCCTCCATCAGATTAGACTGTAGACAAGTCTTTGGGAGTGCTTTCTTAGTTAATGATTGGCATGGCAGGGTCCAGCCCACTGTCAGCAGTGCTGCCCCTGGACAGGTGGCCCTGGTTTTATAAGAAAGCAGGCTGAACAAACCATGCCAACAGCTTAGTAAGTAGTACCCTCCATGGTCTCTGCTTCATTTCCTGCTGCCAGGTCCTTGTCTTGAGTTCCTGCCCTGGCTTCCCCAATGAAGGACTGGAATCTGTAAGATGACATAAACCCTTTCTGCCCCAGGTTACTTTTGGTCAATATTTTGTCACAGCTACAAAACCCAAATTGGGACATGCTCTATGCCTGGAATCCTAGCAAGTGGAGAGCAGAAGCAAGAGGAACAAGAGTTCAAGGCCAGGCTCTAGTGAGACTCATCTAACAAACAAACAAGTAGCAGCAACAGCAAAACATCCCTGGAAGTGACAAGGTCAATTGGATGGTCAGATACCTATACTCAAGCATTCATCAGTTTTCAATTATTTTTGCAGGAAGCTTCCTCCACCCAACAAATTAAAGGCTGGGAGTAAGGAGAGCATAGCACAAAGGGAAGGGGGAGAGGAATGACAGTGGAAGCTCTGGGGGCCCAGATGACAGTCTGAGGCAGGCACATTAGCTAACTGTAAGAACACCGTCATGTTGGCCACAAGGAAGTGGTGACTAAACTGGGAATTTCAAGACCTGGGATTTCCTAGGCAAAAGCAGGTTCTAGCCCCTACTCCTCAGGAAGTGACAGAGACTTTTGTCATATGAATGACATGTTCCCTTCCCTGAATTGTAGGTGGCAGAGATAGATGACTTAATTGTCTTCACAGATGTTCAGAACATTCCTGGGTGGTTACCAGTGGATACCCCGATATCTCTTGAGGTACGTACCTACCTACTGCTCCTAGGGGTACTAGTTGGGGTTTCAACTTGTTTTTACAATGGAAGGAGACTCCTGGTGGCTGAGGTTTGTTTCTAAGAGTGCTTGACTTCTGGCCTCTTTAGCTCTTTTTCTGGTACTCTTTAGCTTTTGGCAAATGGGGTGTCATCCCTGGACCTCTGAATACTTCTTGCTATCAGGCTTTTGACAGCTCCAGAAAACAGACATACTTTTCTGTTTTCTGCTAGATGCTTAAACCAAAGAACCATTCAGTTTGGATTAAAGCTAGAAGGGAGCAAGAGTGATCAGGATAATTTCCTACGGAGCCCATAGAACGTAGCAACATAGCCCAGCCTGTGACAACTGTGGAGTCCAGACCCAACATGACCTTGCCAGCACCACCAGATGGCATATCTGCCTTTTGTGCCTTATGGGGAAATGAGAAAAACATAAACAAGGGGATCCCAAAGAGAACCCCAAAGTCTGCTTGTGTGCCAAGGGGCACGTGGTGAAGGGGAAAAGGAGACTGGTAAAGCTGGATTGTAGCCTGCCTTGTCACTTGCCAGCCTCAGGGGACAGGTGTGGCAGGAACACGACAGAAGAAAGGGCTTTGGACAATGGAAGGTCTTGCATACAGGTGCAGGCATGAAGACTGAGACTGAGTGTCTTGGGTGGCTGGTGATGGTGATGGTTTGAAACAGACACACCCCATGGAGAAGCTGGAGGGGGTGTGTGTGGGAGCAAGGGCTGAGGGGAAGGGTGACCTCTGACAAGGAGTGGAATGAGAGAGACCCATTCTGGGATGGGCAGAAAAGGTGGCATGGTCTGGGCCTGGGGACACTTCCTGGCTCCTCAGAGCACACCCCAGTATACTGAGAAAGCCCCAAGGAGTCTGGAGTTCCCTTGCTCTGCAGGGGTTCCTTTGGCTGACACAAGCTGAACTTAATGCTTGCTGGAACCGTTTCTACTGGCATAGGCACTGAATGCCTCACCCTCTGTAGGCTCAGTCTGAATCATGTCTGTCCCTTTGTAGTCTCTGGGATTACAGGGCTGTCCCTGCTCTAGCCCTTCACACCTGCTCTCCCTCCAATCTGCTCTCCAGCATGTTTAGCATATGAGTATCAGGAAGCCATGTAATCCCCAGGAAATCAAGCAGCAGGTTCCTCTTCTATCTAGATGCTGTCTATGATTTGACCACAACTTCTTTTCCCTAGAGAGCAGCGGTTCTCAATCTGTGGGTTAGATCATATATCATCTCATCATATATCATATATCATATCATATCATATATCCTGCATGTCAGATATTTGCATTATGATTCATAACAGTTGCAAAATTACAGTTATGAAAAGAACAATAATTTTATGGTTGGGAGTCACCACAACATGAGGGACTGTATTAAAGGGTTGCTGCAATAGGAAGGTTGAAAACCACTGCCCTAGAAGATCCCCTCTCCTCACCAGCCCCCCAGGCCTAGAATCGAACTCTAATTCTACCTCGGGCAACCATGAAGCCCTCATCTTCAAAGTGAGGCCTCCTATGATAATCACTCTGGTGTGGGGAGAGCTGAACTGTGTTTGGCTACCTGGTGGCCAGCCCACAGCAGGTGCCTCAAAGACAGAATCCCTTCTCTTAGGTTATTTCTCCTCAGACCAGGCTCCCAGACCCCCAGATGCTTATAACTTGGCTACTCAAACCTTAGAACCTCAATGTGCCCTTTTTGGCCTTTGCAACTCCCACAGCTGTGCACCCTAGACATAGAGCCTTCTCTCCCTAGAGAGGCCAAGGTTCCTTCCTACTGTAAGCAAGCAGAGGTCCACATGAGGAGAGAACTGGTCTCTTAGACACCATAACATGCATGTAGGGCATCCCTGGCCCTGTCCAATGGCTTCATTTCCTCCCAAAGCAGATCTCCTGTGGCCTGGGAACGTAGCAGGAGCCAGATGAAAGGGAAGCTAGTCTACAAGGAGTTCCTGCCTAGTGGCTTGAATATCCAACCACACAGAGGAGACTGGGCTGCAGATCTGGGTGCTATAGACTCTGCTGTGGCTCAAGAGCTGGGTTTGGGATCTGTGTCCTGAGAAGAGGCTCTGAGAGGAGCTGGTGGACAGTTCCATGATACTAAAGGGCTTCTACTATCCTACCCCAGTAGTCCCTAAACTTGCTGGTGATACACAGCAATGGCTCAGGGTCTATGGAATTCTATACACAGAGATATGCCTGATTAGCTACAGACAGGTCCTTTCTTTATCCAGATCCCCCAAACAGGAGGGAGGAGTCGGGAGGATACTTACACATATCAGCTTGCCGGACATTTTTCATGCCGATGACCCTGACTGTCAACAGATGGCATGGAGATGGCCCCTCCTGTAGATTAAAAAGAAAGTGGAGTCACTCTTCAAGTACCACCTTGAGACCAGTGCTGCTGGGAAGACCTCTTCATGCTTGTCTCCCTGCCTACCTCGCAGCAACCTCGATGCTGTTTCGTCATTGTTTATTTTGGCTTGTTTCTCTCCTACGTGAAAGTCTCAAGAGCTGAGACATACTGCTTTTTTTCAACTTTTTACCTCTATGCTGATATATGTATATATAATAATAATGTTTGAGAGACAGTGAATGCTCTGGCCGAAGCACAGAAGGAGCATTAAGGGAGTCGGAGATGTTTCTATTCTCTTGTCCAATGAATAATTTCTTATTCCAGCCACACAGATACAATATTTCCCCTTGCCTACCCAACATGACAGCTTGCTCAGAAGGTAGGCACAGTATGACTGAAAGGGATGGCAGATATCTATGAAACCTGGGCATCTCATAACAGGAGGTTACCATCCCAGGTCTTAGTTGCAGCTCAGGTTGTTCGTATCTCCCTTGCCTGGCAGGCCCTTTCCTTGGAGTAACCCTCCCATGTATTCCTGGCCATCGTACTTTTCTCCCAAGAAGGCATCTACCTTTCATTTCACTGTGACTTGCTATAGATGTCTCTGATATTTTGACTCATGTGTGGTGGCTTGTCTTTCACAATGACAAAAGCATGGATAATCTTCAACACGATGACTGATGGCTGTTAGATGCCTCTGTCAGTATTGCTAACCCCAGGGACTGGAGCCCTCAGGTTTCTGCCTCTCCCTTAGTGCTTTAGCCTAGTAGCTGGAGCTGGGGGCACACCCTGAGCTTCTCATCTGATGCTCATGTGAAATAGTCTTGCTGTTGTTCGATTACTTGCTGAGAGCCCTGCCATCATCTCAAATGCCACCCACCTGATGCCAGCATCCTTCCTGTACTTTCCTGCATTACAAAGCTAGCCACACCACAATGGAGGTCCCTAACAGAGGCACCCCTCAGTCTATAATCCACAGCATCCTGCAGTGTCCTGAGATGCAGTTGGCAACCTGACAGGGCAGTTATTACTCACTTTGCATCACAGAAGGGGAGCCTGGGACTCAGTCCCTTGACCCGTAGCTCTGAGCTTGGGTCAGAATTTGAACTCACCTCTGATTCTCAGACCCAGGTTCACATTTATTGTCAACTCACGTTAGTGTCTCTCAACAAGCATGAAGAGGTGTTTCTTGCTCTCAATTCCATTGTCTTGATCTTCCCTCAAGACTAATTCTCTTGGCCAATTCCTGTTTTCCAACCCAAATTCTCATGGAGCTATTTGCTAACCCCCAAACTTGGCAGGCCTTCTACTGGATGTTCCCTTATTGGCTGTGTTTCTGTAGACAAGTTCCATGATCATTCTATTTGTGAGCACCCAGAACACACATCACAACTGTCAGGGTCCTTGAAAATGTTATTTATTAATAGACACAGCAGACACCTTGTGGTCTACCTTGAACTTTAGATTTCACCCAGAAATTCCTTTTGGCTCAAAGCCCCCTCAAAGGGAGTTCTTACATCTCAGCAGCACAGAGGAGAATGCTGGAGGGGTTCAGAGATACAGAGGAAGAAAGCAGGACCACAAGACTTAGGTCTGGGCCTATGAGCGTTCCCAGAGCTTGGTGTATGACTTTGGAAGTTCCCCCAGTGGTGGGTGATAAAAGTCCATGATCTCAGGACTCAGGAAACAAACCAGGGACACACACACACACACACACACACACACACACACACACACACACACACACACACACACACCTTCGTTTAGTTAAGAAGCACTTTTTTGCTCCTCATATAACAAGCTTATCTCCGGTTGTATTAGATAACCAAACATTCACAGCTCCAGAGGAAGCTGATCTATAGTAAAAAGATTTAAGAAAGGGACTGAAGAGATGGCTCAGTGGCCAAGAGGACTGACTGTTTTTGAGAGGACCCAAGTTTGATCCCACCATCCTCATGGCAGCTCACAACTGTCTGCAGCTCTAGTTCCAAGAGATCTGACATCCTTCTCTGGCCTTTTGGAGCACTGCATAGATGTGGTACACAGACATACATGCAAGCAAAACAGCCCTACATACAAAATAAAAACAAATAAAAACAAACCTTTTTTTTTTTTTTTTTAAAGTGCAATGGAACTCAGTACAGTGCCCAAGTTGATAATGCTGAAGGGAATATGCTAATGGAAACCAGTAACCAATCAGATTAAGGAGCCCAGGTACACAGGCCAAAACCTTAGAGTCTTGGACAGCCCAACCTTGGCTGGGACTGGGTATAAGGGTGAAAGCCAAAATATTTAACTGCAGGCATCACCAGGTGCTGTGCTTTGGGGCCTCATCCCTGGGTGAAGACAGGCATACTCCTTCAGCTCACAGTGCACTTGGCAGGTCCTGGGTGAGGAGCAGGGAGCACTCAGGGCATGGAGGGCAAGGCAGGAACTTTGGGACACACAGCACAGAGGTTCATTCAGCCTCTGGAACAATCAGCACAGCTGTGCCATGGAAGATGATGGACAGCAGCTTTCTGGAAAGCCATGTGGAAGAGGGAACCAGAATGCTCAGGCTACAGACATACATAGCCCAGGCCTCCTCCCTGGCCTTGACCTCCACGGCCTTGACCTCCATAGACCTGGCTTGATCTTTTCAGGATTCCACTTTCCTCCTAAGATTCACTCAGGACAGGAAGCATTTCCAGCTCACATGGGGCAGAGGGGGGGTGGAATCTATGGATTGGTTGCATGCTGCCCCTCTCCCAAATTTCATAGATATGGCTCTTGGGGGTGTGAAGAAGGAGGAAATACATTTCTGCCTTCTGATATACTAACCATGCTCCTGAAGCAGGTGTGTCCTATAGGATCTTACTTAACCCTCTGGCCAGCCTCCAAGGAAGACATAACCCTTGCCTTACAGAAGAACAGATGGAGTTTAAGGAAGTTACACATCACACAGGCTTTCATAGCCAGAGATGATGAGTTAGGTAGGACCCAGGACTCAAAACCTACCCCCTTGCCAGGCTGGTGTGCTTTCCAACTAGAGAGTGGCTCTGGGTGCCCATAAAAATGGCCATGAGCAGACAGTTTAATGTCAGAAGCAACCATTAATACTTTCACCCCCCCCCTTAGTTGGGGTTCTCCCCAGATCCAAGGGCCCTACTGTTTCTAATCAGTCAAAAGCTTTTTCATTACATTACAACTTCCCCTGGTCTCCACCATAAGGTTCCTCGATGAGAAAGTTTAGGGAGGATCTGACCACTAAGTTTCAGAAGTAATGGTCCAAGGCCTATCCAGGCCAAGCATCCCCTTCCTAAACCATTGTCCAGGCCCAGAGAGAGGATGACAGCTCCTTTCCCTTGGGCATCCCAGGACAAGCTGGGCAGGTGAGGCTACCTCATCTCCCCACACTTGGGTGTAGTGTTGGTTCCTTGAAACACTGTATCAGAGCTCTGTCCAGCCTGGTGTTATCTTCCAGTCCACTTGGTCCCTCCTTCACAGCAGACCATGGAGATAGGGATATATGAAACTCTAGTACAGGTTTCAGAAAATCTGAGCAACATCCCAGGTTGGGGGGTCACATGAGAGGGATCCCCACAGTTGTTCTGCTTATCACTCATATTAGGTGAGTGGTCAGGCAAGAAATACAACTGAGAGACATAGACCATCTAGGACTCAACAGGAACATCATGGCTCTCTCCTCTCTCTGTTTCTCTCTGTCTCTGTCTCTGTCTCTGTCTCTGTCTCTGTCTCTGTTTCTGTCTGTCTCTCTCTCTGTTTCTGTCTCTGTCTCTCTCTCTGTTTCTGTCTCTGTCTCTCTCTATTTCTCTCTCTCTCTCTCTCTCTCTCTCTCTCTCTCTCTCTCTCTCTCTGTGTGTGTGTGTGTGTGTGTGTGTGTGGCTCCTGGAGCCCCTTCTCTGAGTTTTTGGCTGCCTCACTCCCTCTCTTCAAGATAAACTCTATCCTAGCTGTGGTAGATCTGTCATAGCCCACGTTTCTGGAAGGTTAGTAAAGAACAAGTAGCCTTTTGGGGGAAAACCAGGAGGCAGTGTCAATACTGTTCAGGAAAGCAGGGCAGATTGTCATGATGCCACAAGGAGTTCCTCCCTAGCTCTTTGGAGACTGACCAGTGTCTCCATCTCCTACTCTAAAGGGACAAAACCTTCTTGGGGCTTCATTTGATTCCTTCAGTGGTTTAGTGGTTTAGTAAGGGCTGGCAAAGGGCACTACTTTGCTACTGATTGTACTCCATAGTGTGTCTATAGCCAACAAGGAGATGGAGAGTATCTTCCTATTGCCCAGATAGGAAGACTAAGGAAGTCTCAAGCAGTGGTATCTTGCCAGACCCAGGAATTTTATAGACTTTGACAGTTAGTCTATATCTAGGGTCCTTGATTACACACCCAGTAGGGCAATTGATAGCAATTAACTGACAATACCACCAATTCTCATACCACAGACTCACAAAGCACATAAGTTTAGGATGCCCACGGGGTTAATAACCAGTCACCACCAGGACAGGCCATATGTGGATTCTCTCTGGAAGTACTAGACATTGTCTATCCTGGATGCTGGCTTGGTTGGCCCTCGGTGGTCCCTAGTTTCTACATGCAGGTTGGTAAAGCTTGTGAGTATACTCAGCTGTGCCATCCCTAGCCAGGAGTCCTGGTCTAGACTAAAGCACCTCTCCCAGGTGCTATGTAGAGGATCCCAAGCCAACCTTTCTAGGTACCCAATGCCCACCAGCCAATCTCCCTGGTACCTGGCTGCTTCCCTTAGTTCCCAGACTCTTCATCTCCTTGGCATGCCTCCCTGGCCATCTGCCTCTGGCAGAGCCTCCCCCCCCCACCACTGTGTTCTCTCTCACCTTCAAGGCACAGGAGGCCAAATACCTGCCATCTTCTGCTTGGCATGGATCTGGCAGGGAGTGGGAAACCCAAGCAGGCATCTGGTTCTGAAGCATCGTGGCGGCTCTCCAGCTGGATGGTAAGATCAGGAACTTATACTCTGACTCAGAGCTCCACCCTACTGGCCGCCCCTGGGCAGTGACTGGGAGGGGTTAAGGAGTGTATTTGTGCTGCCTGGGCTAGGTCTCAGGTCCAAAGGAATCACACAGGTCTTCAGATCTTGAAAATGCAGAATCAAGTCAGGGCTCTGGTCACTGGGGTCAGAATGACCAGGTTATGGACATAGAATGGTAGGAAGGACATTCTGGGCTTTTGGCATGTTTCTGCCAAGATGTAGGAAAACCCCGTCTCTCCAATTCATGCAGATGCAAGCATGTCTGCTCCTCTGGGAGGCGCACAGATGCTCTACCTCAGGACCATGGCTTGACGTTCTGGGAGGTGAACAGAGACTTCTCAAGATACAGGGACCAAAATTCATGTCCCTACATTAGAGGGTGAAGAAAGGAAACACTTGCTCCATATGCTGAGAAGAGGGTCCAGGGCCATGATCTCTACCAGCTCCTGGGCAACCTGTGAGGAGAGAGCACCAGCCCCTGCTAGTCTCCACAACACAGCTTGTCCCGCCTCAGTGATTCTTATCTCTGCCTGTGTTGGCTCACCTCTGGCTTGCCCAAATTCACACTGGGAGTTTCCTGTCTGGGCCCTTGCCGGAGGCTCAACAACCGGCTTTTCTGGCCCATAGATAGGATATATTTTGGAACTACAGGTGAGACCTGAACACAGGAGCATATGAACGGTGGTCGGCAGTATCTTTTTGGTTGCCTGACTCTCCCCTCCTCCCCTCCCTGCCCCCCTCCCCGCAGCCCCTGAGAGGATAGGCCCTTTATTTAGCTTGATGGCCTTGAAGCTTCTCTTGTTATCAATGCCACCATCATGAACACAAATACAATCCCCACATCTTTTAATCGACTTCACAAATTCAACTAAGTTCATGCACCTAGTGAGCACTTACTGTATACATGAGACTAAACAGAGAAATCCCAGGCTTAAAAGTCTCAGACAGCCCAGCTGGGGAGCCAAATACTTCTAACCCCTGAGCAGTTCTAAGGTCCTTAGTGTGGCAAGGGTCCTAGAAGAATCAAAGTAAGTTTGGGAAACTGTGGTTTGCTGTTGTGACATACAACCAGTAACTGGCTGAAGGACACAGGGATGGAAAATGGATTCTAGCTGGGGAGGGATAGTGTGGTTCCAGAAAGCTTCATGGAGAGATGACATCTGACGTGGGCCTTATAGAATAGGATTTCAACAGCTATGATGGGAGGGACAGGCACCCTAGAAGGCAGGAACAGAAGGAACAGGGGCAGGTGTGCTTAGGGATGCAAATGACTTCTGTGAGTTATGAGGTATCTCCCACATATTATCTATGTATGTGGGAGGGCGGAAGAGATGGGGACACAGGAGGATGTGGAAGCTGGGAAGGACAAACCTGGGAAGTAGGGCCTGTCACCTCCTTCTCTGCTCCCCCAAGCCGGTTCTTAGTTGTATGACAGCATTCTATAAACCATGGCCCTAGAGTGGCCTCTCAAAGGCTGCACTTTATGTTTAGACTTATTCTCTAGGCCATAGGGAGCCATCAATGGTTTCTGAACAGGAGAGCAACATGATCAGAGTTGAACTTTTAGAAGGGAAGGTTGGTTGATGTTCAGGCAGAGGACTGATTGGGAAGTGACGTAGGAAGCTCTTAGGAGAGAGAAATAGCCTGGGATGTCAGAAAATAGAGGCCAGGACAGTAGGTGGTGGATCGGGAGGTGCTGTGGCAACTTGACCTGGTCCACAAAGCAAGTCCATTTCCTCTGCCCCTCTGTCCTTCCCAGGAAGGTCTGCTGAGTGCTGACCCACCACTCCAAGACATTCCTTGTCATTTAGCATTTGGTCCTCTTCTGGCTACAGAAGCCCATCTAAATACCCCATTCCCATGCACACCACAGTAGCCCACCTATCCTGACAATTTCCTCATCATCTTCCAGTGTCTCAAGAGCAGAGCCTTCACCTTCAGTTGGGTTAAAACAGTTGAATAGAAACTAAGGGGAGCTGTGTTGAGTTTCTTCCTCTACACTCTTCCTGGCACTTCTGATCTAGGTGGAGCCCACAACCTCTCACTGCATGACCCAGTGGATAGCTGTATAAGAAGTCACTGTTGGCTGCTGGGTGCCTACTTCTGAGCTGAGTACCCAGGAAAGTTCGAGAAGGAGACAAGAAGTCATCATAGAAGGGAGGGGTCAAGGTGGAATGGAATTAAATGGTCAGTTGTCCCTTCTGAGGACTCTGGAGAAGGTGGAAGTGAGTCAGGAATACAAGGCAAAGAGGAACTGTCACCTATGATCCTGTGACAGAATGGTCTGTCTGACCCCAGCTCTCACCCAGTGAGGCTCCAAACCAGCCCAGGAGACCCGACCTAGGATTCTGCTGAGGGGCACACCAGCCACTCCAGGCCAGATCCCCAGCTGCTCCTTCTCCTATAGTCTCCTTCCACGGAGGTGATGCTGGAAACAGATTAAGGGGTACTTCTGCTTTCCAGCCTACTTCCCCCGCCCCCACTCCTCGTTAGCAGAAAGCCTCAAATTGCCTTAGTGGCCCCAGAATGCCAGGTCAGGGTCACTTTTCTCAGCTGAGTCCCCAGGGTCTGTCCTCTGCGCCTCTTGGTCTGTTGGCTAAGAGTTGCCTCTCACAAGAAGCCTGTTGGCCTGGGGTCCCTCTATGGACAAGTGTATTTCTATATGTACTTCTTAGTAGTGCTGGCCCCTCCCCACCTCAACGAAACGACCCTCACCTTTGCTCCTCATGTGCCTCCAGAGGCCTGTCCCTGCTTTCCCATCTTATCTGATGTCACTCACACCCCAGCCTCTCTCCTGTTCAAATGCATCTGCTATCTCCCATCCATGGTGACAACCTCTGAAGTCCAGCACCTTCCATAATGGAAGCCGAGCCCAGGAACACCTCTTTGTGCATACGGAATTTTACTGTACAGTAAAAGACACATTTTACACTCATTATTGGGGAAGGCCTTTTTCACTCTTTGGAGGAAAGTTAGAGTCCAACTTCCTAATGACACAAAAATAAATCCCATAGAGTTGAACTAGCTAACTGTTAAACCTGTAGATGATTTAAAATATACTCTCATAATGTTGAGGTGAGAAGGATCTTCCAAAACAAAGTTCAAAACCTAGAAGCAAATAGGGAAATTGTACCTGACTTGATGGGTGAAAATGAAAAACTTCAATAAAGGAACTTCTGGAGGCATCACTATCCCTGACTTCAAGCTCTACTACAGAGCTATAGTCCTGAAAACAGCTTGGTATTGGCACAAAAATAGATAGGTAGACCAATGAAATCAAATTGAAAACCCTGATATTAACCCACACACCTCCCAACACCTGAGTTTTGACAAAGAAGCTAAAGTTGTACAATGGAAAAAAGAAAGCGTCTTCAACAAATGGTGCTGGCATAACTGGATGCTGACATGTAGAAGACTGCAGATAGATCCGTATCTATTGTCATGCATAAAACTTAAGTCCAAATGGATCAATGACTTCAACATAAATCCAGCCACACTGAACCTCTTAGAAGAGAAAGTGGGAGGTACCCTTGAACGAATTGGTACAGGAGACTGCTTCCTGAACATAACACCAGTAGCACAGACATTGAGATCAACAATTAATAAATGGGACCTCCTGAAACTGAGAAACTTCTGTAAGGGAAAGGACACAGTCAACAAGACAAAAAGGGAGCCCACAGAATGGGAAAATCTTCACCAACCCCACATCTGACAGAAGGCTGATTTCCAAAATGTACAATGAACTCAAGAAGCTAGCCACCAAAACACCAAACAATCCAATAGAAAGTAGGGTACAGAACTAAATAGAGAATTCTCAATCAAGGATTCTAAAATGGCTGAAAGACACTTAAGAAAGTGCTCAACATCCTTAGCTAATAGGGAAATGCAACTCAAAACAACACTGAGATATCATCTTACACCAGCCAGAATGGCTAAAATCAAAAACACCAATGGCAGTCTATGTTGGAGAGGATATGGAGAAAGAGGAACACTCCTCCATTGCTGGTGGGAGTGCAAACTTGCAGGACTACTTTAGAAATCAGTATGGTGGTTTCTCAGGAAAATGGAAATCAGTCTACCTCAAGATCCAGCAGTTCCACTCTTGGGCATATACCCAAAGAATTCACATTCATACAAGGACATCTGTTCAACAATGTTCATAGCAGCATTGTTTGTAATAGGCAGAACCTGGAAGCAACCTAGATGCCCCTCAACTGAAGAATGGATGGAGAAAATGTGGCACATTTACACAATGGAGTATTACTCAGCAGAAAAATTTTAAAAAATGAAATCCTGAAATTCACAGGGCAAATGGATGGTACTGGAAGAAAACATCCTCAGTGAGGTAACCCAATCATAGAAAGACAAGCAGGGTATATACTCACTCATATATGGATATTAGAAATAGAGCAAAGAACTACCAGCCTACAATCCACAGAGAAACTAGGAAACAAGGAGGACCCCAAGAGAAAAACACATGGTTCCCTGAAGAAGGGGAAAGGGACAAGAACCCCTGAGCAAACTGGGAGTATGGGGGGGGAGAAGAGGGAGGTAGGAAAAAGAGAAGGGGAGAAGATCAGGGGGAGGAGAACAAGAGGAATCAGGAGGACTGAGACAGGGGAGGAATAGAGGAGAGCAAGAGAGGAGATACCTTGATAGAGGGAGCCAGTATAGGTTTAGAGAGAGGTCTGGCACTAGGGAAATGTTCGTGGACCCACAGGGATGGCCCCAACTAAGAATCTAGGCAGTAGTGGAGAGGCTGCCTTTGATGCCCTTTCTCTATAATGAGACTGGTGACTACCTTGGTTGCCATCCTAGAGCCTTCATCCAGTAGCTGATCAAAGCAGAAACAGGCACCCACAGCTAAACACTGAGCCTAACTCCTGGAATCCAGTTGCAGAGAGGGAGGGGGTATGAGCAAATGAGTGAAGACTGTTCTGGAGAAACTAACAGAAACAGTTGACCTGACCTTGTGAGAGCACAGAGACTCTAGTCGTAAAGCTGGGGAATCAGCATTGGGCCGAACCAAGCCCTTTGAATGTGGATGCCAGCTAAGAGGCCTGGGCAGTCTATGGGACCTCTAACAGTGGAGCCAGTCTTTAACTGTAGAGCACAAATGGACTTTGGGAGCCCATTGCCTATGGAGGAATACTATTGCAGCCCAGATACACGAAAGAGGGCCTAGGCCCTTCCCCAAATGATGTGACAGACTTTGATGATTCCCCCATGGAAGGCCTCACTATCCTTGGGGAGTGAGTGGGTGGGGGAATGGGTTTGGGGGGGTCGTGGGGGCCATGGGAGGATGGGAGGGTCAGGGAATGGGGATGGATTGATATGTAAAATAAAATTGTTTTCTAAAATAAAATAAAATGAAATAAGAAGAAGGAAAGAAAAAGATGTTATCAGCGTGGGTCCACCCCCAGCATTCAGCTCCAATTTCCTCTTCCCAATAAATATCTTTAAATACTAATGTTGAAGAGGATAGACTTGTTCTGCTGACATTAAGGTAATTTACAAAGCCATACTAATACAAACAGCATGTTGTTGAACCAAGAATAGGATCAATGGAAACAAAATAAAATGATTGGAGAAAAATCTTTGTCTTTTGTTGCTGTTGTTTTATTTTTGGTTTTTTGAGATGGGGTCTCTGTATCTAGTCCTGACTATCTTAGAACTCTCTATGAAGACCAGGCTGGCCTCTAACTCGCAGAGATTCTCCTGCCTCTGCCTCCAAAGTGCTAGTATTAAAGATACAGGCCACCATGTTTAGCAAAACCTTTGTCATTTAAGGGAGCTTAATATATGATAAAAGTGTCATTACAGCGCTAGAGGGATGGCTGAGTGGTTAAGAAGATGTACTATTCTTGCAGAGGACCCAAGTTTGGTTCCCAGCACCCACCTCAGGCAGCTTACAACCACCTATAATTCCACTTAAAAGGATCTTCAATTTTTTTCTGGACACTTGCACAAACCCCCACATAGACACATCATTTTTTTAAAAAAAATATACATCTGTATAAAAGGCAGAGCATGGCAGCACATATCTACTATCTCAGTACTGGGAGGGGCACACATATGTATGTTACACACACACACACACAGCAATGCAGAGCAACAGGGAAAGCACAAATTTTCTAACAGATGATATGCAAACATGGTGGGCTACACAAAAATAAATAAGAGTATTTCACTTAGTGCTATATAAAGAGATGGGCCATGAGTAAGATTGACAGGGGGAAACATCATATATCAAACTAATAGAAGACAGTATATGTGTTCTAGCAACAGAAAAGGATTTCTTTCTTCCTTTCTTTGGTGCTGGGGATTGAACACTGGACCTCATACTTGATATGTATGTGTTCAGCCAGTGAGATATATGCCTGTAGACCCTGGAGAAGAATTTTTTAACAAACATTTTGAAATCATTAATCATAAAGCAAAAGCATTTCTAAATGAGACTGAATAAGATTTGAATAGTCAAAGCCAGGCATGGTACTAAACATTGTAATCTTATCACTTGGGAGGTGGAGGCAGGAGGATTAGAAGTCCAGGGTCATCCTTAGATACTGATGAAATTCAAAGCTAGCCTGGACTACATGAGACTCAAAAAACAAAAACAAACAACAAAGAAGAAAAGGATTAAACATTTCCATGCAGTAGAAAATGTTAGCTGACAATATATTTATAATGCATTTGCAAATCCCAGATTATTAATATCTAATATGCAAAGAAAAACTCACAATAAAAAGATGGTCATGATGAAGAAGGAGGGACCTCAGTAGTTAAGCACTTGCTGTTCTCAATACCTATGTTGGGAAATTCACAACTTCCAGCAGGGATCTGTCACCACCTTCTAACTTCTGAGGACACACACACACACCACACCCACACACACCCAACCCCACACACATAAAAACAAATCTTTTTAAAAAAAGATGTCATCATAAAAAAAAATTCAAAGACTTGAATCTGTAACCTTCAGAAAGAGAAACTCCAAAAGTGGGCAGGCATTGGAATAGATGCTCAAAATTATGGAAATCAGTAGGAAAGAAATCAACAGTTTAATAGATGGTACAGGCAAAAGTGACTTCCTATGCAGAGTGAGATAACAAAGCACCCTCACTTAAGTGCTGTATTAAAAAAGATGACACATTGAAGAGAAGATCAACATAGGAAGAAAACAAAGAAATAGGAAATAAAAGAACAGTGAGGTTTCACAATGGCTATTAAATTGAAAAACCGAGACAGTTGAATCATGACCAATGTTGGTGGCAATATGGAGACAGAGGTATCATTGTGTCACCCTATGGAAGAGGACACTGATAGTATCATTGACATGGGACTATTAGTCAAAATGAATGTTGGTATAGCGATGTTCCAACATACACCCCAGGGAAGCCTCCTACAAGTTATAGGGAGATGTGCCTCACAGTGTTATCTGTAACCCTGGATCCAGTCTCCGGTGTTACAAAGAGCAAAAGTAGGAGCTGGAGAGATGTCTCAGAATTTAAGAGCACTTCTTGCTCTCTAAGTGGATCTAGGTTCTAGGTTCAGTTCCCAGCACTCCCATGGTACTTTTCAACCATCTATAACTCCAGTTCCCAGGGATCTGATGCCTTCTAGATTCTCTCTCTCTCTCTCTCCCTCTCTCTCTCTCTCTCTCTCTCTCTCTCTCTCTCTCTCACACACACACACACACACACACACACACTCACAACAATCCCACACAAAAGAAAATGAGTAAGTTTGATAAAATATTTTAAAAAGAAAAAATGAAGTTGTGCTTGAGGACATTTGCTGTACAACTACTTAAACTGTGGCCTACAAACTGTGGGTCACAGAACTTTGGCAATAGTAAAAATATAAATGAATTTTGGCTTGGGATTTGGACAGAAGTTCCAATAAGTTCTCAAATATGCCAAACATGCACTTGCCAGTTTTTACTGTGTAATTCTGAAAAGTGGCATAGCCTAGGCATTGCTGATTATAAAATAACACATCAATCAACTGAAAGACATCAAAGACACTGGACATTCTGCCATATCAAACATTTAGTCAATATTTAATTTTTTATATATAAAACTAAACAAACACACCCATCTCATTAGCATGGACATGTTCTTTTATCATTAATAAATGATACAATTAATGGGCACGCCAAAGAATTATTTTTAAATACATTGGTTTGTGATTTTTCACACTAAATGTTTTATTAGCATGCTTATTTCATGAGTTTAATTCACAGATGAAAATGATCATGGGTGGGAAAAGTCTATGGAAACCTGCTCTGTGTTGTCAGGACTCTGAAAGCCTTGTGTGTGTCCATCACTGGGAGTGGAAACAAGAGGAGGTGGGCATGGACAAGCCAGAGCAGCAAGTTCAACACACACATAGGAGCGAGAAGCGAAAGGCAGGAAGCTAGGGCATCCACATTACTTACATAGACAGAAATTAAAATGGGGTTATGCCATATAGATACGTTATGCATCCAACATACTAAAACAGAAGCCTACCTGCAGAGAATGGAAATGTTATGTGAAGATTGGGAGATAGAAATTAACCAAGAAACCCAGCGCTGGAACAGAGATGGTACTGGCCACGTTGTAGGCACAGAATTGACTCAGATCTGTCTCTTGAAGAAATTTGGCTTCCTCCAGCTTTTCCCATTGTTGCTGTCAACTGCTCTGCTGCAGGTCACTATTCTCTCCATCTCTCCTCCATGTTAGACTAACAAGCCCATCTGCACATCTACTTCCACTTTCTTTGAAGCCATTCTTTGGGGAAGTACAGGCAACTGAACCCAAGACTTCATGAATGCTAAGCAAACGCTCTACTACTGAGCTACACTTTCAGCTCTCCTCTTAGGTAATCTATAGAAGGGCAAGAAGTGATCTAAAGACATCAGTCAGATTATGTAGCTGCCCCGATAGACATCCTTCAGTTTCTGCATTCTCTGCTGTCTCCCAGGGTCATGAGATCTTGTGGCCTGACTGCTCACATTGGTTATTCTATTCTCTGCATCAACCGGGTTCAGGCTATGAGGTCTCTATGCCCTGATGAGGCCAAGTTCTTTCCCAGGCTGAGGGTTTTGTGTTTGCAGTGAAGTCCATACTCCACTCTTTGAGAAACTGGACCTTGATCCTCTGTCTTAGCTCTACTCAAATGTCACTTTCTGCAGGAGCTTCTCCTTGAGTAGGTTCAGTGCCTCTGCCCACCTCTTAGCTCTTCAGTCACTCTAGTTATCTGTTTATTTCAGTATATCATATAGTAGATGATCTTGTCTATTTCCTTTATTTTTTGAGACAGAGTTTCAATATTCAGGTTAGCCTGAAACTTACCAATTAGCCCAGGCTAGCCTCGAATTTACAATCTCTCTGTTTCCTCCTCTCAGGCCTTATTTCCTTTTTTAACTCTTTCCTCTTGAGCATAACTCTTTTCAGGGCTTGGCCACTGCTTGCCTTGCTGTTGATTGGAAATACCTCAGCCATCAGTTTGGGAGATGGGAAGACAAGGCATATGCACAGATGTCAGGAAGACCAGGTGGTTCACAGGTGTCATTTACAAAATGATGACAGCTGGTCTAATGTCTGTATTCCCTGTGAAGAAGACAGCTCATTTTAAAGACTGACAGGGACCCAGAGAGGATGAACAGCTCACTCAAGATTACCATGTGACAAAACTATAACACAGTTCAATCTACCTAGCACGTCTGTCTTGATCACTCTGAACTGCTTTGGTACAAAGCTCCTGCCTGGACAACCAGGTCCTGGGTTGTTGTCTGAGGCTTTCTTATGCTCCTTCATTCCCCTGATACACAAGCCTTCAGGTCTAAAGACAAACAATGACCACAGGCAATTCTCACACCATACAGTCAAACAAAGTGTTACCATCTCTTCAGGTCATGAGAGGTTTGAAAATGTCAACCATCAAAGTTAATGTGTTGAGTCGGGCATGGTGGCCAGCTCTCCTGAAACTCACTATGTAGACCAGGCTAGCCTAGAACTCATAGAGATCCTCTGCCTCCCAAATTCTGGCATTAAAGACATGCACCACCACATCCAGTTTCCTACATTTTTCTTTTTTAAATTGTGTGTGTGTGTGTGTGTGTGTGTGTGTGTGTGTGTGTGTGTGCTGAGTGTGAGTGTGCAGGTGCCATAGCTATAGAGGTCAGAGAACAACTTCAATGGTTGGTTTTTGCTTTCATTCTCGTTTGGGACAGGGTCTCTCATTCGCTGCTGCATACACCAAGCTGAGTGGCCCCGGAGCTTCCCAGGATTCTCTTGTCTCTTTATCTCATCTTCCTGCAGAAGCACTGAGATTGAAGACATTTGCTGCAATGCCCGGCTTTACACGAGTTCCTGGGTTTGAGCTCAGATCCTAACACTTGTTGCTTTACTCCCACCCCTCCACCCCCAGCCTTCTTCCCAGACTTATTTTCTTAGTGTCAACAATGCAGGTGGCTCACAAACATTTCCCCCACCTCCTTTGTGTTTATAAAGCATTAGAGGCCTACTCAACACCCCGCAGAGAGCCTGTGGCCACAGACCAACATTTCTCAATCTCATGGAGTGCCTACTAATAAAACTCGTCACCTCTTGTTTCAATTAGATAATTGGCTTTATTTTTTTTTTTTCTGCTCTTGACTCTCTTGTTCATGAGGCAAGATTGCTAGGAGTCTTTTGTACCTTGTGTCTACTCCATCACTGTCTCCATGGTGAGAGCAGCCTTCTCACTGTGTCATGGTGAAAGATCTGGCTTCTGTCACATACAAGTCACATGAACTTGAGACTGTCTGCCTACTGTCAGATTTCTCCATCTATAAATAGAGGGACACAAATAGATCTCCCTCATAAAATGGTTGTCAAGACTGGGTGATACAATGGGCTTAGTTGGCACATGGCTGGCTATGGTGGTCATTCATTTTTTTTTTTTTAATCAACTTGACTACTCTTGGAATCACCTAGGAGACACACCTCTGGACAAGCCTGTGAGGCTGTTTGCAGAGAGGTTTGACTGGGGATGGAGGACCTTGAATATGGACAGTGCTATTCCATGGTCTGGGGTTCCAGACTAAATAAAACAGAGAAAGGGAGCTGAGCATAATCTTCTCTCTCTGCTTCCAGACCACAGACATTTGTGACCAGCTGCCTCAGGATCCTGCTGCTACCCCTTCCCCAATATGAGGGACTGTGCCCTCAAACCATGAGTCAAATACACCCTTCCTTAAGTCACTTCCTCAGGTGTTTGTCACAACAGCATGAAAACGAACTAATCCACCGACTCTTTGTGATAGACGGCTTGTTGAACGCTGTGACCCATAATGCAGGAACAGCAAGACACAGAGACATCACCCCTGTGCCAAGGGTGAGGTTGAAAAGTGGCACAAATGCCGGTCGTTAGTGGGTGCACACGTTTAACCCCAGCAGAGGCAGAGGCAGGTGGATCTCTGTGAGGTCGAGACCAGCCTGGTCTACAAGAGCTAGTTCCAGGACAGCCTCCAAAGCCACAGAGAAACCCTGTCTCAAACCCCCCCCCAAAAAAAAGTGACACAAAGGTGTCAGGGTGATTGGGCCATGTATGAGTTCAACTGAGCTCTCAGAGAGCTTAGCCAATAGGGCCAGAGGGGCTTCTCAGAAGGGGAAGCACATGACCTTGCCCTTGAAGGGAGGGTAGCAACCCCATTGGTTAGGGGTTGTGGTGGGGGGTGAAGGAAGGCATTATCAGGTAAGACAGTTTGAGCAAAGGCAAGGTTTGGAAAGGACATTAAGGACTCAGCTAGGGAGAAAAAGACTCAGGACCCCCTTGGAGTTGGCAGTGTGATTCCTAGCAGGGCTTTGAGCAGATGGTGTTTAAGAAGGAGCAGCTGTTAAGAAGGAGCAGCTTTGAAGCTAGATGTGGTAGATTGTATTTGTAATCCCAGAACAGTGGGGTGGAGCCAGGTGGATCCCCAGGGCTAGCTGACCAGTTTCAGGTTCAGTGAGAGATCCTGTCTAAAAAAAATAAGGTGGGCTAGCCAGGTATGCTAGCCCAGACCTTTAATCCCTTTAGTTGGGAGGCAGGGGCAGGAAGATCTCTGTGAGTTCAAGGTCATCCTGGTCTACATAGTGAGTTCTAGAAATACCCTGCCCCAAAAGTGGAAAATTATGGAGGCAGATACACAAAATTAACCAAAACACAAGCAAGCATAGACTAATGCACCTGCATACTTATGTACACATATATGCACACCTTTCTCTCTCCCTCTCCCTCTCCCTCTCTCTCTCTCTCTCTCTCTCTCTCTCTCTCTCTCTGTCTCTCTCTCTGTTTCTGCCTCTCTCTCTCTGTCTGTCTCTCTCTGTCTCTCTGTCTCTCTCTGTCTCTGTCTCTCTCTCTCTCACACACACACACACACACACACACACACACACACACACACACACACACACACCACGTATAAATGAAAAGAAATAGAGATATCCAAGTCCTACAGGAGGACAGGGGACCATCAGCTCTGTGTGACCTAGGTGAATAGGAAGTTTGGCATGCCTCCTTCACCAGTGTGGCTCTGTGGGGTGGGCCATGGCCTGTCAAAGATCCATGGGTCATCAAAACATTTTCATCTACTTGTGGAACAAGGCCTCTGGCTTAGCTCTGCAGACACGTTGGTTTCTAGGGCATCTTTTGTCTCCAGAGCCTCTGTCTGCCAGTCTGGGCCTGTACAATAGGGCTCTGGAGCAGAATCTGCAGAAGGGAATGATTTGGAGGAGGGACGGGTGGGAGGCTGTTAGCTGTTATGCATTTCTTCACTTTGCCTCTGGCCCTTCCTGACCTAGTCAGAGACAGCCATGCAACGTCTGTGTTCAGATTGCACCAAAGTCATACATCACTCATTAACTTGTCACTGCAGATTGGATGCAACTTTTCTGGAGTTTCACATAAATGGAATCATTCAAAGTTTGCTCCTCTGTTCCTGGCTTCTTTTGTCTAGGTTTTTTAAATGTACTGGAATCTCTGTGTGTGACTACTCATTCCTTTTCATTGCTATGTAGTACTCAATTATAAATATTCTAGTTTATTTACCCATTAGTTGAAGGGTAAAGTTGTTGCTAATGTTTAGCAGTTAGGAATAAAGCTACTATACAAATCTGTGCATAAGTTTTTATGCAAGTCTAAGTTTTGGTTTACTTGGTTACATACTTTGGAATGGAGTGGCTAGATTTTTAATGATACTATAACTGGGCTAGTGTGAAAATCTTTACCTAGTGGACAGAGCCATTTATTACTCCTTCTTGATTCTTCCTCCTTTCTCTCAGTCTCTCTCTTCCCTCCCACTTTCTCCCCCCTTTTTTGCCCCTTCCATTCCTCAGGCCCCTCCTGTCAAGCTCCTGAGTAACTCCTTAGAAGAGTGGTTCCTAATGCCGAGACTCTTTGATACAGTTCCTCATGTTGTAGTGACCCCCAACTATAAAATTACCTCATTGCTATTTCACAACTCAATTTGCTGTTATGAACTGTAATGTAAATGTCTGTTTTCTGATGGTCTTAAGCAATCCTGTGAAAGGATCATTTGACCCCCAAAGGGGTCAGTCATGACCCACAGATTGAGAGTTTTGTTGGGGATAGTAGTCTGGGCTGGCATCCCGTGGTCTCTTAGTGTTTGTAGAACATCTATCCAGTACCTTCTGGCTTTCAGAGTTTCCAGGGAGAAGTCAGGTATAATTCTGATAGGTCTGCCTTTATATGTTACTTGGCCTTTTTTCCTTTGCTGCTCTTAATATTCTTTCTTTATTCTGTATGTTTGGTGTTTTGATTATTATGTGGTGAGGGGACTTTTTTTTTGGGGGGGTCCTGTCTATTTGCTGTTCAATAGCTTCTTGTACTTTCATAGGTATGCCCTTCTGCAGGTTGGGAAAGTTTTCTTTTATGATTTTGTTGAATATGTTTTCTGCACCTTTGAGCTGGGCTTCTTCGTCTCTTCTTCTATACCTATTATTCTTAGGTTTGGTCTTTTCACGGTGTCTCATATTTGTTGGATTTAAGATTTTCTTTGGTAGATGAATCTATTTCTTCTAGCTTATCTTCAGAGCCTGAGATTCTCTCTTCCATCTCTTGTATTCTGTTGGTTATGCTTGCATCTGTAGTTCCTGGTCATTTACCCAGCTTTTCTATTTCCAGCATTCCCTCAGTGTGTGTTTTCTTTATTGTCTCTATTTCAGTTTTTAGGACTTTAACTGTTTGAATTGTTTCTGTCATCTGTTTGATTGTTTTTTCTTGGCTTTCCTTACTTTCTTTAAGAGATTTGTTGATTTCCTGTTTTTTTGGTTTGTTTTTTCTTCCATTTCTTTAAGGGATTTTTCTCATATCTTCTTTGAGGGCCTCTATCATTTTCATGAAGTTGTCTTTAAGGTCATTTTCTTCTGTTTCATCTGCATTGGGATGTTCAGGTCTTGCTAGTGTAGAATCCCTAGACCCTGGTGGTGTCATATAAGTCTTTCTGTTGTTGAATGTGTTCTTACACTGTTGTCTTCCCATCTCTTCTTCCAGTGGGTACAGGTAGAGTCTCTCCCTCTCCTGGTGGGTATGGGTTCAAGGCTCTCTCCTGGAGGGTACAGGGGCAAGACAGGAATGGTAGCCGATGCTGGATGCTTTGTTCTGCTTCCAGGTCTCCCCCCCCCCATCTGTGTCTGTGTCTGTGTCTGTGTCTGTGTCTGTGTCTGTGTCTGTGTCTGTGGTCTGGGGATTCGGTGGCAGGAAGCAATTCTTTCCTTTTTTTAAGGGTAAATAATATCCCTTAAGTGGATCTACCATATTTTTTAATCATTCATTGATCTGTAAGCCCTTTATATCCTTCTTCTTTTTGGTATTCTCTGATGTGTATTTTGAGGCAAGTTCTCACTATATATAGCTGACTGACCTTAAACTCACTGTATTGCCCAGACTTGCCTCACAATCTTTCAGACTTCAGCCTCCCAAGTCCTGACATTACACCACACCTGGCTTTTTTCTACCTCTTGCCTATTATGAATAAAGCTTTTATGAACACAGGCAAGCAAATATCTCTTCAAGACCCTGCTTTCAATTAATTTGTATATATAACCCAAACTGGAAATTCTGTGTTAAATGATAACTCTATGATTAATTCTTTTAGCATGTGTTAACACCATTTTATTTTGGATGAATCTCAAATACTACCTGACCTCTGTCCCAGGAAGCCTCTCTTGAATATTCAAGTCTAGCATACAATTTTTCCCTTAAGAAAATTCAGCTCCCTCTGATAGTCTGGGACTTTACCTTCCAATGTGACCCCAATAGAACCAGAAACCAGTCTTATTGTGGAGCCAACTTAGCCTCCATAGTCTGCTGAAGCTGGTCTTGAAAGATCCTGATTCAGGGACCACAAATACTAGTCCTTGGGAACACCTGGTTGAGCCTCCTGGCTGTGTAGAGCTGTCAGCTTTTTTCCTGCTCCTAGTTGCAGTCCCTTTGGTGTCCCCAGAAAGGACACCAAAGCAAAAACATCGCTTAACATGGGTTGAGAAAAACAGCTGATAAAATGCCACTTATGCTGAAGATCTTCCAAGCCATTCTAAACCGTCATTTGCATCCTTAAGCACACCTGCCCCTGTTCCTTCTGTTCCTGCCTTCTAGGGTGCCTGTCCCTCCCATCATAGCTGTTGAAATCCTATTCTATAAGGCCCACGTCAGATGTCATCTCTCCATGAAGCTTTCTGGAACCACACTATCCCTCCCCAGCTAGAATCCATTTTCCATCCCTGTGTCCTTCAGCCAGTTACTGGTTGTATGTCACAACAGCAAACCACAGAGCTTCCCAAACTTACTTTGATTCTTCTAGGACCCTTGCCACACTAAGGACCTTAGATCTGCTCAGGGGTTAGAAGTATTTGGCTCCCCAGCTGGGCTGTCTGAGACTTTTAAGCCTGGGATTTCTCTGTTTAGTCTCATGTATACAGTAAGTGCTCACTAGGTGCATGAACTTAGTTGAATTTGTGAAGTCGATTAAAAGATGTGGGGAATTGTATTTGTGTTCATGATGGTGGCATTGATAACAAGAGAAGCTTCAAGGCCATCAAGCTAAATAAAGGGCCTATCCTCTCAGGGGCTGCGGGGAGGGGGGGCAGGGAGGGGAGGAAGGGAGAGTCAGGCAACCAAAAAGATACTGCTGACCACCGTCGTCCACATGCTCCTGTGTTCAGCAGGGGAGATGGGGTGTGTGTAGGAAGAGTGGAGGGTGGGGAGGCTGTAGTTGGAATCCTTTGTGTGAGAGAAATAAATAAATGAATAATACATACATACATACATACATACATACATACATACATACATACATACATGGCCCCCTTTTGCAGAGCTCTGTGTTGCTGTCTAGGAAATTTGATTACCAGGCTGGAACGGCTGCATACTGCTGCCTTAGTCATAGCTTGAAGTTGACTCAACATCACCAGACTCCCCATGAAAATACCAGTCACGGGAATGGAAAATATTGGACCGCTCCTAGATGACCCCCACGCCAGCTATGTACACTCAGCTGACTTAACCCCTCTCTAGGGAGCAGAAAGCTCTCCTGCCTCAGACTTGCTCATTTCTGTTATCCATGAAATTATGAGATAAAATCCAATGTGGTATTCGCCAGGTGTGCTTGTTCACACTTGCCATTTTTTTTTATCAGAGTGCTTCTCAACTTCCTAACCCTGTAACTCTTTCATACAGCTCCTCATGTTGTGGTTACCCCCAGCCATAAAGTTATTTTCATTGCTATTTCATAACTGTAATTTTGCTACTGTTGTGAATTGTAATGCAAATGCCTGTGTTTTTCTGATGGTCTTAGGCAACCTCTGTGAAAGGGTCATTCAACCCCAAAGGAGTAAAAGCCCACAAGATTGAGAAACATTCCCTAGAGGGACAACAGATAACCCTCATTCTTGGTCTAAGACCAAGCACCCTCCAGCAGCTTTGCCAGTCTCCCTGAAAGCCACTCTGCAGCCAGAAGCCTCATTGGACTCCATGGAGGAGGTTGAGCAGATCTTCTAGCAGGTTCTGCTCTGGGTTAATTTGGCCAGGCTGCCTGGCTGGACTGTATGAAGACCTGGAGGAGAAGTGTCAACTCCCACCTGAGTAAAGCCAACTCCTGCTGCTTCCCTTTGGTAAAGCCAACTCCTGCTGCTTCCATTTGGTAAAGCCAGCCTCTTCAGCAAAGCTCTTCAATCATGTCTCAGTATCTCCAGGGCAGAAATGGGACAAATGGTGCCAGACCTGGGAGGCCTGTAAACAGGAAGTTTCATGCCAAGTCCAGGAGGCTACCAGGGACAGCACAGTAGAGGTGACTGGGGCTCTCTGCCTTCAAGTCAGTGTCCCTTTGTGTTTAGAAAGGCAGTGCTGTTTTCTGGACAGAGTACTGGCTGGGAACAGGAGTTGTGGGCTCCAGTCCCTGAGCTTCTGTTAGACTAGGTTAGTCAAGAACCCCATGAGTAAGGTTGGCACCTCTGTGTTCTCATCCACTAGACGCCTCTGAGTCCTCTTCTTTTTCTGGCTTTGGGGTCTGGCTTGCTCCTTGTTGCCCAGTTGGACCATGCCATGCTTGGTTGCCAGCATAGACTGGGATAAGATAGAGATTGGTAGGGTACTTTGATATGTCAAAGACACCATGTGATGATGTGTGTGTTATATAAATGTATTGTTCATATATCTCTCTGTGTGTCTGTGTATGTGAGCATGTGTGAGTATGTGACTACGTATGTATATATGTGGGAATGTATATATGTATTTGTGTGTGTATATGTCTGTGCATAACTCTATGTGTGTCTGTGTCTATATGCAACTCTATGTGCATATGTCTGTCTGTGTGTCATGAGCCTGTATCTATGTATGTGTCTCTGTACACCTCTATTTTGGTGCTTGTCTATATGTCTGTGTGCCTCTTTGTATACATATGTCCATCTGTTTTGTGTGCTTGTCTATGTGTGATTGTGTTTCTGTATGTACCTGGAGACTGTCAAGACAAAAGAAACTTGGGACAGATGTGGTACCTATTAGCATACCAAAGTGCATGCTTGCCTCCAGGTTTTCTTGGTATCAAAATTACCCATGGCTCTTCTCAGCTGCTCTCACTCCACCCTCTACCCTAAACTTCTCCAGAACATGGGCTTTCTTTCCCCTAACTTCTCATTTGCTTATAACCCTGCCATTTTGGCAATGTGCTCTTCTGTCCCCTCTCTCTTGATCTCCTTTGCCCCCACTCTCTTTATCTTCCCCTTTCCTTATCTCCTTCCCTCTCTTCTCTCATGGCCTGGTCCAGTCTGCTGGCCATGTCCAGTCTACTCCTTTCTCTCTTTGCTCTGGACTCTTCCAGGTGCCTCTGGCTGTCCTCTCCCTCATGTCTACAATAAAAACCTTCCCCTCAGCCATACCTTGGAGCAGCCATGTCCTTGGTTTATACAGAGGTTACTCCTGTTCCTTCCTGAATGCAGACCTTTGGGAAGAAATGGCCCCTGCAGTATCACAGGGGAAGAAGCCCAATGGGGCTTAGAGTATGACTGGAAAGGCTCGTGTCTAACTGTCCACACAAGATTTGGCTCCATTGGTCCAGCCAGACTTGGGATGAGAGCGTCAGCCTCATAAGCTAATCCTGGAGAAGGAAACATTCTGGGGATTTTCCTGTGGCATTTAGTTTGTCTTAAGGTTCAAGTTCATTTGCACGGAGGATATGGAAGAGTGTCTGAGTTTGCTACTAGTGACACAGTAAGGCCTTGTAGGATGATGGGTCCCACCTGGTGCAAGGCCCCTCATTCCCTGCCCAACCTTTCTTTACTCCATATGTGGTAACCTTGGTCTTCGGGCTGTGCTAAGCTAAAGCCAGGGGCAGATGTCCAGACACTCTGCAGTCAAAGCAATAATATGGGTGACACCTGGGTGAAGCCACAGGTGTAGGGGACAATACAAAGACACTTTGTATTTGCTTTAGCTTACACAGATTTGGCTTCAATTACTCTGCCTTTTGTGTTGAAGCAGTTCGGATACTCTTACCCACCCCCTTCTGTGGAAAGTCTCCATCCACTTTGGCTCCTGAGGGAAGGAAGGTGAGAAATGAAGACAGGGTGGTACTATTTGTGTGTGTCTGTGTGTTCTGTACTAGACTGAGTCCCTTGGGCCTTTGTCCCTGATTCTGGAAGTCAACACTATCACACATCCACCACTATCTGGATGGACGTGTGAGTCACACACTCCCACATTAGTGTTTATGTCTATTGAGAGAAGGAGTGTTGGTGGCTGCCCTGCCTGGAGCCAGAGAGAGAATGTACTGTTGCTCTGGGCCCAGGGTGTCAGTAGCTGGCCTCTCCCAGTAGGAAGGTGTAGTTGAGGAAAGAGCAAAGGACAGGCTGAGGCAGAATCAACACAGCTGACATCTAAGCCATAGGAAATGAAGTCATGGCCTTCCACAGTTCAGATAAGAATTTCCAAATGCCCCAGAAATATGTATAATTATTACATGTTAGATAAAATGTATACTAGTTAAAAAATGAAATTAAAAATTCAAAAGAGTTCACACATGATCTCAGCACTTGGGCTTTGGGATACCTTTTTACTCCAAAGGTTTCAGGTAGTGAGAAGCCAGGGAGAGGTCAAAGAAGTCAGAGAGGTCAGGGAGAGGTCAGGGTAGGTCAGAGAGAAGAGGCAAAGGCTGACTTGCTTTTCTGCCCCTAGAGAAGCATGCTTTGCCTGTATATCTTCTAATCTGAGTTCCTCCTTTTCAACGTGTATTCAGCAATGGTATGTGAATCTCATAAAGAGCAATCAAGTGAACACCCAGGAGACAATCCACTACCCAGGAGAAAAAATAACACTGGAACAGAATAGAAGTCTGCCCCATCCCGTGTTCCCTGCCACCCTCTGCCAGGAGAAGGAGCCACTTGCTACCATTCCCTGCATCTTCCCAGGGAAACCCCAATCTGCGGCAGCCCTGGATGTCTGGGCTCCTGACTCTTTCTCTACATGCGAATGGATTTCCACGTTACAGTTGGTAGCATTTTGAATGTTTTAAATGGTCTATAAATGATACCCTTTAGGACTATGCACTCTATAGTTGGATATGGGGACCCATGTCTGTACATTCAGCACTTGGGAGACAGATCAGCACAGGATCATCCTCAGCTACATAAGAGAGTTCAAGGATAGCCTGGGCTTCATGAGATCCACGAATGTTGAGTGTGTAACTGCTACAAACACATTTTCTCCATTCACTCTGCTTGATAGAGTCACATGCCTTGGTAAGTATAGATCTGGCTTATTCATTTCCACAGTGATGAACAACAAATCTAATAAACAAAATCTAATACATTTACTAGTGATGGTACAGTAAAGATGAATGCTTATAAAAATAAGTGAACATCGTGAAATTTCCTATAAAAATAGTAGCCACAAGAGATAAAATATCCCCTTAGGCTGGGCATGGTGGCACATGTCTTTCTTTGATCCAGCACTTGGGAAGCAGAGGCCATTGAATCTTTGAGTTCAAGGCCATCTTGGTCTACATAGTGAGTTCCAGGCCTGCTAAGGACTCAAAAGACCCTGGTGAGAGAGGAGAAAGAGAGGATATTCCATACAAACTATAAAAAATTTACAGAAACTCCATAGAAAGCTATAAAGCACCTCACAGACACAAACAGTCGAAAAATGGAGACATCATATACTTAAACTAAGATTTTGAGGAGTTTTTGGCCCAAAAGATCCTAAAATCTATGCAGAAGAGTGAAGATGGAGGGGAAAAAACCCAATTCAGTGAACTTGTAAAATGGATACAATGAAGGATAAAAATTAATTCTAATAATAATTCTATTTATTCTAATAAATGTATTTTAAAGTTACAGGATTTAAAGCCTCAAGAGTCAGAAAGCCATCCTGCGGGTGTTTGTACAGGAAATTTACATATGAAAACAATGGCTTTTCCAGTGGGGAAATGATGACTTATATGATAAATTATATTGAAAAATATAACCACTGTTCCCATTTTGCTACTTGAAGGAAAAAAAAAAGTAAAACCATCTCTCTCTCTTCAGCTGGTTATTATTTTATTCTTGAATCATCATTTAAGAGGAAGTAAGATATGAAACTGAGATGAAGCTAGGTCTGATAGCATATACCTATAATCCCAGAGGTCAGGAGTTCAAGGTCCTCCTCAGATACACAGTGAGTTTGAGACCAGCCTAGGCCACATGAGACTCTATCTCAAACAAAAAGGGAAGGGGGAGGCTCTGGAGAGAGGGTTTAACAGTTAAGAGCACTGGTTGCTTTTCCAGAGGACCTGGGTTCAACTCCCAGCACCCACATGGCAGCTCACAACTGTTATAACTCCATTTCCAAGGGGTCCAACAGACATATATACAGGCAAAACACCAATGCCGGTAAAAATGAATTGTTGGGAGTTTTTTAATCAGTGAAAAAAATACAAAATAAAGTTTAAAACTTGTGTTTTCCATTTATTTATTCATTTATTATTTTATGTGTACGAATGTTTTCCCTGCATGTGTGTGTAACACTTGTGTTCCTAGTACCCCAGTAGATCAGAGGGTGATGTTGACTCTCTGGAACTGGAATTGCAAACAGCTCGAAGCCATCTCGTCAGAGCTGGGACTCAAACCTGGATTGTCTTAATGACGGAGCCATCTCTCCAGATGCTTCTATGCCTGAAGCCCCGGATTTGACATTGGGAGCCTCTATGGTGGAAGGAAAGAACAGCCTGTAAGTTCCCCTCTGACCTCCTCATGGAGTCCTGGCACCATCACCCAGCCACCTCCCCTACACTAAAGTGTAAAAACTATTTATTTAAAAATGTAAAAGGTAAAGCCAGGCAGTGGTGGTGCATGCCTTTAATCTCAACATATAGGAGACAGAAGCAGGCAGATCTCTGTGAGTTAAAGGTCAGCTTGGTCTACAGAGTGAATTCCAGGACAGCCAAGGCTACACAGAGAAACCCTGTCTCAAAATACAAAACAAAAAATTAAAAGTAATCTTAAAAGACACAATAAAGGGAAATGAGTGGGTGGTTCTGGCCATGTACACACTAAGCTTCTTTATGTTAAGACAACCATATAGAATAAGATCAAGTTTTATAAGTATTTGTCAAGAGACTGAGCATACTCCTATAATCCTGGCGCTATGGAGGCAGGCGGATCTCGAGAAATTTGAGGCCAGCCTGGGCTCAAAACAAAACAAAACAAACAAAACCAAAACAGGCAAAATGTATGATGATTAATTTTCCCAGCAAACAAAAATCTCTTTGAAACAAATGCTAAAAAGCAAATAATTAAATAGAAAGACTGGAAAGAGGGGTGGATAGTTCCATCAGTCCCGTATTTGCCTTGCAGACTTGAGGACTTGAGTTTAATCCCCAGAACCCATATTAAAAACAAAACCAAAAAAAGTGGGAAATGGTAGGTAACTTGTAATCCCAGCCTGGGGGGGGGTGGTGGAAACAGGCAGATAGATCCCTGGGGCTCACTGGCCAGCCAGCCTACTGTAGTTCCTGAGTTCCAAGCCAATGAGAGAAAGACCCTGGCTCAAAAGGACAAAGTGGAGGGCACCTGAGGGATATTACCCAAGGTTCCCCTCTGACCTCCGTGCATATACACGCTTACATTTTGTGACCTGACACACATCTACCCTTCTTCACCGCCCCCCTCCCCGCCCCCCCCCTCCCCACCCCCCACCCACCACACACACCACAGAGAAAGACTGAAGAAAGATTCTCTGCCTACTGGAACCAACTGGAGCTCTTAAAAGAACATTCTTTCTGCTTCCTGATGTCCTGAGGTATTTATTGGTGGGGTGTGTGGCCCAGACACTAGGATACCTTAAAAGCTCTGCTTAGACAATCATGTTCAAAAGTTTAGGAATAGAAATGGATCATCCAAGAAAGTTGTAAGAATGTATTGCTAATAACAAAGAATTTCAATTTTAAAAAATGAGTGCCATTTTTCATGTATCAACTTGGCAAGGAAAAGTTGATAGGACTGGGGCAGGGTGAGGGTGATGAGGGAGATTCAAAAAACAAAAACAAAAACAAAATTAGTTTAAAAATTAAAAGCCTAATTTTATTTATTTTTATTTCTTAACTCTTTTTTTCCTCCTTTTTTTATTAGAAAGAAAATTATTTCACATGTCAATCCCAGGTCCCTATTCCTCCCCTCCTCCCCTGCCCCCCCCCAACTAACTCCCTACCCATCCCATACCCTTTCTGCTCCCCAGGGAGGGTGAGGCCTTCCATGGGGGTCTTCAAAGTCTGTCATATTCTTTGGGATAGGGCCTAGGCCAATTCCCTTGTGTCTAGGCTCAGGGAGTAGCCCTCCATGTGGGATGGGCTCCTTAAGTCCATTCCTATGGTAGCAATAAGTACTGATCCATACAAGAGGCGCCATAGATTTCCAAGGTCTCCTCACTGACACCCACATTCAGGGGGTCTGAATCAGTCCCATGCTGGTTTCCCAGCTATCAGTTTGGGACCAAGAGTTTTCCCTTGTTCAGGTCAGCTGTTTCTGTGGGTTTCACCAGCCTGATGGACCCCTTTGCTCATCAGTCCTCCTTCTCTGCATCTGGATTTCAGTTCAGTTCAAGGTTTAGCTGTGGGTGTCTGCTTCTACTTCCACCAGCTGCTGGATGAAGGCTATACGATGGCATATGAATTAGTTATCATTCTCATTATCAGGGGACAGCATTTAAGGCAGCCTCTCCTCTGTTGCTTAGATTGTTAGTTGGTGTCATCTTTGTAGCTCTCCCGACATTTCCCTAGTGCCTGATTTTTCTGTAAACCTAAAATGTCTCCCTCTAAAAAGCCTAATTTTATATACCTAATGATATACCTAATAATATACCTCAATGGTATATTATTTCTTAATAACAGAGGAGAATAATGGGGAGAATTAGTTTTCCAAACAAATCTAATATTACATAATTAATATGTGTAAGCAAAAGCAGCATTGATTTCTAGGAAGGTATGTGCCTAGAAAAAAGACTAGAAGAAAACACTCTAAGGGTTCATGAGTTATCTCTGAATGATTAAGATTACTAGTAATCTTTATTTTATTTTATTAAACCTTTAAAATGTTATCATGTCCAAACTGGAAATACATGAACAGAGAAACAAAACAAATTAGATTAAAATATGTCAAATAAATGAAGCAAAAATTTGTATCTTTAGGAATTGGGGCCCTTTCAAGATTACTTCTTTTTTCTTATTCCCACCTTATTCCAGGCCACCAAGCCACAGATTATTTATGTCAGCCCTGTAGAAGTACACGGTAAGACTGTCTCATCCTCTGAGAGGGGTATGGGAGTGGCCAGCTGGCTCCATCCAGGGAAGGAATTCTTCAAAGGCTGAGATGTCCTCCTTTCCTCTCTCTATGCAACTGACCTACTATCCCGTCTTGGTCCTCCTTCTCTTCCTTAAATGTCCATACTTAGCTAGGCCTGGTGGTACAGACCTGCACCACAGGTCTAAGAGCCTGAGGCAGGTGAACCAGAAGTTCAAGGCCCATATGAGCTAATGGCCAGTTCAAAACCAGCATGGGAAATTTAGTCAAACTCTTTGAAAATAAAAGTGAGATGAGGTCTTGGAAAAGTTTAGTGGTAGAGAGACTGCCTAGCATGCATGAGGCCAGACATTTAATCTGGAAAACAACACTTAGACAAACCACCTGGGAACAGGAAATATCCAAGGCTGGAACTGTGTAGAGGGAACCTGCCTAGGAGACCCTGAGAAAATTCCTGGGCTGGGAGACGGGGCTGGTGTTTATCTGGACAGTCTATAGGAGGCTGACCTTTATTTGGACAATGTATAGGAAGGAGGCTGGCCTTTATCTGGACAGTCTATTTCAGCTGTGCAATTCTATTACTCTTTTGCCATGCCCCAGATTCTAAGGACAACTGTAACCCTTATAGCTGCGTAGGACACCTGTGAGAGAGGCCTTCTGGAAGCCAGGCTAATCTTGGATACCTCATGTGGCAAATGGTAATTGCAGCAATTTCACCAGTTAGCAAGAACAGGGCAGGGCAGGGCCAACCTAGCCCAGGGAGGAAGTTACTTGGGGAAGGTAGGCCTTTGGGCCCCTGTAAATGAGGATCTGGGGGTGGCCACTTACCTTTCTCAGAGTTAGACCTATAATTCATCTCTCAAACAACTTTGGCAGAAACATGGAACCCTTTGTCCAGCAGCCCTCACCTGCTGGTAGGCACACCTTCACAAGTGGCACAAATGATATCTAGGGAGCACCTGCAGTGTGGAGGTGGAGGACACCAAAAAACAAACAAAAGATACCTCTGACCTGCAACAACAAAACCTGTAGCAACAAAACAACTTCACAGATAGTTGGAGAGACAAAACCCTCACCAACAAATATAAAGATGAGTACATTTGGAGTCCAGCTGGGCAACATTAGGTAATCATTTTCTCTGATTCATTTTTTCCATGTGCAAAACTTGGTCAATAATGTTCATTTCACAGGCTAGTTGTAAGGAAATGCACCCAGAACACTCACAAGTTCTATGTCTCCGTGTGTGTGTGTGTGTGTGTGTGTGTGTGTGTGTGTGTGTGTGTGTCTATGTCTTTGTGTGTCTGTCTGTCTCTCTCCTCACACACACTGGTTGTATGACTACCATGCAAAGTTCACTTATAATAAATCTTAATAGCATGTAGCTATTGATGGCTTTATTATTTTTTTCTACATGATAAATAAATAAAAAGAATCTAATTGTAAGAGAACTTGAAGGTCAAGAAAACTAAAGCTTGGGTGGGCTCTAGACCTTAGGGAAAGCTTCAATCATTGATGACAAAGATATCTGAATGCCTTGACAGTGCTTAGGACTATATTGTTATAAAGTCCAGATATCAGAATTAACTGGGATAAAGATACTAGATAAATAAACGCCGACCATTATCAATCGCAGCCATGCAAGTATTAAGCTGGAGAACAGGGTGCCTCATATGAAGGACCATAACAGGAAGGACCTGGCTCTGACTAGGGGAAGAATGGGGCCTCCCAGAGTGTGTAGCCTTTATGCAACAGCTAAGAGAAGGTTAGTACCTAGCTGTGTGTGGGCTTCAGGGAAGAGCCCCAGACAAAGGGTACAGCACATGAACTGAGAGGCGGGAAAGACTGACAGGCAACTCTACACCTGCAGCTTAGGCATTGTGAGTAATCTAGAAGGTAGGTCACACATGACTTTGAAAGCCACGGTTAAAAAAATTTGCATTTTATCATAAGGGATGGATGCCATTTCGAGATATTAAGCAGATTGATGCTGTAAGAGCACTCTGCCTTGTGGTGCAGTGTAGGCTTGGCAGGACGGGGAGTTGCAAGTAGCTCAGGTAGAGAACAAAAATGATGGCTCAGGCCAGAGTCAAGGGCCACAAGAAGTGATGGGATTCAAGCCTGTCTGAGAAGAACCTACTAGATATGGTGATGGATGAGGCAGAAGGGACCCATTAGGCTTCAGTGATCAGGTATAACACGGAGAGATAGTCCTGAAGAAAACTCCATCAGGTACCAGAATGGAAACTGATTGAGTGACTGAGCCCTGAGTCGGATCCTGACATGCAGGCAAGGTGTGGAAGACAGACTTACACTCCAAGAAGACAGGCAGCAGAACCCGGAAAAAGAGGTGGAATGAGCTTGCCTCACTATGTGTAGGTGGCCCAGAGTAGGGCAGGTCCTGTCAGGAGGGAAGGGTGTGAGCTGTGGACCATGGGGTGTGAACCCTGCAGGGTGGGGACTGGGGTGTGGCCTCTGGAGTCAGATGCAGATATGAACTTTGATGTTGGAGATAGTGGGAAGCTGGGAGCATCTTAGGACAGCAGCCAGCCAACCAAGCATCTGCTGGGGAACAGGGAAGGTGTGTGAGCAAGTGGCCCTGAAGGTTTAGCTTTCTCAAAGTGTTTCTGGACCACCTCTGTACTCAGGAAGACAGCAGTGTGTAATGGGATGCTTAGAGAAAAGATCTCTTGCCTCCCAACACACTTTATCATTGAGTCATTCTAACCTTGTCTGTTTCTTTTCATTCTACTTGTTCATGTTTGTTGGTTTTAGTTTGGGGCAGGTCTTGTTATATGACAGAAGCTGATATTCAACCTCCCAAATTCCTGCTTCTGCCTCCCAAGTGGTGAGACTGTATGTATGTATTACCACACCAAGCCTTTAGTCTCTTGATGATTTTTCTGCAGCTAGGTGTCTGATGGTAGACGTCAGGAGTGTGCAGAATTCTGCCTCTTCTTTCTCTGCCCTGTCTGGTGCAAACCTCACCCTATGCCATGACTTTAAAAGCCGTGTGTATTTTGGGGCTGATGATGTAGGTCAGTAGGCAGAGTGCTTGCCTAGCATGGGGAGAAACCCTGGGTTTGACCTTTAGCACCACATAAACTCAGCATGGTAGCACAGGCCTGTAAACCCAGCACTTGAGAGGGAGAGGCACAAGATCATGAGTTCAAGACAATCCTCAGCTACATAGCAAGTTCAGTGATAGCTTGGAATGCATGAGATCCTGTCTCAAAAAAAAAAAAATCTGTATTCTGCTTCATGTATTCACACAGATTATCTCCCTACTGAGTTCCCAACTTTTCAGTTGTCCAGCTGACATTTCTATTTGAAGGTATTTCAAATTTCAAATGTCCAAGACAAGGACTAGGGATGTTGCTCAGTTGTAGGATACCATGTACCAGGCCTTGGGCTCAATTCTCTGCACTGAAAATGTCTAAGACAGAAACTTTCAATCCCTTTTATCCCAAGCTATTTCTACCCTAGTGCCCCCCACCTGAGTAATGGGGCCCTGCAGTTACAAAGGCAAAAACCTAAGCACTATCTGTGACTGCTTATTTCATAGTCAACTTATCTCTGAGTCTTGTAGACTCGGTAGAGTCCATTTCTACTACCCCTCATCAGGCCACAGCTAAAGCAGCCAACCTCCAAAGGGTTATCACACACGGATGAAATCACCCCCCTGGTTGAAGCCCTCTGGCAACTTTCCCCAGACCTCAGAAGGCAGCTAACAATGCCTATGAAGCATCTAGACCGAATGGCTCTGACTTCACCTTTGACCACTGACATCCTGATTGCTCCCCCTGCTTTCTTCCCACCAGACATGGAGTTTTACATTTCTAGAACCAGTGCCCTTACACTTAGTAATTTGTTCTTTTGGGGACATTCCCATCATTCTTGTTATCCTGAAGATTTTCATCCAAATGTTAACAATCTACCCACCAGCTCCTCCCTGCTGCTAGCCTCTTGCTGCCATGTGCTTTGTTCTTGATATCAGAATAGTGCTATCGCTATTCTCAGGCTCTCCTACCTGAGGACATACATGTAGGTGGCATGAAGGCTAGTCTCACATGACCTGCTCAGCGCTGTCTCCCACTCCTAAAACAATCCTAAGGACATAGTGGGAACTCAATAAATATTTGCTCAATGTTCTCATGTGCTTGCTGGTTTTCTCAGGAGAATGTGGCAAGACTAGGAAGAGTTACCCAAGAATACAGGGCAGGGAATGGAACTCCAAGCAGTGAGGCCCAGTCAGACTGATGAGCTGCTATTTACTGGAGGCAATATGCTGTCCAGAAGGAGCAGTCCACAGGGGTGGTCCTGGACAGAACCCTCCAAAGGCCAAAATAAAGAAGTGACAAGAAGCCATTTGAAAATTAGTGGTCTGCTAGGTGGTGGTGGTGCATGCCTTTAATCCCAGCACTTGGGAAGCAGAGGCAGGCAGATCTCAGTGAGTTCAAGGTCAGCCTGTTCTACAAAGTGAGTTCTAGGACAGCCAGAACTGTTACACAGAAAAACCCTGTCTTGAACAACCACTAAAAAGAAAGAGAAAATTAGTGGGCTCTTCCTTCAAAAGTTACCATGTGACTGTAATCAAGGACTCCATTGATATGTGTCTGTATCTTCCCAGTCAAGCATACCCTCCTGCAGAGCTGGCTGTGACCATTTAATATCTAGACATTTCACAAGGTCTTAATGGATGACCACCTTGACCATTCACTACAGAATCTAATACATGACAGTACCTACACGCACACTGTGGAATATTAACCAGCCATCAGGGTTAGCATTATGAAGCTCCAGGGAAATAGCTCTTTGGCAGAGCACTTGCCTACCATTCTTGATACCCTAGGCTTGATTTCAACCACCACACCCAGAAACACAAAATGTAATTCAGAATTTAGGCTTTAATCTAGAAAATATACATTAATTTTAGTCTAAAAAATACTCTGGGATAGATATGCCTAAATAGGCATAATTGTATAAACATTATCTAAGGAAAAAACTGAAGGGGAGTATTGTATTGGGTTGAATGGCTTGCAGTGTATCTGCCTCTTAACATTTTCCAAACATTTTAAGAAAAACTACTTGTATATGTAGAAAATGAAACTACTAGAGAACAGAATGGTGGATACTAGAGCCTATGGAGGAAAACAGAAGGGAAGATAGAGGGAGGAATGCTAACAGGCAAAGAAGAGCAATCGGACAGGAGGGACAAAATAACAATTAAATGACAAGGGAAATAACTAATACTGGATTTTGAATTGTTCTAACATAAAGAAATGATAATTGTCTGAGATGATAGGTACATCTACTTAAATATCACACTGTGTCCCATAAATATATGAAGTTGCTATGTGTTAAAATAAAAATATTGGTGGTTTGTTTAGGTGTGTGTGTGTGTGTGTGTGTGTGTGTGTGTGTGATGCTGGGAATTGAACCCTGGGTCCCATGCTTGCTGGATAAGTGCTCTACTACTGAGCTAGCACCCTAATCTCTAAATAGATTTAATTAATTGCTTTTTTTGAGACAGGGTTTCTCTGTGTAGCTTTGGAGCCTATCCTGGTGCTCGCTCTGGAGACCAGGCTGGCCTTGAACTCACAGAGATCCGCCTGCCTCTGCCTCCTGAGTGCTGGGATTAAAGGCGTGTGCCACCAATGCCTGGCTGATTGCTTATTTTTTAAGATTTATTTTAATTATGTGCATGAGTGTATATTTGCATGCATATGTTCACATGAGTGCAGGAGCCCAAAGTGGCCACAAGAGGATGTCACATCTCCTGAAACAGTTGTCTTCCTGTGCTGTCTGACAGAAGAAGTTATTTTGTCCCTCCTGTCCAACTGCTCTTTTCTGCCTTCATCCTCCCTCCGTCTTCCCTTCTGTTTTCCTCCTTGGGCTCTAGTATCCACTATTCTGTGCATTTTCTACTTATACAAGGTGGCTGTGAGCGGAACTGGAGCCTTCTGGAGACATATTACATGCTACTAACTGCTGAGCCATCTCTCCAGCCCCATTGAAATATATTTTAAAAGAGACTTTAAGACAGACATGATGGCACACACCTTTAATCCCATCACTCCCAAGGCAGAGGCAGGTGGATCTTTGTGAGTTTGAGGCCAGCCTGGTCTATACAGTGAGTTCCAGCACAGCCAGGGCTATGTAAAGGGACCTTGTTTTTAAAAAAATAAAAACCAAGAAAGAACTTTAAAATTAAATCTTTTTTACCCTAACTCTGCACAAAACTCAAGTCCAAGTGGATCAAAGACCTCAACATAAATCCAGATACACTAAACCTGATAGAGGAGAAAGTGGGAAATGTCCTTGAACACATGAGCACAGGAGACAACTCCCTGAACAGGATACCAATACCATAGACACTAAGATCAGCACTTAATAAATGGGACCTCATGAAACTGAAAAGGACATGGTCAACAGGACAAAATGGAAGCCTACAGAATGGGAAAAGATCTTCACTGGCCCACATTGGATAGGGGCTGATTTCCAAAATATATATTTAAAAAACACTCAAGAAACTAGACATCAACAAACCAAATTATCCAGTTAAAAATGGGGAACAGATCTAAACAGAGAATTCTCAACAGAAGAATCTCAAATGGCTAAGAAACACTTAAGGAGATGTTCAACATCCTTAGCCATCAGGGAAATGCAAATAAAAGCTACTCTGAGATTCCATCTTACACCTGTCAGAATGCCAAGATCAAAACCAGAAGTGACAGCTCATACTGAAGAGGATGTGGAGCAAGGGGAACACTCCTCCATTGCTGGTGGGAGAGAAAACTTGTACAGCCACTTTGGAAATCAATATGGCAGTTTCTTAGAAAACTAGGAATCAATCTACCATGAGGCCCAGCTATACCACTCTTGGGCATATCCCCAAAGGACACTCAATTATACACCCTGCCTTCAATACCACAAGGACACTTGCTAAACTATGTTCAGAGCAGCTTTATTTGTAGTATGCAGAAACTGGAAACAACTTAGATGTCCCTCAACAGAGGAATGGATAAAGGAAATGTAGTACATTTACACAAATGGAGTAGTACTCATCTGTTAAAAACAATGACATTGTGAAATTTGCAGGCAAATGGATGGAGCAAAAAAAAAAAAAAAAGTCATTCTAAGTAGGGTAACCCAGACCCCAAAAGACAAAGTGGTATGTACTCACTCATAAGTGGATATTAGCTGTAAAGAAAAGGATAACTGTGCTACAATAAACAGACCCAGAGAAACTAGGTAACAAGGAGAGTTCAAGGGTGGATACCTGGATCGCCCTGGGAAGGGGAAATAGGAGAGATTTTGTGAATAGACTGGGGCAGATGGGGGATGGGAACATGGGCCATCAGGTTGGGGGTCACGGAGGGGAGAGTCCTGGGGGAGACTGCTGCAGGAGGACATTTGGATAAGGTGAAATCCTGGAGCAGGGGAATCTCCCAGAAGTCTGTAGGGAGGGTCCCAGGTTAGACTCCTAGCAATAGTGAAGTAGTAGCCTGAACTGGCCATCGCCTGTGACCAGATTGTTGCCTGGCCCAATTATCATCAGAGAGGCCTCATCCAGCAACTGATGGAGGCAGATGCAGAAACCCACAGACAAACATTAGGTGGAGTTCAGGAATCCTTCAGAGGAGGAGAAATGAATGTAGGAGCCAGAGGGGTCAAGAACACCAGAGGAAGGCTCATGCAATCAACTAACATGGGTTCACAGGGGCTCGCAGAGACTAACTGACAACCAGGGAGCCTGCATCAATCAGACTGACCAGGCACTCTGCATATATGCTACAGTGTGTAGGTTGGTCCTCTTGTAGGACTACTCACAATGGGAACAGGGCTGTCTCCAACTCTTTTACTGGCCTTTGGGACTCCTTGCTTAGCCTTAGCACGTGGGGAGGTGCTTAGTCTTACTGCAACTTGTTATGCCATGTTTTATTGATGTGCCCTTTCCTAGATGGAGACAGAGGAGGAATGGATTGTGAGGTAGGAACAGGGGGGGCTGGAGGGAGGGACTGGGAGGAGAGGAGGGAGGGGAACTATGGCCGAGATTTAAATCTTGTTTAATTAAAAAGTAAATAATATTAGATTGCTGTATTTTATTGTACTCATACATGAAATGATACTTATAAAAAATTAACTAATAAAACAAAGCATAAGAAATTAAATGTCTTTCTGTGGTGGTCTATGTTGCAGAGAAGTGACATCCCTGCTATGAAGCAGACAGAACAAGTGTAAGAACATCTTGGTACCACCTCATTTCTAGAGCCCAATACTGTGAAAATAGCAAAGGCAGAAGAGAAGAAACAACAGTGGCCTCCATTGCTCCACCTTGGGTGCTCAGAGCACTATACTAAGCAGCCTATCAACTCCTTACCTACTATTTCTCCACACATAAGGAAACAGGAGGCCCAAGCAGTTAGGGAACTCTTCAGGGGTAACAAGATGACAAATGACAGAGCAGGGATTGAGCCCCATCTGATTCCCAAGCGTGTACCTAGGCTCTTAACCATTCTAATGAGACCAACTACTAAACTACTATGCTTTAATTGCTGCCATAACCTTTTAGCTGCATCTCTGAGGGTGAGTCAGGAGGCATAGGATGCTGGGCAGGCAAGGACAGGCCAGTGACTTCTTTATCAAGGCAAAGGGGAGAAAGGCTATCCCAATCCCCTTTTTGCATAGCAAGAGAACACCTAGTTTCTCAGACACAAATTTCTGGGAAGAAGGTGTCACAAGGGAGAGGAAGGAAAGAAAGGACTAGCATCTAAGAAATGGTGGGGCTTTGGAGAAGGCAGGGGGAAGGGAGGCTTCTGTGGGGCAGAGAAATTGAGGGAAATCCTGGGAGCTCTTGATGGCTCATCACCTATGACTCTGAGAAGGGTCCCCGGAAAAGGCTCCATACCTCCATAGAGCAGTCACCTCAGTTAAGAGGCGTAGCCATGTTCTCATGAGGGCTGGGTCACCCCACAGCATCCCTCACAAGTTACTTTGTGCTGCTGAGTTGCTGGGTGTGGTAGATGCTAGGATGGCATCTTCTAGAAACAGGCATGATGACCTTGTGGTTGAGGCCCAGGATGGATCCACCAAGCCAGGGACCAGATAGAGGAGAGGAGAGAGACCAGTAAGGCCTGTAGAAGATGAGGGGTCCATAGCCTATGTTCTTTGTGAGTGAGGCTCACTGCTGGAGAACTCACACAAAGTTCCTTCCCAAATCCCTGGCAGCCAGTGAAGGGAGGTTAAGAAAGGTAACTGACGTTACCTAAAGACACCCTTTGGCTTTTGTACAGTATTACATTTATCAGATGGAACATGCTCAAGATGTTCTCTTCCCTGCCTAATAGGCAGGGCTGTGAGAAGACCAAATCAGTACGTTCCCTCAGACTCCCTCTGAGTTGCATGTGGTTACATAAATGACACTGATGTGCCACTGTGGGGACTGTGTATTTGAGTGCCAAGCACTCTGCTAGGCCCATCACAAGCATGACCTTTCTCTTTCTTCACAGCATGGACAGAAAGATATCCATCTGTCTTAGTCACTGTTCTATGGCTGTGAAGAAACACCATGACCACAGCAACTCTCATGAGAGAAAGCATTTAACTGGGGACTTGCTGACAGTTTCAGAGGCTTAGTCTATTATTAGCATGGTTGGGAGCACGGTGGCAGATAAGGCAGGCATGTGCTAGAGAAGTGGTTGAGAGCTATATCCTGACTCATAGGCAGAGAGAGACAGAGAGACAGACTGGGCCTGGCATGGGCTTTTGAAATATCAAAGCCCACATCCAGTGGCATACTTTCTCCAACAAAGCCTAATCCTTCTAATTCTACCAAAGAGCTAAGCATTCAAGTGTATGAGCCTTTGGGGGTCATTCATATTCAAACCACCGCACCATCAAAGCCACCTGTGTGAGCCACCTGGTTGCTCTTCCAGAGAACCTGTGTTTAGACAACCACCTAGAGCTGTAACTCCAGCTCCAGGGGAATCTGACAGCCCCTTCTGGCCTTTCGGATAACTGCACACATGTGACATACACTTTCAGAGACACACATACACAAAGCTTTTTTTTTTTTTTTTTTATCCTGAAGAAGAAGAAGAAGAAGAAGAAGAAGAAGAAGAAGAAGAAGAAGAAGAAGAAGAAGCTGCCTAATATCTAATACCTCCAAGCTTTAGAGTCTCATCAGATGCAGATAGGAATCCCTGCCTGGCAGAATAGCAGATACACAGAGGACACACAATCAAAAAGGCTACAAATTCTGTTACCTGGTTTTCTGAACACAGGGAGGTAAGCATAGGTAGGGGTGGGGCCACCTCCAGAAAAGAAAGAAATGAACAAAATATGACTTCTAAATTCTACAAGAAGGCAGGGGATCTTATTTAGAGTCAGGAGCTGGGGAGGGGGGCCATGTTTAAAGTCACAGGAGTCTTTCCCCTCAGAACACAGACATACCTGAGAGCTGCAAGGAGCCATGGGAAGTAAAGGTGGGCACACAGCCGTCTCCAGGTCCTGTGTATCTTCAAATCCACTGCAATTTCTTCCTGGTCTATTGTCTTCTTCCCCTTGTGGGTTCTGTGGGACAAACATGTTGGTTCCCAGGCCATGACGGCCTTCTGGGGTTTGTATCGTTCCAGCCATGCCCACCTCATTGGAGCGTGGAATAGACTGCTCAGAGCTGAAGCATCCTCAAGGGGACTTCGGGAGTTCTGTGAGAAAGGAATGGTGCCATCAGGTTCCTCCTGGAGAAACTTCAGGTGAATTATTAAGGAGGGAGGAGAAGAGGTTACAGCTTTGCCCAGGGAGCTCCTGTCTCTGGAAATGGTTCAGGCAGCCTGGCTGGCCATCATTGGTGAAAGAAAGGTTCCCTGCTGTGCAGAGGGTCGGCAGGCAGCTAGCGCCTTGCCCAGCCCCCACCAGGCAGTGCTTGGTGAGGGGAGACCTGCTTTTCGAGCTGCCCTTGAGGCTGGGCTGTCTCCAGCTCTGCACTGCGATCAGCTATTTTTAAGTGGGAAACTCAATATGTCACAGAGAGGGGAGGGGGGTGGTGAAGTTGCTGAGGCTAGCAGGCCTTCCCTTCGGGAGATTCACATTCCCGGGAAGGTAAAGCCATTGCTCGGCTGTTGCAGTTGCTCAACGCCCCCAGATCTCTATTTTGAGCCCTGAAAACAAACGTCCACCTCTAGGCTCAGAGCTGAGGGTGGAGACTGATCATTTACACTTCATCTCTTTCTTTGATAAATGGCATGTCTAGAACTTTAAAGAGAGTGCATCATGTCATTACGTTTAAAATCACAAAAACAAAAACAAAAGCAAGCAAGACCCTTTAGAACAGCAGCCTGTTCTCCTGACCGCTGAGGCTGAGCCATCTCTCACATAGCTTTTCCATTTCAGGGGGTGAGGATGGGGTTGGGGTGGAGGGGTTGGGGGAGGGAGCTGCAAAGCTGTGGCCAGTGCAGGCCAATGAATAGGAAAAGAAAATGGATCCAGTGGTCAGTAGTAGATGTAGCTATAGCATTTTATTTTATATCTTATTTGCCACAAAGGAGAGAGAAAGCTTGAATTGAGAGAGGAAAAAAAAAATCTATGGATGAAGGAATCTAATCTACAAGGGCATTTGAAGCCAGGCTATTTTGAAGTTAAAGAGAAAGCCACAGGTGAGACTCAGAAAATCCTGATTCCAATGGAATTTCATAATGAGAGAGGGGCACCTGGGGGAGATTTCCTGCCAGTTCATAACTGAAGATGAGTAATTGAAATACTTTCTTGAACCCATATGTTGGCATTACTCTAAACCTTTCCATGATTTTATATATAATTTTACATTTAATTTATTATAATTTAACTATATAATTGTTTATATATGAAGAGAGAGGGATTAAAAGATTTCCTTAATTTTTTTTTTTTGCATTCGTGTGTGTGTGTGTGTGTGTGTGTGTGTGTGTGTGTGTGTGTACACGCTCATGGGTGCGCTTGAAATCGGCTGACAAGTGTATGTACATAGGGAGACCAGAGGTCAACTCTGGATGTCTTTCTCAATCACTCTCCATTTTATTACTTTCTGAGACAGGGTCTCAGAGCTTGCTAAATCAGCTGGACTGACTGGCCAGCAAGTCCCTGGGACCCACTTGTCTCTGCCTTCATTCCCTAAGTGCTGGAGTTATAGACTAACATTGCCGTGTCCTGCTTTTAAGTGGATTTGGGGCACCTGAGCGTGGGTCCTCGTGCTTACACAGCAGGTGATTTACCTTCTGAGTCATCTCTCCTGCCCCAGAGGCAAAGATTTCTTTTGGTAAACATGTTGGGGGTTTCATGAAGGCAAAAGGAAGCCTAGACACCTCCGTGCTGGGTTCTCTGCCTGTCCCAGGCAAACTTCTGTTCCTCCACACTCTTCCCACTCCACCCATTCAGTTAAGGCCTAGAATGACACTGGGTGCATTGGTATAGGCAGCTGACCAGTTAGAGACTGGCCATGGGTCTGATCTGGCGCCAGTGTTGGTGGTGGCAAGAGCTGAGGATTTTGCCAAACATGGTGGAGGTCTATAGAGAGCCACTGGCTAGAGGGTCACCTGGCAGGCTAGAGGTATCCTTTCCCAGCCTCATAGGATGCTCCTGTTGTTTAACCCTTAAATATCCCCTACATGTTTGGGTCACTTGTTCCTAGTTGGTGGCATTATTTGGGTTCTAGCTGGCAGAGTCATAGCAGTTATAAGTCTTTGGAGGTGATAACCAGACCCCTGGCTCTGGCCTTGCTCCCTGCTTCCCGGTCTGACACATGTAAGGAGCCTTCGTCAGGGACTTCACCACCTTCCCACCATGCTTCACTTGTCTGAATGCCCCCTGAAACCGTGAGCCAAGAGAAACCTTCCCTCCATGCAATTGTTCCTGTCAGGCATGGTAGTCTCCATGATGCCACAATTGTCTCGCTCTCTCTCTGTCTAAAATTTGCATTTAGTCATTAATTTTTTTGTGGAGGGAGTCATACACAATACACTTAAGTTCAGATCTCTCCTTCTACCAGATGGATTCTGGTCCCTACTGTGCTCCACTCTCCAGAGCTATGCCACAGCAGGAACTGCAATACGGGTACAAGTGGGGATAATTAGGGGCTTAGAATGAGGGAGGGAACTGCCCTGATTCCCAGCCTATGGGCAGAGAGAGGAACACGGTTGATCTTTCATGCTTCCAGATCTCAGTCCTTTAAGAATGTTTCTAAAGCGGGGGTGGGGGTGGTGGGGGGGTGGGGGTGGTCCTCAGGCCTCGTCTTTCTTATTCCTGTAATGTGACATGCTGAATCTACACACATACATACATATAAAAAATAAAGTCAATTAAAAGAATCGCAACTTCAGCCAAAGCAACAACTCCAATGGACAATCTTACACACCACACTGGGTGACCATAACCCACTCCACTCCCCATTCCTTCCAGAGCTCCTGGCCATTTGTCTCCAAAAGGCTCCATTCCCTACGTGGGTAGATTAAAGCAGACCTGTCTCTCCCAGAGTGATGCCATAGGATTATTGGTGACACTGGCTCCTGGTAGGGTAAGTCAACACCATCCCTAAAGGCAAGTGTACTTCTTTTATTTAGAAATATTTTCCAGAGCAAATGTAATTAAGCCAATTTAACTTTCTCATCGATTTTTAACAGAATAATAGTTATCTGTTTCCAATTTTCCACTTATTTTTATTGGGATCAAATCTTTCCTATATACCATAAAAAAACTCTCTCTCTCTCTCTCTCTCTCTCTCTCTCTCTCTCTCTCTCTCTCTCTCTGTGTGTGTGTGTGTGTGTGTGTGTGTGTGTGTTTGTGTGTGTGAGTTTAAAACCAGAGTGGGTCCCTGTCAAAAAGCGTACCACCAACTGAGAAAAAGGACAATCACATAGAGAAATTAGTTGTCAGACAAGCAGTATCACACCATCACCTAATAATTGTTCCAATGGAGTTTGTGTTAATGACACTTTGACAAAATACCTGAAATCATCAAGTTATGAGGTAGAAAGGTTTCTTTTGGCTCACAGCTCCAGAGGTATTATGTTTCTGTTCATGGCCTTTGAGCCTGTGCTAACACACACAGACATTGTGGTAGAAGGGAGCATGGAAGAGTCAGTGTACCTCGAGATGGTCAGGAAGCAGGGTGGGGTGTGCAGGAAACCAGCCAAGACCTAACTTCTTCCACTGGGCTCTACCTCCTATAGGTACTGTCACCTCCCTAGAGCACCACAGCCTTTAAGCCAAGGGCCTTGGGGGAACATTCACCATCCAACTACGGCTGGGCATAGTGGCACACTCTTATGATCACATGAAGGAATGGCATCTCTAGATTTTGGAGGCCGGGGATTTGCTTTATACGTGTGCCTTCAGGGGTAGACTTTCCATTTTAGAGAATAAAAATCTCACAAGTATGAGAATTTCTGCACAATCATATTGCAGTTGTTTAAATGAACTATGGAAATGTTGCCATGCAGGAAGATTCTCTGGCCTGGAACATTTGTAAGTGGTGGGATTGGGGTTGACAAGGTGCAGTTGGTGAGCATTATTGGGTAAAACTAAATAGTTTCATGCTCCCCCAGACTGAGCTGAGACTCTGGTAAATTGCTTCCATTTGAAAGGAGCTTCAAGTAGCACCCCAGGGGACATTAGCTGCTGCTGTGGTCTAGGCTCTTCCCAGTTCATGCAACCTCTAGGGCGACATTAGGACAGACAGGAAGCTGGACCCTGTGCTTCCTGTTGGTGGGGGTCCTTCATTTCACAGGGAATGTTGCCCTCCCTTTCAGACATCTGAGAGATGGAGGGGTCATGGCATTAGGGACCTCACTGATATCCAACCTGCCTAAGCCCTAGTTTATTTTAAGAAATTACATTATGTGTTTTGCCTACATGTATCTGGTGCCCACAGAGGGCAGAAGAGGGTGTTGGATTCCCTGAAACTAGAGTTACTGTGAGCTGTCATGTGGGTGTTGGGAATTGGACCTGGGCTGCTGGAGGAGCTGGCAGTTTCCTTAATCACTGAGCCATCTCTCCAGCCCCAGCCTTAGTTTTTTTAAATTGCTCTTCTTACTTGTGAAATGGTGATAATGATGACAGCGAGCTCACGGAAGCAGGAAGCAAAGGTTGGGCACAGCCCATGCCAGTTGTTAAGCTTAGCTTCCGTGGTCCAACCAAAGACCACAGCTGATTCTATGGGCAGCATATATGTCACACCTCATTGAATGAGACCTATACAATGGCATTTGTTTTGCTAAGATAGTGTCATTGTTGTATCTCATGAAGGAGAGTGTGGCACTTGGTAAAACCGTCATCCTCAACTCCATATGAGTTCATCATCTTGTGAGAAGTCCGAGCACTCTGAACCTGAGATAGATTTCCCTCATTCTAGGGGAAGAATGCTGGCAGGAAGAGTAACCCATGCACACACTGGCTGAGACTGCCCTGTAGAGGCCTTTTGAACTAGGCACTGCTGGCTGTGGAGAAGTGGCTGTGATTCTGCTGTCCCCTCCCTCTGTGGACATGAAGTCTGTGAAGCCCTCCCAGCCTCACTCTCCAGGGAAATACTGGGAGGTGCCCAACTTGGCTCCCCAGACCACTATGTATAGTGGGCAACCCCAGGGTAGCTGCCTAGCAGTGAGCCATTAGTCAGTGCTACATGGGGAGGGGAGGGGACAACAGGGGGATATATTGTCTACATTTCAACAATGACACCATGTGGCTCTGAGAGCAAGACCAGACCAACCAGAAACTATTAGCTGAGGCTGAGGGTTGTCCAGTTGCCTCTTTAATGGCCAGGATCACTCTTTCAAGTTAGGTAAGCATTGTGAATAGGGAGGGGCATTATAGTTATCACTGTCGGGGAAGTCCAATGAAGAAAGAATCTTTCCAAGTTAAACTGATTGGACAATCAGTGAAGGAATTTGAGAATTTAAGAGAATATCATCTCCCCATAAACTTCAAGCATGATGGTACTTGCTGGGGGGCTGGGTATCACCCCAGATTGTACAGAGCATTGAGGTCACATTGAGAAGATGTTCTGGTGCAGGAGAAAACCTTTCTCTAATCACCCTTGCTCCAAAAGAGACCACTTTTTCATCTTCTTAATGTTGATGTCAGTCAGTGGCCCCACCGACTTCATAGATTAGTCAAGACTAATCCTGGCTAATTGCAGGTATCAAGAGACAAACTAGAGGAGCTTAAGCAAAAGCAGCAACTTCTAGTTTCACCTAGTTGGGAAAGCCTCGCATTGACTCACAGAATAGAATGGAATCGAGATTTAGAATGCTAAGGAAGGTCAGAGCTTGGGATGAGAAGCAGGACTCTGTCCTGCCATCCCAGGATCAAAGGGACATTTATTAACAGACTCAGACCATCTTACTTGAGCACGGTGGCTGCCCTGGGCCAATCCCAGTGCCAGGAAGATGGCATACTAAGATAGGCTAGTCCTGGTCACACCCTCACCACCCAAGGCCACTGGGCAGGAGTTGTCAAGAGAGGAGTGATGGGAACTCTTACATGGTGGTTAGACACAAATGCGACATTTCAGCCCACTCTGCACAAGTTGATACCCTCAGATCCTTGCAATATCCCCTCAAACACAGCTAGTTAAATACTCCTTTCAGTAAACCCTTTTGCTTTCCTGCGTGTGTGTGTGTGTGTGTGTGTGTGTGTGTGTGTGTGGGTGGGTGGGTGGGTGGGTGTGCACACACGCATGCTCCCATGTAGGTTTGTACACATGAGTACAGGTGCTCAAAGAGGACCTTAGATTCCCCAGAACTAGTTAAAGGTGGTTGTAAGATACCCTATATGGGTGCTGGGAGCCAAACTCATGTTTTCCATGTTAGAGATGGGTCTGGGGTCCCAAGAACATGACCATACAATCCAAGGTATTTCAACAAGTATGACCTCTACAGACCAAGCAAGCGTATTCAGCTGGAATCCCACTGGGCTCTTATTCTTAATACAAAGGGGTCCTGTGCCTCACTCTAACTGGTCAGAGCTGGCCTCCCAGTTTTATGCAGTTGGCTAACTCACATGGCAGGGTATGCAAAGAGCAACTTGTGAGAGTGGTATGCAGCCTGGAGCATATACTGTAAAGATGGTACTTCCTTTGCCTCATTAAGAAAAGACCACGTATTTCATTTACCTTTCTCACATTCTGCAAGAATAGATAGCACATGCTCTTAGCCACTGACCCCTCTCTGTAGCCTCTCAGAAGACTCTTAGGCCAAGCCTGGCACACAGAAAAGTATGAGAATTCTAGGTGTGCAGCTGCTCGTTGTGTGCCGTGGTTGGGTGTTGCTTTCCCAAAATTCAAACGTTGGTGCTTAATCCTCCAAGTCATAGGTAGATGATATGTAAAGGAGATGGGGATTTAGGGGTTGATTGGGTAATGAGCTCTGTCCTCAGGAATAGACTAACCCACCCATAGATGAGTGAGTTGTTAATGACTTATCTCCAGAGTGGGTCTGTTATAAAAACTAGTTTGGCTGGTTTGGGCTCTTCTCATCATGTGATGTTCTGTGCCATACCACCTTGTTAGGACAGAAGCCTCACCAGCCAAGAAGGCCTTACCAAATGCAACCCCTTAACCTGGCTTTCCCAGCTTTCAGAGGTGTAAAAAATAAACATCTTCTCTTTAAATTACTTGATTGTGGATATTAAATTAGAGCAGCAGGAAGAAGACTAAGTTGAACATACTTGTATTACCAGTACACCATTTCAAAACATGGAATACTGACCAAAATCCAGAAACATCCTGGGCTTCCTTTTATACCGGCTCCCCTGGTCCCTCAAGACACCACATCCTGAGTTCCTATACTATAGTGAGTTTGGTCACTATGGGGGAATTTATGTAAATGCAGTCAATCATTATTTTTCTTGTAAGCCTGGCTATTTACAGTCAGCTTTGTATTTATGCAATCCATCCACATGGTGTATGTGAGACAAAGTGTTCCTTTCCAGAGCGACTTAATATCTCATTGCACAAGTACACTAACACGTGCTTATCTATAGTACAGTTGATGGGCATCCCAGATGGGAAGAACAAAAACCCAAGCACCACTTGTATGATGTGAGGCTTCACCTAGGTATTTTCTGCCTTTGAATTAAGTCCTCCTTTGAATACATTTGTAAACACTGGTTACAAACGAATATGTAAGACTGCTACTTGAATTTAAGGATGGGAGAGATGGCTCAGTGGTTAAGAGCACTTGGTCTTGCAGAGGACCCAAATTTAGTTCCCAGCATACACATGGTGGCTCATAACCATTGGTAACTCCAGTTCCAGGGATTGGATACCTTCTTCTGACTTCCTCCGTCACCAGGCATGCACATGGTACACAGACATATATTCAGGAGAAATACTCTTGTACATAAAATAAAATTTTAAAGGGGCATATTGCATGGGAAGGTTTACAGAGTGATGCATATGTTCTGTTTTCTTGAAGACCACTATTACTCACCAAAAGTCAGTCAGGCAAACTCCCAGGAGTCACTTCACAACATAGCCCCCTGGTGGTAAGCCAGATGAACTGCAATCTTCAATCAAGTTAATTGCTAGCTGGGTTGAAAGTGCTCAATTTCCTTCCCTGGGGGTGTTGAGGGGGATGACGAGGGATGGAGGGGGGGGGGCAACGGACGGACACGGACATAATCAATGTCCACTCCTCCTGAAACTGAAAGTGCAAGGGGAAACAAGGCATGGTTCCATCTAAATTTGCTCAGGAGAACTTATAGTGGGCTTCCTTTCAAAGCATAGGTGAGGGTTACTTACATGGGTGTGAGGGCTCTCCCCTCAAAAGGCAGCACCTGGAAAGCACCAGCAGGGCCGAGTGCCTCTTCTTAGCCACAGGAATTGAACCCTGTACCCCATCAGTCTTACTAGGCCTTTATACTCTAGCCCCTCCCTGAGATCTTGTGCAACTAAGGCAGAGTTACAGCAAATAGAGGGTACTCAGGCGAATGATTTGTGTCTCCTTCCTCTATGAAGGCATTTAAATGGTCAAAAGGCCCAGCTGGGGCAGTCTTTTTGCAAGGGACACAGCTGATGGTGCCTGCTTGGCTCTGAGGGTAGTCCCGAATAACACCAGGATATAACCTATACTTGAAGAAATAATCTTTTGTTTTTTTTAAGATTGTATTTGTTTGTTTGTTTATAGAGCTATTTATGTGGCTCTAGCTAGCCTGGAGTTGACTGTATAGACCAGGCCAGCCTCAAACTCCGTGAACGCCTTGCCTCTGTCTCTCTTGTGCTGAGATTATAGGCAGGAGCCACTATGCCTGGCTATTTATTATGTTTATGTTATGTGTATGAATGTCTTACCTGCATGCATTGTGTGTGGACCTGGTTCTTGCGGAGGACAGAAGACAGCACCAAATGCCCTGGAACTAGAGTAAAATAAGCAGCCATATGGGTGCTGGGAACTAAACTCAGGTTCTCTGCAAGAGCATCAAGTGGTCTTAACTGCTGATCCATCTCTCCAGTCCCTGAAGGGACAATCATTTATGTGCATAAAAGTATCCCATTTCCAAAAAGCTGCATGAAATCAGGATACAAGTATTTACTTTAAATTACTGTATAAAAGTTAAAATAACAATTCCTGGGTTGGGGGTGAAGTTCAGTGTCAGAGTATGTGCCTAGATGTGTGAGCACCTGCTGTTTGCTGAGCATGTGTGAGCACCTGGTGTTTGCTCAGCATGTGTGCGCATCTGATGTTTGCCCAACTTGTGTAAGGTCCCGGGGTTCCATCCTCAGCCTGGGGGGAAAAAAAAACCGTGAAGAAGAACAGGGACTTCCATTTATCAAGCACCTGCTGAGTGAGTCTTCACCTGTGATATTCTCTTACCAGCAATGCTGTGAAGAGACCATCCTCTCGTTTTAGAGGTGAGGAAAGGGCCTTGAATTTTCAATAACTGCAGCTGCAGAGATGGCTCAGTGGTTAAGATCACTGACTGGTTTTCAAGTGAACCTGGGTTTGATTCCCAGCAGCCACATGATGGCTCCCAGCCATCTGTACTTCCAGTTCCAAGGGCTCCAATGTCCTTTTCTGGCCTCCTCAGGCACTGCACACACATGGTGCACAGACACACATGTAGGGAAAACACCCATACACATAAAATAACAATAGCCATCATGGTACACCCAGGATTCTAACCAGACTCACCCACAGTCAGGGTCTCATCAGTTTTCCTCCATACGCTGTGCCTCAAAGTTCATGGCTCTCTCAGGTTCATCCTGGCACACCAGCCCCTTCCCAAGAGGGCTAGACTAAGGGAAAGACTCATTTTCTCCTGAGTTCTGCAGGGAGGCAAATCCATGTAACTCCCCCACCCCTATCCAGACCCCGCCCATTTCCACAAGGGGCACACAGTCTTTTTCCAACTGGTACAGTTAATACTTCTGAAAGCCAACAGCTATGCATGTTTTTTTCTTCGTCTTCCTCTACCTCTGTCCCTCTGCTCTTGTCTCACTACTCAGCGCCAGGTGTTAGGTCAGATGGCCGACTTGTCTCCATGTTCCTATCAGGGACCTTCTCCACACAGACACTGAAATTCTCTCATCCTAACAACCCACTCTGTGCTGAGCAAGTTCACTCTCCACTTAACCTCCAACAAATAGGGCCAGGTTGCACCACAAACCCAGCTGTCCTAGATGCTATGAGATGATGAGAAATTCTTGAATCCTAACTCCTGGCATGTTGGCCAATCCAGTGATTGCCGGTGTTCCATTCTGGGACTGAGACTCACCAGTTTGTTGTAACTGTGAAAATGGCTTTGGCAGCACATCAGATGGCCAAACAGATGAGCTGAAGTCAGGTGGCCTGGATTTGGATCCTGGTTCCACCCTTAATGGCTCTGTGTCCTGGAGCAAGTTATTTCACCACCTCTCACCTCAGAAAATAACTCTTAGGCATGAGACTTACCTCCCTAGGCTGTTGGGAAAACTAAATGAGAAAATGAAATGAAAATGCTTGCCGTCCTGTGGGTTATGCTCAATAAATGGCAACCATCGCTTTTCACTGCCGCTAATGAGAAGATCTGTCAAGTCGTTGCCCAAAGGCCGGTTCTGTCCACCCAATGCCTGCCTGGCTTGGCTGGAAGTAAAATATTGCCCATACTTCTGGAGCTCCTCTATGCCTCTCTAACCAGAAACTTCCTTCTCAGGATAACAACACCTCTGAAACTTATGTTTAAAATTCCTTCACTTAAAATTTTTATTCTGTGTGCATGTGTACCACGACAGAAGTGCGGAGGTCAGAAGATAACTTTGGGGAGTCAGGTCTCTCCTTGTACCATGTGGGCTCTGTGGGTGGAAGGTCAGGCTTGGTAGCAAGCACCTTTATCCACTGAGCCATCTTGCTGGCTCATTTCACTTTCCATACTGCATATGTATTAATCTCTAACTCTAATTAGTGTTTTGCTCAGTTTGGGGTATACACAGATTTTCTTTGGGCTGCCAACTCACAGATGGCAGAGACTCTTATTATTAATTATGAATGCTTAGCCTATAGCTTAGGCTTGTTCCACTAGCTCTTATAACTTAAATTAACCCACTCTATTCATCTATGTGTTGTCATGTAACTTGTGTGTGGCTTTTACCTCTCCTCCTGCATGTCTTGCCTCCTCTGCATCTGGCTGGTGACTCCTTTCCTCTTCCCAGAGCTCTCTGTCACCAGAAGTCCTGCCTAACCTCTTCCTACTTAGCTAATGGCTTTATTAAACAATCACAGTGACACATCTTCACTAAGTGTAAAGGAATATTACACAACATTGGGCTATTTGGTTAGTTAACCTAAATGAAACTAAATAGGATTTATTTTTTTTTCATTCAATACTGTTTTTGAGATTCATCTTTGTCAACGTGTGAGGTCATAATTTATTAGTTTTCCTTGGCCTCATGGCAATTATGTATCCATTCCTCTTTTTTTAAAGATGCATATGTGATAGGGGAGGTCCTTCTGTGTTTATGATTTTCTTGTTGGTTGATAAATAAAGTACTGTTGGCCAATAGGAAAACAAGATAGACGGGACTAGGAGTCAAGGAGGATTCTGGGAAAGGTAGGAGAAAGCAGAGTCACATTGTGAGCCTGGGAAGACAGGACACTTACTGCTGGCGTCTGATAAGTCTTATAAAACATATAGATTTATGATAATTAAGACTGAGCTAGCAGATGAGAAATCCTAGTCATTGGCCAAGCAGCATTTGTACCTAATATAAGTCTCTGTGTGTTACTTGGGACCTTAACGTGGCAGCGGACAGAACTTGGGCGGCCTGGTGGAAAGCACCCACGTGGCAGCAGGACTCGGGCAGCTTGGTGGAAAAACTTATTGTTACATATATGATTTATGTTTATGTGTGTTTATGAGTACAGCATGTATGCAGGGGCCAGAGGAGACCAGAAGAGGTCATCAGATACCTTGGAACTGGAGGTGCAGACAATTGTGAGCCACTCTGTGAGTGATGGAAACTGAACTCAGGTTCTTTGTAAAGGCATCCAAAGCTCTTAACCACTGAGCCACCTCTCCAGCCCCTCTATTCCTTGGTTAATGGACATTTGAATTTGTGCTGACTTTTTGTTAATGTAGATGGTGCTTTTAGTCTTAACACATTCCTGTACATGTCACTACAGGCACGTGGCTAAGGACAGTGGGAAGAGAGAGGTGGCCTGAAGTGTATGAGTTACTTTGACTGTGCCTCTGAGACTGGGCCATTATTCTATGTTCCTCCCTCTTCCCCTCCCTCCCTCCCCTCTTCCCTCCCATAAGTGATGTGAAGGGAACTACTGGTCTCAACCACTCCAAACTAGACCACTCTGAGAGCAGAAAAAAAGAAATTATAGTTTAAAATGCAGGAAAAGAGCTTTATGGTAGTAAGTGTACTGGACTCAAAATTCTGAGACAATTGGAAAATCAAAGTAGCCAATAGGTTTTTTAACACTGAGCAACCCATAAAGAGCTTTAGTATTACAACTGTGGGGCCAGGCTCAAGAGGTTTCAGAGGAGAAGAATGTTAGTATGTTGCCTAGAGATTGTTCTTGTGGGATATTTTGGGGAAGAACGTGGCTGCTTTTTGCCCTTGTCCAAAAAGTCTGCCTGAGGCTAAAGTGAAGAGTTTTGAATTAATTCTATTGGCAGAAAAAAATCTCAAAACAGCCTAGCATAGACTCTGTTATGTGGTTGCTAGTGTTAACTCTATCAAGATTTATAATGAAAGGAGCAATTTGAGCAAGAAAAAAAATACAAGATGTAGAACAATTTGAGAAGAAAAGGAACACCAGGAAGTGGAAGGGATTTAAGTGGAATGGAGCTAAATCCTGTGTTCAAGGAGATAAACAGATTAGGAAATGTAGCAAAGGGAGTGGTGACCTCAAGACAAGATCCCACCCAGCTAAATTTCCAACTTGTGAAAAGGAATTAAAGAAAAGCTTAGATTCGGGTGTGGTGGTGCACACCTTTAATTCCAGCACTGGAAAGGCAGAGGCTGGCAGATCTCTGAGTTTGAGGCCAGACCAGTCTACAGAACAAATTCTAGAACAGCCAAGCTTAGGCAGTGAAGGAAACAACAGAAAAACAAAGCTGGTAGCAGATCTCTGTGAGTTCGAGGCCAGCCTGGTCGACAGAGCCAATGTCAGGATAGGCTCCAAAGCTATACAGAGAAACCCTGTTTCGAAAAACCAAAACAAAACAAAAAACAAAGCTGGTAAAGATGTAATTGAAAGGAGGGGGCCATGTTTCAACCCCAGAAAGCAGTGGAACTTGGGAACTTCGGCCACATGGTTCTGGCTTTAGAGTCAAGGATAGAAGAAGGGAATCTAACTCTGCAACTGAGGAAAGACAGAGGCCAGGTATGTGTCAGGGTGTCCCAGAATGGAGGCCTGGAAAGGACATTTCTTAAAACTGTGAAGCTGAAGCCTGGATTGCCTTGGAGATCCCAAGATGTTAGAGATGCTAGAGCCATGGGATACCTGTCGAGGAGAGCTGCTAACAGGGAGTGGAATCAGCCCAAGAGAAAGAACTGTGCTGCCGTCAACAAAGCTGAAAGGAGTTGGAAATGTAAGAGCGTTTTGACATCAGACATGGAGATGCAGAGTTTGGAGTTTATCCAGCTGGTTTTTGGTCTTTCTTTGGTCTAGTATTTCCTCACTGTGCTCCCTTCCCTAATGGTTTGGAACAGTTACTGTATATCCTGTGCCATTCTATGTTGGAAGTATGTGATCTGCTTTTTGATTTTATAGGGGATTACAGTTAAGAGATTGCATGAATCTCAGATGAGACTTTTAACTTTAACCTTTTAAATAAGTTTGAGATTGCTATAAGCTATGAGAACCTTTGAAGTTGAACTGAATGCATTTTTGTATTATGATATAGCTATGACTTTGGAGGCCAGGGAGTGGGGTGTGGTAGTTTGAAAGAAAATGGCCCCCAAATGGAATGGTACTATTGGGAGGTATGGCCTTGTTGGATTAGGTGTGGCCTTGTAGGAGGAAGTTTGTACTGGGGGGTGGGGGCTTTGAGGTCTCCTTTGCTCAAGCTATACTCAGTGTGGTAGACAATTTACTTCCTGCTGGCTGCAGCTCAAGATGGAGAACTCTCAGCTCCTCAGGCACCATGTCTGCCTGCATGCCACCATGCTTCTTCATCTGTGGATGAAAGTGACATTCTGAGGGTCTCTGAGGCCCTGCCCAGGGTTGTACCTGTGATCTCTTCCTCTTCTTTGCTACTCCCCTGCCTGTGACATCACAGCTGGACCGATCTCTTCAGAGCTTCAAGTGTCAACATTGGTGCTCTAGTCCAGCAGGGCATTTCCTGGGTTTATCCCCAGAAGCACCCCTAACATGGTCACCTTTCCATTCACCCTGCCTTTCCCCAGGCAGCTCACTGGACCACAACAGCTCAAGACATAGGTCAAGAGTCTTCCCAGAGCCCTCACTCTTCTTTCTACTGCAACTTTCTTTAAAGCCCTGGAGTCTTTCCCAAAACTCAGACAACTTGCAGCATCCTGTTGCAACTCCTTGATTGCAGAGGGCCAGCTGAGTCAGGCCTTGGTTCTTGCCCCACGGAAGCTAAACTAGATCCAGGAGCTGTCATATTCTGAAGATGCCTCTCAGCAACTTCAGGGGTTGGTTTCAGGACCTCCCAAGATCCACAGATGTTCTAATGACAGTGTTTTCATATGACTTATACAATCTCCCCATATACTTTAAATTATCTCTAGATAACTTATAATTCCTAATACGATGATGCAGCTACTATGCTGTGTTGTCTAACAATAGTGACAAGAAAAAAATTGTTATATACATACGCAATTTTTTCTGCATAGTTTCAATGGCCTATGGATAGATTATTTTTGTCTCTGTGTGTGTGTTCATATGTGTGTGTGTGTGTGTGTGTGTGTGTGTGTGTGTGTGTAAAGAGAGAAAGACAGAGAGACAAAGAGATAATTGGGGAAATTGTTTCATACAATTGAGGAGGCTCAGTGAGTCCAAAATCTGATGTAGGAGGCCAATGGGAATTCCCAGGGAAGACTTGCTGTCTGAAGCCAAAAGCAGCCAGTCAGCAGAATTCCTGCCTGCTCATGCCAGTTAATAGAAAATAGATTTGTTTTAAATAGATTTATTTTTTTTCTTACAACATAGATTTGTTTTCAAGTGATTAGATAAGGCCCTGCACATGTTGGAGAACAATCTGTTGTATCTATCCACTAATTTCTATATAAATCTTATTTTAAAAAGAAAGTCAGAGAAACATCTAGAACATTGTTTGACTAAATGTCTAGGCACGGGGGCCCAATACTGATCATGTTAACCAGCACAGACACCATGCCATTTATTAGGTTATATAAATGTCCAAATTAATGGCTTTTGGTAAATTCTGACATTGTATGAAATTTTATCAAGAGTCACTTTCCTGTTACTTCTTTCTTTTGGTCTCTTTGTTGATAACTTTTTAAAGTTTTCTAACACAATGCCACCCCTCTCTCTCTCTCTCTCTCTCTCTCTCTCTCTCTATATATATATATATATATATATATATATCAGGAAAAATCAAAGATATCAGCAGTCCAGTCATCCTTTGCTTGCCATTCTTACAGCCACCACCTGTGCTGACCAGAGGGCAAAGATGGACCAGAGCTGGGATATGCTGGGGTAACCACTGGTCTTCATATCTCTGCCTGTCTTCTCTGGGCCTGGCCAGGAGGGGCCCATGGGCTGCAAGAAGAGCCTTATGCAATGTACCTTGACACCAGTGGGTGAGGTCCTGACACCTGCTGATGTCAGTCCTCACCAGATTAGGATGGGGAAGACAGGGTCTCCTAGGTGTCAGGGCCCTAGGGTGACAATAGCAGGGACAAAGGCACATGCACACTTATGTGTCAGATACGGCAGTAGCCTCAGCCTGCCTCAGCCTGGATGCTGTGTGACCTTTCCCCAGTTCTCTCTGACTTTGTCAAGATTTCTGAATGGATGGAACCTTTGCTCTCTCTACCTATGCCCCTCTCACACTCCAGAGCCTGGAAGCCTGTAGCTACTGGAACCCCAGCGCAAGGGCATCCTGCAGTCTGCTATATCTCCCTAGGAGTCTAGACCACTGCTACAGAAGGCACAGGTCTGTATAGCCCTAGGGAGTGGCTCCACACACTGCCCTTTCCCCACTCAGTTGTGTGTACTTTGGATCATCTGGCTACACACTGGAGCACCAGACCTGCTAGGATGACTCCCAGGACTCTGTCTGGAAGCTTCAGTAAAGCGCTAGACTTGTCCTGGATGGCCGAACAGTAGCTTTAACCTTTAATTCCTGCAGCCACTCAAGGCCAATGACCCCTGGGAACAAACATATGCATCCCAAACAGGACATTCTGGGGCCTAGAGATCCCTTCCCAGTGATTGAAGGCAAAGACCAGACCTTGCCTCATATGAAGTCAGTTCTCTGCAAGTAGGATGTGTCACACACCATGTTCCCAAAGACACAGAGCTAGGCAGTGCTGGAAAGTCTGGGAACTGACAGGGAAAAGCCACTTCCTGGCTGCTTTCCCACTTTCAAGTTTAGTGAGTCTGTGTTTGTCTATTTGGTAATGCTTTGTTTTAGTTTAACATTTTAAAAAGATTTTATGTGTATGAGTGTTTGTCTGCATGTATATATGTGTTCCATGCACATGTCTGGTGTCTGCAAAGGCCAGAAGAGGGCATCAGATCCCCTGGAATTGGAGTTAAAGATGGTTGTGAGCTGCCATGTGGGTTCTGGGAGTCAAACCTGGGTCCTCTGCAAAAGCAGTCAGTGCTCTGAACTGCTGAGCCTTCTCTACAGCCTCTTAGACATTTTGTGTTATTCATTCATTCATTCATTCATTCATTCATTCATTCATTCATTCAAGTGTGGGTGTGTGCTCACATGCCACAGCATACATTAGAGGTCAGAGGACAACTTTTTTTTTTAAAAAAAAAAAAGGGTTATTTATTATGTATACAGTGTTCTGCCTACATGTATGTCTGCAGGCCAGAAGAGGGCACCAGATCTCATTATAGATGATTGTGAGCCACCATGTGGTTTCTGGGAATTGAACTCAGGATCTTTGGAAGAGCAGGCAGTGCCCCTAACCACTGAGCCATCTCTCCAGCCCCCTTTAGGCATGATTTTTATAAATTTCTTTTCGGACAACTTTTATGAGTTGTTTTCTTTTTTTTTTTTCTCCTACCATGTGGGTCCAGATGTCGGGCTTGGCAATAGGCACCTTTACCTGCTGAACATCTTACCAGCCCTGGTTGTTTTTTGTTTGTTTGTAGTTTGGGTTTTATCAGTTCTTTTGCTTTGTTGAGACAGGGTCTCACTAAGTAGCCTTGGCTGGTCAAGAGCTCACTGTGTAGACCAGGTTGACCTCAAACTCATAGAGATCCATTGGTTTCTGTGCTGGGGTTAGCAGTATGTATCATCATGCCTGGAATCCTGATAGGTTTTGTTGGTGGTGGTGGTGGTGGTGGTGCGTGCGTGCGTGCGTGCGTGCGTGCGTGCGTGCGTGCGTGCGTGTGTGTGTGTGTGTGTGTGTGTGTGTCTGATTTTGAGATTTTGAGGCAGGGTCTTGCTATGTAGCCCAAGCTGGCTTAGAATTTTCAGAATTCCCGTCTCAGATTCCTGAGTGCAGGGATTACAGATGTGTGCTACCATACTTGTCTGTGTTTAGTGATCTTGAGAAAATTGCTTAACATATTGGTGCCTACCAGCCAAATACCACCAGGAACCTTCCTGATTGTCCACAGATTTCATTAGTGGTTGCTCACAAGGAGGCAGGATGCACGTGAAACTGGAGAATGTTTCCAGAGAGGTGAGGGTGGGACTTACCGAAGGATTTGGGCTCCTGAGAGATGATTTTTAAGGGGATATTCAAGGTAGCAAAGGTTTGTGGATTGGGTGCTGTCAGGAGAAGGGACAGTGATACAAATGTGCTTCCTCATAACTTTTATCTAGGCAGTAGGGAGAGAGGCAGGGGTAAAATGCCTCAAATGGTAAAGAACTGCCATATCTCACATGAGCCAAGATTGGCTGGCATGAGTCACTTTTGTGGCAATCTTGTTTTTTTCCATGCTTAGCCATCTTATGGAGTGGTCTTGCTCTGTCACCACTGATTGGTGCTCTGTGGTGACAGGAGGATGACAGGCAAGGTGGGCAGCTCCCAGCATTCAGAGGGAGGAGCTGGTTTTCTTCCTTTCTCATTCCTCAATTTCACCACTGAGAGCATGGAGATGGTAACACCATCTAACATAATAGACCACAGTGAGAACCAAGAGTAATCACACACAGTGTCCCACATAAAATGAAACACAACGGCCAGTACAATCCACCAGCGCTATGGCTAAGGAAAACAAGTTTATGGTAATACGAAGAAAGAAAATCCAAATAAAGCTAGATACAGGAAAGAGAGAGATGGGGGAAGACCCTGAGCAAGGACATCAGCTGAGGGCAATCCCTGAGCTGAAGTCTGTCCTAAAGTTCCCCCTTTGCCTCCTGCCTCAAGCCGAGGCAGCCATAGTGTGTGTGTGTGTGTAGGAGATGAAAAAGATGTGATAGCAATACATATGAAGGATTATGGCCAATGCAAGGGTAGTTAACACCCAAAGGCCAGTAAATATAAGTAAGGCACAGGAATAGAATACAGGATAAGGCTAGGCATGGAGATGCATGCCTTTAATCCCAGCACTTGGGGATGCAGAGGCAGGCTGATCTCTGTGAGTCAAAAGTCCAGGCCAGCCAGAGATGAGAGTGAGACCCTGTCTCAAACAAACAATAACCCAAAGCAAATCAAACAACTATAGTATAAAGAACAAACCTGTTGTAGAATATTAGTTGAAGATGTGTTGTATTCATTTATGCCATGGCATATTTGTTTAATGATGCCAAGATGTGTTGCATTCTTTTATGTTGCATTTGTTTAACTCTGTTAACCTGTGTTACTTTGCCTGCCTAAAACACCTGATTGGTCTAATAAAGAGCTGAATGGCCAATAGTGAGGCAGGAGAAAGGATAGGCGGGGCTGTCAGGCAGAGAGAATAAATAGGAGAGAAATCTGGGAAGAGAAGATCAGGGAACAAGAAAAGAGAAGAAGACATCAGGGCCCAGCCACCCAGCTACACAACAAGTCACAGAGTACGAAGTAAAGAAATGTATATAGAAAGGTAAAAGCCCAGAGGCAAAAGATAGATAGGATAATTTAAGAAAAGCTGGCAAGAAACAAGCCAAGCTAAGACTGGGCATTTATAAGAATAAGACTCCATGTGACTTATTTGGGAGCTGGGTGGCAGGCCCCCAAAGAATGAAGAAATAATAATAATAAAAAAAAGTTACACAAACCCACATGAGTATCCTGAGGAAAAAAAAAATCACAAGACAAAATTCAGTACCTTCTTATGGTTAAAAACAAAAATAAACACTCAGCAAACTGGAGGTAGAATGGAGCATCTTCAATCTGAAAGGTAGAAACCCACAACGTTTTCCTCCCAGGCATCAGAACAAGAATGGCTGTTCTTGCCGTGTCCACTCTAGTCAAAGGTTCCAGTCACAGCAATTCAGTCAGAAAAAGAAACCAAAGCCATTCAAATCAGGAATCAAGAAGTAAGACTATCTCTATTTGTAGGTGGCAAGGTCCATAATTGAATTCCCTGAGGAATCCACCAAAAGTATTTAAGCCAGTAAGTTTAAGATTATATAATGTGAGTTCAAACTACAAAAACTAATTAAATTTTCATAAGCAAGGAACAGTCTGAAAATGGTACTGAGAAAATAATTCCTTTTATAATATCAAAAAGAATAGAAGACTGAAGAATAAATTTAAACCTAAGACTTGTGTACTGAGACATGGGGAGAACATGAAATAGGGAGATTTTTAAAACTCCTGTCCTTAAAAAAGGAAATAAAAAGCCTTGTATATTGACAGGGTAGAGAAGGCACTGGGGTATCCAGTTGCCTTAAGCCACCCCCAAATCCATCTGCTCAGAAAGAAAGTAATTGTTTGTGAAACCTTGGCTGCTTGATCAGCTATCATATGTACTGGCCAGGGGAGGCTTTCAACTCCTCTCAAAGCAACTGGAAACCCAGGACAGACCAGTAGGTGGGGTGCAGTCCCTCTGGACAGGAAGGCTAGCTTCAGAGGAAGCCCAGGATTTGGACAACTGGGAGGCCAGCCAGGGCCACTGTGGCTATGCCCAGCTGCAGGCTGAGTTACGTCCTTGGAAGGTGGAGGGTCAGAGTATGGCCATCAGAGCCTTAGAGGTCCCTAAGTAACCTCAGGTCTGCATCCCTGATGGCTTCGCCTCTGGGGCCCTGCGTTTCAGAACAGTCTTCAAGGCCTGCAGGATAGTGTCCTGGCTGTTCCGAATGTTGTAATCAGTGAGCTGAAGCAGACGGTCAAAATCTTCCTCCTTGTAAGTCATGTTGTACAGGATGTAAGGGGAGTCTTCCCCTGTGAGATCCACCAACCCTGCCTTGAGCTCATCAGGGCTGCGCCGAACACCTGCCCAAGGGTGAGGGAAGAGTCAGGAGTAGGACACACAGGAGTCTGAGCCCTGTGCAAGGGGGGTCCTTGCTTTTCCCTTCACCCAGAATTACAAATGTAGGTGATAAGAAATGACTCTGAGGTAAGAGGAGTTTGTCACCCTCACACTCCCACAGCATGACACTCCTCCCACAGTTTAGACAGCTCATGGGACTGCTCATGGCTTCTCAGGAAGCTAGAAACTGCCACAAAGAGGAACAATGTGATCAATGAATGGATTCAGAAAGCTCCTGGTGGGAACAAAGAGGGGAATTTCCTTGGAATTCTGAGACTTGGCTAAGGGTAAAACTGGAAGCCCAGAAGGGCAGTGGTGGCGCACACCTTTAATTCCAGCACTCGGGAGGCAGAGGCAGGTAGATCTCTGTGAGTTTGAGGCCAGCCTCATCTACAAAGGTATATGGAGAAACCCTGTCTCAAAAACAAAACAAAACAAAACAAACAAACAAAAAACTGGAAGCCCAGTACCTAAGGCCTGTCATCTGGCTACTCAGAGGCCAAGGCAGGATTTTAAATCCAAGGCCTGGTCTAACACTGAGATCACAGACAGCCTGGGCAACTTTAAAACCTGAGCTGGGGATGTAGTTACTGAGCACTAACTACATTCTTATGCGGGAGGCCTTAGATTTTATACCCAGTATAAGACAAGAAAAAGAAATGGGCCCTGGAAAGATGACTGATCAATTAAAAACACTACTGCTTTTCCAGAGGACCCATGTTTGATTTCCAGCCCCCACTCGGGAGCTCATAACCATCTGCCACTTCAGTTCCAGGGGGTCTGATGCCCTCTCTGCCCTCCTTGGGCACCAGAGCATGCAAATGGTACACAGACATTCATGCAGGCAAAAGCCCATATTTTAAAAAGAAAAAGGAAGGAAGGAAAAAAGGAAGGTAGGGAAAGAAAGGAAGAAAAAGTAGAACCAGAAAGCAAGTGTGATAGCACACACAAGTAATCCCAGCACTCAGGAAGCTGAGGCAGGAGGATTGCTATGAAGTTGAGGCCACATAGTGAGTACCAGGTCGGATGAGGCTATGCAGAAAGGCCTTATACCAAAAAAAAGAGCAAAACTAGAAGAGTCAGAATTATGGTTATCAGCTAGAAAACTGGGAACAATGCACAAAGGCAGACATTAAATTTTCCTACCCGGAGAAGATAAAACTCTGACAAGTTGGTGGAAATGAAGGAATGTGATGAGGGCTTAGATTTGAGGGGCACTCGAAGAAAGGCCCAGGTCCCCTAGAAGGGGTCCCAGGCCACACAGGGCAGGAAAGCAGAGGGTCCTGGACAACGTGTGGGCATCACTCGCCTAGGCTAGGGAGGCGTGGCTAGGATGAGGAGGCATGGCCAGCGAGCCAGAAAACCTGATAAAAAAACCTTTTCTGGAGGGCATAGGAAGGGAGTGGTGGCCTCACCAGGGGCTGAGTGGTCCCTAAAGGAGCCATTGACCAGTGGGAAGTGCAGCAGAACAGGTGCCTCGGGGCAGGTAGGATCTGAGAAAAGGTGGCATTCCTGGGGCTGGCGTTGGTCCTCAGGGCTGGGCTCCACGTGGGGGAAGGGCAGGCCCTGAGCCCTGCAGTACGTCTCAGATTGCTGCAGCCCCTAGAGGAGCGGAGGAAAGCAGAGGCAGCTGTGTCACCTCAGATCCATGCCAAGTCTGTTCCAGCCCCCACTTGCTCCCTCAGCATCAAGACAGCAGTCTGGCCCGCCCTGTCCTGAGTTACTCAGGCCTCGGAGGGGATCCAAGGATCTGGGTGGTTAAAACAGCCATACCCAACCCCCTACTGTCATTGCACCATCAGTTGAGTCTTAGACCTGGAGGGCTTCAGTCAGGCACCTAGATGTGCATGCTGCCATTACTGCCACTCAGAGTTCCTAGAGAAAGTTGAGAGCCGGCTGTCGAGGTGCTTGGGATCTCCTGCCAGCTCTGTCCAGCTATTGTATCCCAAAGAGGTTCCATTCACCTGTCTTGGGATCCCAGAGCTCAGCCACCACCACTGCCCTTCCCAACCCAGGACCCAGAAAGACCCTGTGGATTACAGCGTCTTCCCTTAGTCATGGGCAGTATGGGGACGTGGCAGAGTGGCCTGACTGCCCATCCATGGAAGCCAGTCTGGCCAGACAGCGGGTTCCCACAGAGTGACTAGGCACCTCAAAGGGCGAGAATTGGGAGTAATTGAAGGAGAGTATGAGGTCCACTTGGCGACCTGGGCGGAGCATGGAGGGACAGCTGTTGTTGATGAAGTAGGCAGCATCCACTAGGCAGAGCTGAGTGTCCTGTGGGGTCAGCTGATTGGGGGTGTTATCTAGGTGGCAATCTGATAGGGAAAGGCGGTACTAGTTAGAAGCAGCCACCTTTGCATAGGTACCCCCACACCCCTGTGACCCCATTTCCCTCCGTGTCCCCTTCTTGTGCCTGTCTGGTGTCACCCTCTGAATTCGGGTCCCCTAAGCCCCACAATGGGATCTCCAGACCATACTCCAAAAGCATATCTCCCCACAGACCTCTGCCAGCTAGCAGCCACAGCTCAACCCCAACCAGAAGCCTGGCCTTGTGGGGACATGTGGCCATGTCCTTACCTGCCCAGGTGGAGAAGTCTTTCTGGTTACGGTAGTCCCGGTGCAGCTGGAGGCCACGGAGGAAGTTGGCACTGCACTGGTGGAATGGCCGGCCACTCAGAAAGCCCTTAAATGCCTGGGCCAGGGCTGTTCCAGGTTGCAGCCATGAGGCCTCCACATAGGAGGAGGTTCCTGCTAAGGCCGAGGACTCCTCTGCATCAAGAGTAACAGGCATTGCTCTTATGAGGGACCCCAAAATGCCTCTCTTACACCTGCCTCGAAAAGGGAGTGGCCTCATCCCAGGCCCCCATCTCTAGCACCCTCTTCTACCTGAGTTCTGGACATCCACAATGGCATTCTTCCAGTCTTTCCCAGAGGTAACATCATACCAGATATCCATCAAGTTCACAGAGAAAATGTTGCTCCAGATACCTGCAGGCCAAGTTCCCCAAACTAAATAGAGTCCTTAGGTCCCTGTGCCCTGTCTTTCCCACATGAACAATGAATGATCCCCACTCTTGGGTGTCAATGGAAAACGGGCATGGTGAGAGAGCGGCTGCCGCAAAGGGTCTTCCCCACTGCCCACCTGTCCCTCACCCCGGGGCTCTGCTCAGACCTGAGCTACAGGAGTCCTGTCCAGAAAGCAGCTTCCACTCACCTTCCAGAAAGCAGATCTGGGATTCGGGGAGCCTCTTCATCAGCCTCCCCATGAAGAACTCAGAGCCAAAGAGCTCAGGAGTGACAAAGCCTCCATATTTCAGGAACCCAACTTCATAGGGAGAGAACTCCACCCATTCTGATGCGATGGGAAAGAGAGGCAGGGAGATGAGGGGAGTAGGGAAGGGGGCTCAAATCACTGTTGAGGGCCAGTGATACTGCCCCTGTCAGGCCTTTGGCTTCCCCCATCTGCTACCAACCCTGCAGGTGTGAGGAAAGCAGACTCCTATGTGAGCATTCTCACTGGCTCCTGTCCACTTGTACAGACACCTCCCCGACTGGCTGCTGGGCTCATCAATGATGGCATCCTTCCAGAAGCTAGCCATTGTGTGCACGATTTGTGCTAATGGGTTCTCTGGGGACTCTTAGGGCAGGGAGGAGGAGTTAGAGGATGGAGTGGGGAGGGCTTTACCCTTGAAGTGCAGGGTGTCCAGATTGTTCTCTTTGACATTGAGGCTCAAGTAGAGGGGCAGAGGGTTCTGACCCCGCTCCAGTGCAGCTCTCTGTCCTGACAGTTTCTGGTCTGTCACCTAGGGTTGGAAGCATTAGGACATGAGTGAGAAGGAGTACTTTGGGGGCAATAACTCCTAAAGGGCCAGGGCAGGGTGGGGACACAGAGGGAGGCTGCAGCTCCATTGGGTTCTGGGAGTTATGAGTGTATGTAGCCAGTTCTGATCAGTTCTATATGCGGTCTACATATCTCCAGGGAGAGTCATTCTCCAAGACGGCCATATCAACAGCAACTCATCTCCTTCCCACTCCTTCTTTACACACACACAACACACACACACACACACACACACACACACACACACACACACACAGAGAGAGAGAGAGAGAGAGAGAGAGAGAGGAGAGAGACATACACACAGAGAGACATACACAGAGATACATACACAGCACACATACATACACAAGACACAGACATACACACAGATACACACAGACACAGACACACACACACACACACACCCTTTTCCAAGAAGCACACAGCAATCTTTTAGGCTACATTCTATGATGTGCCAATGGATGTCATGTCCTTTGCAGGTTCACTTGACTGCATTTCAAGTCTGGGCTTCTTCCAAATGCTTTCCTGACATTCTCGCTCCACCCAACAAAAGATTAAGGAAAAAATGTTGAAACTGAAGGCTGAGTATATAACTCAGTTGATAGAACAACTCACCTACCAGGCATGAGACCCTAGGGTGAGCCTTCACAACACATAAAACAGGGATGGTAATCCAAGCACTTGAGGGATAACAGCAGGAGGATTAAGAGTTCAAGGCCAGCCTCAGCTACATAGCAAGTTGGATGCCAGCCTGGGCTACATGAGACAGTCTCCAAACAATTACTATAAATTACATATATAAACTCACACTGAAGTCATTATTAGAGGGTCAAATGGCAATTAAATAAACATTTTCTTTATAGCTGGGATCAAACTGTTATTTTAGCACCTCATAAAATGTAGTCAAATAAGCTCCTCCCTCTGTTAATTAGCTGTTGCCACCAGACAGAAGTCAGTAAAAGCACAGCACATTCTAAACAGAATATGAATTCAAACAGTAGGTCCAAAGGACACACAGGACACATTAATACAATAAAAACATTTGAAGTAATTACATTGGCCTGATAAATTCAATGCTACTTCAATTAGAATCCCAACATTAATAGCAAAATATGACTAATTGGTTCGATGATGAAGAGCAGAAGGCCAAGAAAAGCCAGAAAAATTTGAAAGAAGAATCAAAATGTATACTGACTGATCATCAGAATTAGAACTGTGAAGCAAGGCCTTCTACCCCAGCAGGACCAATGGCCAGAAGAACTCACAGAGACTGACAGCATACACGGGCCCCAGCTGATCCGTGCCAGACGGGTCCCATGCTGAGAGGAGGAGACACATGCCCCTATCCCTAATTTAGTAGCTTCATCCAATTGATAGCCTCTTAGTTTTCTCCAGCAGTCTCACTGGAGATGAAATGAAAAATCAGTTGTCTCTAATGGGTTCTCTCTGGGGATATAATTCACTCAAGGGCAGGGCAGGCCCCATGCCCAGAGGTGGATGGTCAACACAAAACTAACTCAGTGGCATCCTTGGATGTTCTTTGTCTCATAATTTTTTGTCAAGGCACTTTCTTCTTCTTCTTCCTCTTCCTCTTCTTCTTCTTCTCCTTTCCCACCTCCTCCTCCCCCTCTTTCTCTTCCTTCATCTTACAGGTCCTTTGTATGTATTAGAGCTTCTGGTTTTGTGTTTTTATGGGGCTCCTGTGTCTTCGAACATGTGTGTTTCTGTGTCTGTATGTGCTTCTGTTTGTTTGCTTTGCTCTGTTCAGATTTGTTTGCTTTTGTTTTATTTTATTCTTCTTCAGCTGTCTGTAATGTTTTCTAGGGAGAGAGAAAAGGGGTGTGGATATGGATCAAAGGGGAGGTGGGGAGGATCTAGGAGTTGAGGGAGGGAAAACCATAATAAGAATCTATTGTATGAAAAAAATCTATTTTAGATGAAAGAATATAGGAAAAAAGAAAATGGCTATGTGTCGTGGAATAATCTTTGTGTACACTGTGAAGAAGTGTCACTTGAATTGGTTTAATAAAAAGCTAAATGGCTGCCGGGCGCTGGTGGTGCACGCCTTTAATCCCAGCACTCGGGAGGCAGAGGCAGGTGGATCTCTGTGAGTTTGAGGCCAGCCTGGTCTCCAGAGCGAGTGCCAGGACAGGCTCCAAAGTTACACAGAGAAACCCTGTCTCAGGAAAAAAAAAAAAAAGCTAAATGACCAATAAATAGGCAGGATTTTCAGGTACAGAGAGAACCCTTGGAAGAAGAAGGGCGGAGAGACCATGAGATGCAGAGCCAGCAGGATGCGCAGTACAGAGATGAGCTCATAAAGCCATGAGGCAGAAAGTAAATTAATAGAAATGGAGCTCGTTAGAAACAAGCCGAAGCTATGGCCAGGCTTTCATAATTGATGATAAGTCTCCATGTCATTATTGAAGTTGACAGTATAATGAAAAATCTGCTTACAGCTATATTGCTGACAGTGATCTACAGATCCAATCAATCCCTCTTTAAATTCTAATGACATTCCTCACAGAACTCAGGATGGGTCCCAAAATTCACATGGAAGCGCGTGTACACACACACACACACACACACACACACACACACACACCCTAAATAGCCACAGCAATTCTGATTTTAAAAAATTATGATATCAAATTATGCTATAAAGCTACAATAACAAAAACAAAAATAGTATGGTACTGGCATAGAAACAGACATGTAGATTGATGGAATAAAAGATCCAGAAATATATACATACAGATGCAGTCTCCTGAGTTTTGATAAAAGTGAAAAACTACTTTGGAGAAAATATGGTCTCATCAACAATGGTGCTGGGGAACTATATATTCATGTGTATAAGAACAAAACCAGTTTCTTATGTCTTACTCCATGCAAAATCAGTTTAAAATGGGTCAAAGACCTTAACTTTGTAACCAATACAGGAAAGCACTCCAATATCCAAGGAAACAATAGCAAAACTCAACAGATGGGAATCTAATAAATTAGCTTCTGTATAGCAAAGGACACAACCATCAGAGGGGAGAGACAGTCTACAGAACAGCAGGAAAATGTTGTCAGTGACTCACCTGATGGGATTAATATCTGGAAAACATGAAGAGCTCAAAATACCAAATACTCCAAACCCTAGAATCTAATCTACAAATGGACAAATTCTCAAAAGAAGCACAAATGTCCAATAAATACGTGATTCAGCATCCTTAGGCATAAAGGAAATAGAAGATGCCCTCTTACCAAGTCTCAGTGCTTATTATCAAAAAAATGAACAGCAATAAATTAGGATTTGAGGGGAAAGGAACAACACACTGCTGCTGGGAATGTAGATCAAAGGGGTCACTATGCAAATGAGTATGGAGGTCCTAAAAAAAAAAAAAAACACTAAGGCACTAAGTCAGCACACCACAGTGACGCCTATGACACTATATCCATTGCTACAGTGTTTATGAAAGTCAGGTTATAGAACCAGCTTTGGTGTCCACTGTCAGATGAATAGGCACAGGAAATATGGCATATATACAATGGAGTCCCATCAGCCATGGAGAATAAAATGCATGCAACTATATGTCACTGTGTCTGGAAAAACAAGCCAGCCTCAGAAAAGCATGTATGTTCTCTAGATTTGGAGTCTCGATTTGTCTTTTGTTTGTTTGTTTTTGTTTTTGTTTTGTTTTTTGTTTTTTTGAGACAGGGTTTCTCTGTGTAGCTTTGGAGCCTATCCTGGCACTCGCTCTGAAGACCAGGCTGGCCTCGAACTCAGAGATCCACCTGCCTCTGCCTCCCGAGTGCTGGGATTAAAGGTGTGTGCCACCAATGCCTGGCTAGATTTGTTTTTAAAGGCCTAAAAATAGAAGGGTGACTATCTGAGAAGAGGAAGGGGACCAGGAGGATGAGGAGGAGAGACAAGCAAGGGTATTAAAGAATGAATATGCTAAGGTCACTACAAACACAGACAGAAATGTCATATGGGACCCATTATTCTATACAACAAATATACAGCAATAAGAAATAAAATGATCTTACAAAGAAGAAAAATCCTCAAAACTCAGATGCTTTCTTTTTTGTTTGTTTGTTTTGTTTTTTAAGACAGTGTTTCTTTGTGTAGCCCTGGCTGTCCTAGAACTAGCTCTGTAGACCAGGCTGGCCTTGAACTCACAGAGATCCACCTGCCTCTGTCTCCGAAGTCCTGGGACTAAAGGCCTACACCACCACTGCCCAGTGGGCGAGGGGGTGTTTCAGAGACGTCATCTTGAGCCTGGAGGGTGGTGCGTCTGCTGCTAGAAGGAAGCGCTTTAGAATCGTTCCAGATCTGCAAGGACAGCCCCAGGTGCTGTTCTTCGGCCACCACCAACCTTTTAAAATTTTCTTTTCAGACAGGGTCTTTCGCTGGCCTGGAACTTGCTAAGTACTAGGCTGGCTGGCCAGTGGGCCACAAGAACTCACTGTCTTCATCTCCCCAGTCCTGGGATTTACAGACACCTGGGATTGAACCCATGCCCTGTGCTTACAAAGTAAGCTCTTTACCAACCAAACTATCCCCCTAGCCCTTGTTTTACATTTGAAAGTTCTCATATCCCAGGTGTTTCAGATGCTTTTTAAACTTTGCTGAAGACAGGCAGTGGTGCCTCATGCCTTTAATCCCAGCACTTGGGAGGCAGAGGCAGGTGGATCTCTGTGAGTTCAAGGCCAGCCTGGTCTACAAAGTGAGTTCCAGGACAGGCTCCAAAACTCCAAAGAGAAACCCTTTCTGAAAAAAACGAAACAAAAGAAAACAAAAGAAACAACTTTGTTGAGACAGATATATGAGGTAAAATAATAGTGGGAGTTGTATTGATGTCAGATCCAGGAATTTATCTCTAAACTGCTGAAAGGAACCGTGTAGTCAAGTATTCCTATAAGCCTGTTGTGATGATGTTCCTGGGACAATAGGATAGACTTGTAACCGCTAACAGTGCTTAATTCTATGCCAAGGCACTATTGAGTGCCCCAACCACCTTATGGAGTACTCTCAGCCGCCATAGACGAGGAGACTGAGGGAAGAAGGTGAACTAATTGCCTAAGGACGTACCACTGGTAAAATGCACTGTGGTTAGGACCCAGGGAATCTGGATCCAAAGCCTATGCTTTGAACCCCACCCTAATGGCGAAGAAAAATAACGTTTCATACTGAGTTACACATTAAATGGCATTCTAGTAATCAGCTTAACCAACACAAAAGCCTTGCTTGCTTAACTCATTGAATTTCAGTTCTTGGGAGGTCCAGAAATTTTATAGCAATTAATTGAAGAACTTACTGAGAAAGAAAGCATTCTGGCATTGGACAGACACTAACTCTCGCATTCTTTTTGTGTATTTGTTTGTTTGAGACAGAGTCCCCCAGTGTACCAGGCTTGCCTCACATTTCTTATGTAGCCTCTGCTGGCCTTGAATCCCTTTGAGCTGACCTCCCAAGTGCTGAGAACCGATGCATTCTCTCAGAGCCTCTTCCACCCTCAAGAGACCATGCCATGGTGCTGAGCAGACAGCATACCTGCCCATGCAGCTTGGACTCCAACACCAGGCCCCACAGGTCTGCTATGGTGGTGGTGTGTCCCTGCTCTGCCCGAAGCTTCAGTGCCTGGTGGTAGCTTGCCAAGTGTTCAGGGGAGAATTCCCTCCACAGGCTCTTAGCCACATGCTCCCTGGCATGGCTGATGGGTCCGTCGAGGTCCTTCTGTGACCACTCTGGGTCCTGGTACAAGTGGGCCATTGTCCTGGGGGGGGGCCACAAGGGGATAAAAGCTAGACCCAGTACAGTCTCTGCAATCCCACCCACCCTGTGTCTAATCCCTAAAGGAGGGATTGTTGAGCTCCCACTGCCTAGAAAGTCCATCTGGAGACATATTTTGGGACTTCCTTCCAGTCCTGGGCTGTCCTGGGTATGAAATGGGCCTTGTATAGGCTTGTTGTGTTTTGGGTTTTGTTTGCTGGGCTGAAGCTGGACCTAGAGTCTCTTACATGTATGCAGGTACTTCAGCGAAGAGCACACTTCCAGCCCACATGTAATTTAGAGTCTCAGTAGCTACACTAGAAAGCCAGCACGAGACCAGCAAAAATTGCTTCAATAATTTATGTCATGAACTCAGTAACAGCAGCAGCCAGCCGCAGGCCTAAAAAGGAAACTTCCCCTTCTTCCCTCCTCCTCTTTGCTCTGAGGGAGCAGAGAGTAGACACTGTTATCTTTGTGTAAAGAACAGTCTTTCCTTTTTTTTTTTTCTTCCTTTTTTGGCCCCTTTATTGTTTAGGCAAGATCTCACCTGCAACTCATGGCAATCCTCCTGCATCAGTCTCCCAAGTGCTAGGATTACAGGCATGGCTACCATGCCCAACTTAGTATAAAATAATTTTTTATCTCAATTTCCTCACCTGTACTATATAAACGAGAAGGAAAACTCCCTCAGAAAATGGTGTGAGCCCTAAGCATCAACTGTGAGGCCAGCTGGAGGTCCTGGTGTGAGTCCGTCTTAGGCCACTGCCTGCATGGGCTGCCTTTTGTCAGCCTATGAGTGTGTCTCTTATCATACAGGTTTGGATATGAGCCAATTGAGAGTCAGAGAAATTGTCCAAGGCCAGCCAAGCCTGCAAATAGTCTGCCAAAAGCAAATCCAGCATCCTCTGGGCCCTCCTTCCTGCTCCTTAGTACCTAGGAAAAACCCTCTGATGTCAATGTGCTCCTGGCAAGACTTCTGGTTAACTGTTTCTTCCTTTTGAGAAAGCTGCTTGGTTCCCATCAGGTCATACTGCTCTATCCACATGGGATCCCCCATACAAAGGCCCCTTGACATCCACTCTGTCCCTATTCTGAGCCCTGATCTTTTCTGCTGTTCCAGTCTCTGTGACCCTTACCACGTAGAGCCTGAGATGCCACTGAAATAAGTCACACAGTCCAGGAGGCCCAACTTCTGAAGTGCCAACAGGTGGCCGTAGAGTGATACCATAGCCCGGACACCTCCTCCCTCAGCCATGATGCCCACAACAGGGACCTGGACCATACAGAGATGCAGACTTGCTTAACAGATAGGAACAAGTCATCTTCTGTCTCACTCAGGGACCCAGCCTGTTCCCTGTCTCCAGGAAAGGGCCTTGCAGTCAGGGCCTGATGGAGTTATCATAGGTTTGAGGGACAACCCTCAGCACAGAGCAGAGCCCCACAGAGATCAGGAACCCCATCCTTCCCAACAGTCCAACTCCACTCTTTGAAGAACGAGAGGGCACAGGCCAGCCCAAAATTTCTATTTCCACATCCCTGCTGTACCCCCAAACCTCATCTTCCTTCAAGTCCTCATCCAGTTGCAGGGCCTGCTTCAGGGCGGCGGCCACCACCTGCTTCCTCCTGCCTAGGAAGGCCTGCTCCTCTGGGCAGAGCCCACAGCCCAGCCTCACAGCCAGCTCCTGAGGGCTGAGATGGTGGAGGATCCAGGGTTAGGAGAAAACTGCACGGCTCACTCTTTGGGTGACCAAGCCATGGTGAGCTTCTGAAAAAACTCCCTCTACCTGCTGCTTAGCACTTTCCCTTCTTGGTCCCACAGAGATCAGTGTCCTTACCAGCAGTCTGTCTTAAGCTGCAGCTTCACTTCTGGGACCTGAAATCAAAGCCAGAGACTCTGTTCAGAATATCCCAAACCCTGCAGGAGACATAGGTATCTCTGGGGCGTGTGAACATCTCCATTCCATTCCTATTGGCACTTGCCCTCCAGCTGAGGCCACTTACATTTGTAGCAGGAATGTCTACAGTCACCTCCTTCCCTGTGGTCAAGGACTTCAAGGGTACATTGAAGGGTATAGTTGAGGTATTTGAGTTCCAGCCACTGTTTCTGGAGCTCTGAAGGGAAACATTTCAATCATTCATTTATTTATTCATTCATTCAACAAATTCTGAGTGTCTAAACTGCAAACAGGACAGCCCTTCCCCAATAATACAAAGCTAATTACAACTGCAAATAATATGGCTGATACTACTTGCAAAGACACTGTTCTCACTAAATCACATGTCAATTTGTAAAGAAATGGGGTGTGGCTGGGAGTGGTGGTGGTGCACACCTTTAACACCACTTGGGAGGCAGAGACAGGCGGATCTCTGAGTTTGAGGCCAGCCTGGTCTGCAGAGCCAGTTCCAAACCAGCCACTAGTACGACCCTCTCTAAAAATATTTCTCAAAGAAAAAGAAGGCAATAGTGTGATGTCAGTAATGAACTAATGTCAGTAATGAATTGATGTCATCAGTGTGATGTCAGTAATGAACTAATGTCAGCAGTGTGAGGTCAGCAGTGTGATGTCAGTAATGAACTAATGTCAGTATTGTGACATCAGTACATTATAGTGTGATAGGGTAGAATATTGTAAACAAAGGGGGGTATGGGAATATGTCTGTGATGAGGAGGTCATAGAGGTCATCTTTGAAGAGTTGTTTCTTGGACTAAGATGAGGAGGAGGAGAAGCCAGGGGCAGAAGAGGATGAGGAGGTATTAGAGGGAGCCAGAAGACCCAAAAAGCACTTGTTATGTTTGAAAAACAAAGGGAGAGAAGGATGGTGGGAGCATCAAGGAGGACCTTGAACAAAATGATACCGCAGAGGTGGACAAGGCCAGGCTGCACAGACTGACTGTGAGCACAGACAGGTTTTATTCCACCAACACTAGTTCCTCTGATAGAGAAGCCATCCGAGCACCAAAAGATTGATACCACGTAGCTGTCCCCAAGTCCCTGTTGATGTTCCCTGTCTGCCAGGGTATGGGACTTAACTGAGAGAGGCTGACAAAAACAGGAAAGGCCTGGTTTTTGTAGGGGAAAGGCCAGGGAGCTAGTGAAAGGCTAAGAGTGTTGGGAGAGTTGGAAAGTAGAGACTCACCCTCAGGCACCCACTCAGCTCTGTGTCTTGGCCCCTCAAGTAGTGGAAGCTGAAGGTAGAGGCTGTGTCCAGGGCAAATGTCTGTGTGTCCTCATATGACCCTTTCAGCACAAGCTCCAGCTCTAGTTTTTCCTGACCTAGGGAAGAGATGGAACAGATGAAAACAAGGGAGAAAAGACCTTGGATGTAGAGGTGGAGGCTGGACCACAGTAAGCAGGACCCTAAAGAGGGTCTTCGCAGGCTGCTGTGTGTCACAGCCCTGTGGGACTCCCTCCTGTGGCGGAGATGCCCCCTTACCCTGCAGGTTCCCCAGCAGCCTATGCTCCCTATGGTCCAGGCAAAGTTCAGAAGTTCTCACCTGCTGCCATGGTGGTGCTCCCAACTCGGTCCAGACAGACATCCAGGCGTGACAGTTCTCGGGCCTGGACAGACCACATCATAGGCAAGGGATCCCCAGGGTAAGCTGAGGTCCCCTCTACCTCAACTCTGGGCACCACTGAACATCATCCAACCCCACCCCCCACACACACAGAACAAGAAGTGGGGTTCACCCATCTCTGACCTGCTGCAAACTGTTCTGCCAGTGGTCCATGTGGAAAATTCAAGACAGCCCATCCCCACCCCACCCTGTTCTTAGCTTTACTGAGTCTCTGGAAGCTCTGAAAGCCCCCAGCTCTCAGGTTTAGGTCTCTCTCTCTGTTATGTCTCCAGTCTTTATCTTACGGACTCCCAAGTAGTATGTGGGAACCCCAGGTTCCCTGACACTGGAGGTATCAGAGAGGCACTCAGAGCCATGGTGACCAGAGCATCCTTCATTAGCCCCAGTACCACTGACTTGCCTTCAGCACTCTCCCAGTGAAGCTCAGTGCCTGGTGCTGCTTTGCTCAGCCTTTCCAACAGAAATGACTCTAACTACCCACTGCTGCCCCACAACCCAGAGAAGCCACAACTTCTGTGCAAGTTATGCTACTAAGTCTCAATATGTAGCCCTGGCAGGACTGGAACTCACTATATAGACCGGGCTAACCTCAAATCCATGACAGACTTCTACCATGGTGCCAGCTACACTGTGAATTCCTTTTAAAGGTAAACTAGCCATCGGACCGGCACTTGCAAGCTCTGAGGGTGAGTGCTCCTGAGGTGTGCTCCAGGGGATAGTTCCAGGTTTTATTCACCTGATGCCTCCTGCTATGAACCCCACACCCAGTAGGTAGCTTTCTATGCAGCGCTCACCACCTTGTGGCCATTACTACTCACTGCAGTTTCATGGGATCTCGAGGAGCTAACAGACAGGCTAGCACATCACACTGGAAACTCCCTCCAAGCCTCAGTGACCTCAATATTAATAAATGATGATGGGCCTGGCATGCAGGACTTCACTGTGGTTTTAAGGAAGTTAATCTCCAAGGACTCTGTTCATTGTTCATAACTACGCATCATCAGAAAGCACCTACATTTTCTCCTCAGTTCCTCAGCTATCCGGTTAGAAGCGAGAACCGTCTCAGCACAGCCACCTGCCCCCTTTCAATGTGCCCTTCAGCTCGAGACCCCTCTAAGCCCCACAGCTTTGGGTAACCACCTGGTTGGGGATCTGGGGTAGTTTGAACACAAAGCCCTGCCCTTGTCTTCTCCCTTTTCCTCCACATCCCAGAATCCCACCCCCAATTTCCCCTCTTATGAATCTCCTCCACTGAGTCATAGGAAGGTTGTTACCACAAGAACATTGTTGGTGATGAGGTTTTCTGGAGGGTCCAACCTGGAAAAGTCAAAACATCCATTACAAAAGGACTTACAAAAGCAAAGGTGTCCTTCATTCACCCACCCTCTCACTGTCCGAATTCCCATCCACAGGCAATCACCCTGGGTGATTCAAGATGAGGGGAGAGGCCACTAGGGAAGGCAAGGGAAAGAAGAGCAAGGGCAGGGGAATGCCAGCTACCCTTCTCCTTGATCCCAAGAGGAGACCCAGACCTGGCTGGCGGGGGTGGGGAGGTGAAGGAGGGTGACTCAGCTGGACAGACCAACAAAGAATCTGGGTCAGGGCCAGTTTCCTGAGTAGAGCTCGTGTCCCGAGCCACTCCCTGGACTGTTCATTCTTACTCACAATTTTTCCATCAGGAACTCTACATCTAACTCTTCTGGTCCCTGTAATCAAAGGGGTGAGCAAGTCATCAGCACTTACAGTTGACCCTGTTCTCTTAAAAAACATTATCCTACCAACTCCAGCAGTCTCTGAGGAAGGTGTGCTATTACGACTATTTCCAATACAAAACTGAAGAAATAGCAGTCTAGGGCAAGACAAACTACTTCCTAAAATACCCGAGGCTAATGGGACTAGGAGGACTATCTTTCTTTTGGGTCCCCAAACCCTGATGGGGCTGAAGGTAAAAGTCAAGCTCAGTCAAAGGTGACGTGAGGATATCAAGGCCCGTTTTCTTTTCCCTGTTGAGGAGCCCCGTTCCCCCACCCCCAGCTCCCCACTCCGAAATTCTACCCTCCGCTCCCCAAGCCTGCAGCAGGAACTCAAACAAGACCTTGGTGGGGCAGCCCTGAACCTCTTGTGCAGTGAGCCTACACTGCCCCCTCGTGGTTGCACTGAACAGTGTTTTGAGGGCTATCTTGGAAGTGACTTAAAGCTCTGGCATGGGGTAATGCAGGAGGCAACATCAGCTGGACCAGCCCATTTCCTGTTCAAATGAAAAGCAGCTCCTGCCAGGTGAACGAGTGCAGTCAGCAGCATCCTGGCAGTCAGGAAAAGTTAAGCAATTTCCTCAGCCTGGAACCTTACTCACCCACCTGAGGATTCAGGCGGAAGGTTTTCTGGAGCAGTTGGCCAGGGAGGATTTCTGAGACATCATAGGAAACTTTGAAGCAGATATCATCTTTCACAATTAAGTCTTCATCATAGATAGTCAGTTCAAGGATGTTCTAAGGGCCAGGAACATAACATAGTATCAATTCATTGCAACAATACCTCACATGCAAGTGTAAAATAAGTATAAGGAAATCAGGTAAGCTCCTTAGTTCCTACTCATGATTTTAAATTATTGAATATTTTATTTAATATTTATACAAGAACATAAGGTGTTTGGATCCAATTTACCACCACCCCACCCCCTCCCTTCCAATTCCTCCTTCACCCACAACTCCTCCCATCTTCACGAGTTTTCTCATGTTCTCTCCATCTCTCTCTCTGATTTATTACCTGCTGAGTCCATTTAGTACTGCCTGTATGTGCACAAGCACAGGACCATCCACCGGATGGTAGCCCTTCAGGGTCAGAATCCCTACCTAGAGAAAGCTGACTCTTCTTCTCCCAGATGCCATTAACTGCTGATAGTTCCTGCGACAGGGGCAGGACTTCATGAGCCCCTCCCCCAACCAAGTTCTGTTTTACAGAGAATAAAAGCAGACTGGGGGTTCACTCCTGTAATCCTAGCCCTTGGAAGGTTACTGCAGGAGGACTGGTCTAGTCTGAACTATACAATGATTGTATGTATGTATGTATGCAGGCAGGCAGGCATGTATGTTTCTTGAAGAATTTTCTTCCTAGGTAGAGCATGGTGGACCATATCTGCAATCTAGCAGCCAGGAGGCAAAGACAGGGTTATTACTGTAAATTCAAGGCCAGCTTAGCTACTTGGTGAGATCTAAGCCATCCAAACCTACGTAAAAAGAGCCTGTCTTAAAAAAGCAAAATCAAAAAACCAAGCTGGGTATGGTTGCACATCCCTTTAACCCAACCACTCTGGAGGCAGAGTCTGGCGGATCTCTGTGAGTTCAAGGCCAGCATAGACCCTATCTGACATAGCAAGACCCTATCTGAATAATAGAAAACAAGAAAAAGGAAAAAATCAACAAACAAAAAAAAATTTTTAATTTCTTTTGGGGCAGGCAAAATGTTCATTGGGTGAAGCCACCTGCTGGCAACCCTGACAGACAGGACCCACATGGTGGAGGGAGTGACTGACTCCCAAAGTGTTGTCCTCTGATCTCCACAGAATAAACAAATGTAGTCTAAATTTGGGGAGAGTTTTCAACTAGTCTGCTTTGCTAGTTCCCCAAAACATCCAGAGGCAAGTGCCAAGCATTGTGTGACAGTTTTCTACAGTTTCCCCTTTAGCCCCACAGTACCCCATTAAAGAGGGATGCTTTCTATCCCACATCACAGATGGGTCTAGGGAGAAGCAGCAGCTTGCTTCACATCAACCCTACTGCCGGGGACTGGCATTCCTTCACGCATTCTTGTCCACAGCACACAGTCTGGAGCACAAAGACATCCCTCCCCTGAGTTCCCCCTCTCCAGTACTGGAGCAATCCTGCTTGGTCCCAAGACCCTCCTGTGGGGGGAAGAGCTATGGGAGTGGCTAGTGCTACCCCGACCTTTACCTTGACCTGACTCTGGATGAGGAAGTTGAAGGTCTCATTCCATACAGGATGACTGGAGTTGGTGACAGTTTTGGTCTTGAATTTCATTCCAGGAGCTGTTGGCAGCAGTAGAGTCACATACGGATCTGCCTTACTCACTGACAAAGTCAAGGGAACCGTCCATCAGATGAGAGAACTCCGTACATCTTTTCCAGGAGCTTTGCCCAGGTTCCTATGGCAACCTCAGTATCCACTGAAGGCAGCCAGGCCCCACCCCAAAGAATGCCTGGTCCTTTCCCTTGGGATCCAGTCCCTACCCACAGATAATCACTCACACAGGTCAGCCCTAGGCAGACTCCGAGCCTCCAGGATCTTCACAGTGAGCTTCCAGAAGACAGCGGCCTCCTCCTGCAAAGAGATCCCAAGCCCCTTAGTTCTCCAGCAGCCCCCCAAACCTGGAGATGCTGTCCAGGTCTCTGACCCCACTCATCTGTCTAGTACATGGTGATGCTGCCAGGATGCCAGGCCTTTGGGGAACACCTCTAGAGAACAAATAGCCATTGTCTACCACTGTCCTTGGTGTTACGATTCTGGTCTTTGGCAATCATGGGATGGCAGGTAATCTGGGGGTAGTTCTGGTGGGGTCGTCTCTTCAGTCACAAAATCCCAAGTATAGCGAATGAAACAGGGAACTGAGGACAAGGAGTGCCACCTCACGGTCAGGGGGAGATGGTCATAGTCAGACCTTCCAGAGAGGGCTGTCCTTTGTGGAAGCAGTCCACTGCCTGTTCCTTTGTGTCTCATGGTGGGCTAGGCCAAGGTAACCCATTGGCCCATGGTACCCACAACTTCTAAATGTGAATGAATGATTATTCTCTGAGCCAAGCAACTACCATCTTTGGGAGTTCAGCCTTGCCCTCTTGCCAAAGAATTATTCCAGATGGTCTTATTGACTGTTTACACCCCTCATGGGAGGAGAGAACATGGGACCCTCACCTGAGCACCCAGAGACGCTCTTCTACCTGTTGCATGCAATTCCGCATTAATGACAGATGGCCTCCAGGAGGGCCACCTGTGTAACTATGAGAAAGCCATCATCCCTGCTGGGCTAAAGATTTTCTGATGTTTGGGAGAAGAAGCACCCACACTCCTTAGTTAACCCTTCACCTATGCTCTGATCATACTTCAGTTAGTTGTTGAGAGCTTGGGAAAAGGGGTAGCTATTATTTATGTCTTTCCCCAGGAAGGAATTTTATCAGCACTGTGGTTCAATCATCTGTAATTCATTGGCCATGAGTTAGGCAACTCCAAGAAGATCATGTCAGGACAGAGAATGGAGGTGAAAGGCCATTGTATATTCAGATGCTCATGAGTCAAGTGAGGCCTCAGATAAGCCCAAGAGAAAGCAAATGAGTGGGTAGCAAGAGAGCAGTCAGAGGGCAGCAGTACCCAGCTAGCTGAGTCATGGCAGAGCCCCACACCGGCTGAAATCCTGGGACCCAGGGGACTCCCTGTTTTCTTCAATTTGGGTTTGGTTGCCCAGCTTTTCCTAGGTGACCTACAAAAACAATCCCTATAATCTGAGGTGACTCACATGAGCCTGGCAGGGTTCTGGGCTGACCGAAAGGAAGGCCATTGGCCTTGCATCATCTTGACAGAGAGCCTGCCAAGAGGACCACCATCTGTGGGTGGGTGGTTCCATCAGGAAGAGTCCACGCGGGGCGGGGGGACCCTTAGAATGGGTCTGTAGGAAGGGCATTATGTGAACAGGCAATGTGCAGTAGCAGCTCCCAGCTGGGGCAGGGGACCAAGTAGGGCCATAGATGGCAAGACCCCACAAGGGGCACCACTTACGTGAGGGCACATGAGCTATTAGCCCTGGGGAGAATCCACTGAAAACCCCAGACTGGGGCTTCTGCCACTCAGGCTCTGCCACCCAATTAGACCCAGACCAACACTGAATGAGAAAGAGCTCCTAGGACACTCATCTCCTCCCTCCCCAAGGCAGGCAGAAGCTGCATGGCAAGCAGTGGACATAAGCAGGGAGACAGGTATTGTGAATGCTAAGATGCTTTCCTGTTGTGCCTCTCACTGCTCTGCAGCCTGCCTGGTCAGAGGTCCTTGTGCCCCTGGAACAGATCTGATTTTGCACAGATGCTTCCTACTAGAGTCTGAGTGTGGGGATCCAAAGCTCTTCTGCCATAGAGAACAGAAAAGGGTGACAACCAAAGCAGAATGGCTCAGAAAGTGGCCTGTCCCGGCACCTTTCCCTTCCTCTCCATGGCTGTATGCTGAATTTTCCTGACATTTCTCTCTGTCTCTCTGTCGTCTCTCTCGCACACGCACACACACACACACACACACACACACACAGATGTGATTACTTTTGCAATGCCAGCAACATTCCAACCCCATAGTCCTTAAGCTAGAAGTAATGATTATCAGGAAATTAGTCAATTTTTAGGCTCCTGGATCCATGTCCTCCCCTACTCAAGATCCTCCACTGCTTGACACACAGATGATAACTGGGATGATGCTGGCCCAGGAGCAGTGTTGGGTTTCAATGGCCCTCTCTGAAACAGAGTACCAGCATAGGCATCAGGCCTTGCTCACCTTCTTCTCTGGCCAGGCTAAGACCCCATAAGCCCATAGCCCATGACTGCTTTAAACAACTTGAGAAGGGTCTGAGAAGGTGACTGTGCCTACTGCTCAAACTAGAGTATCTGAATTAGGATTGATTCCCAGCCCAGCATAGAAGCCAGACATGGTGGTGTGAATCTCCAAGCCCAGCGCATGAGAGAAGAATCCCCACACTTTCCCCTGTGACCGTGGTGGGGCTTTGCGGGAGTTAGGGGGGCAGGGAAGGCAAGGCAGATGCTGTGGCCAGAGCTCCCTATCCAGTTCCTCAGAATCACACCGAAGCTCCTCATAGAACCAGTCTCTGATGCCAACCAGTTCTGCCAACCAGTCTCCTGCCACCAGGGAAAGTCCAGGCCCCAATCAGCAGCAAAGAAGACCAGAAGCAGTTGCTGGAGCTCACCTGTTTTGGGAGACACTTTTCCAACTAGGCAGGCAGGACGTATTAGTCAATCATATTAGTCGAAAGCACCCAATCCTGGAAACACCAGTTTCCAGCAAGGTGCTTCCCAGATATGGGGAAGATTCAGGCTCTCAACCCCTAAACCTGGGCATTTGTTTACTCCTGGGTCTGGACCCAGAGTAGGCAAGGGAGGAAGGAGAAGGATAAGTGGCCTACCCCAGGGAAATCAGCTGGGACTTCAGGCATTTCATCAACCATTATGAGACGTGGGGCTCCTAAGAGGAGGGAGCAATAGAGCCAGGACAAGCCAGCCCCTCCACCACCCTGTCACATCGGGATGTTTCCACTGATGGCTGACTTGGGGATGGCTAGGACAATAAATCTTGTCTTCCAGTGAACACGCCCCTCTCCACCTCCCCCAGGACTCCCTGGTGTCCAGCCTGCAGTGCCCAAGTCTTTTCCTGGTTCTGCTTGCTCTGCGTTACTTAGGCTGCATTTTGGGACCCCAGTGAGAAACCCATCAAGGTCTGCAAATGAAGAATAGGGCCTTGGAGAATCACCTTGGATACTTCCTGGGGCACTAGGAAGGAACAGAGGAGCTATTCCTGACAGCCTTGGTCTCTAGTACAGGGAGAGAACTCTGGGCTGAGAGGAGGAGCAAACAGTTTGTGGGATCCTTGGCCTAGATGCAGCCTCAGAGCTCTGGGGACCGGAAAATAATGATGATTTAAGATATTGAGACCCACAGGCTGGTTCCAGGAAGACCACTGGCCTATGGTGGTGAGTAGTGGGCCATGAGCCTGGTGAGCGTCTTCAGGCAAGAGCAGAAGTAGCAACCCTGAGAGAGCACCCCTGAGGAGGATGCTCTGAGGGAGCACTTCTGAGGATGCTGCTGCCTGTTCACCATCGTGGTGAGCAGAAGCTGTCTCATGGTCCCCAGGTCCCCACTTCTGTGGGCACTGATTACCTCCTACCCATTCCATACCCCCAAACACCAATCCCTTTTCTTCAGCCCACAAGGAGACTAATGCCACCCTCCTTTCAGGAGCTTGTTGGTCCCAGGCTCTCCCTGATTGTTGGCCATTGGCCTGACACTGTTACCTGGTGAGGACGGCCAGGTAGTCTCTCAGTTGATAGGCTCTCCATGCCAACCCGTCTATCTTAACTCCACATTCGACTTCTTCCAAGGTGCCAGCCCTCTGGCTGGATGCACTAACTGTCCCAATGGAATGGGGCCGGCTGTGATTCTCTGCCCATCCTGTAGGAATTGTGGTTCTATAAACAGGTAACTCCACCCCCAAATCACTACCACACAATACTTCTCATCTTCCTCAAAAGGCTGGCTTAACCAGAAACCTCTGGCAGAACACCAGGCCTCATGGGTGGAGCGTCCTTCCCAGAGCTGAGGTGTCAGGGAAGAGGCACCAAGGGCAGTCAGGAAGGACAGGCAGACAGCGGGCAGAAGCTGGTTCCCCTGAGGCAGGGGGCAACCCTGAGGAAGTCTTTGTAGGTCAACCCCGTCTGAGTAAGGCTGGCCCTGGGGGAAAGGACTGGGCTCCTGAGCTCACATAAGAGGATGGGCCTCTTGGTGCTCCTCGGAACAAGGAATTTAGGCTGTACGTGAAAAGCAACCGACGTGGGCACCGTGCTCACAGCCCCCCACCGCCACTGCCACTCACACTGCTTCAGCAGGGACTTCTCTTTTCTCCCTCCCTCCCTGCCTTCCTTGGTGTGTATGTGTGTGTGTGTGTATGCTTGAGTGCAAGCACAGGTGTGTGCACACATGCGTGGAGGCCTGAAGTTGATGTCAGGTGTTTAGATTACTCCCCACGTTACTCACTGAGGCAAGGTTGCTCACTGAACACAGTATTTTTTAAAGTTTCATTTATGTGTATGTGTGTGTCTGTGTACATGATTGTCGTGTATATGCAGGAGACCACAGAGGCCAGGGTGGGGTGTCAGATCCCCTGGAGCTGGAGTTACAAGCAGTTATGAGCTGCCTGATGGTGGGTGCTGGGAACCACACTCTGATGCTCTGAAAGTGGTGCAAGTGGTGCCTGAGGCATCTCTTCTGCCATGAACACACATTTTATGTGGGTATTGGGGATCCAGACCAGTCCTACACTTGCCCCACAAATGCCTTAACCACTGAGCCATCTCCCCAGAGGGTTTCTAGCAGAAGCAAATGGCAGACTTCATAGTCAGAACACTCTCGGGTCATGAACACTATAGAAGAAACTGTCAGAAAGCCACTGGTTTGCTTAGTGTCATAACAATAAGTGCTCTCCTAAAATGATGTGTCAGTTCTTCATAAATCAAAGAATAAAGAGGTGACAAGATGGCTCAGCAGAAAAAGGTACTGGCCACCAAGCCTGATGACTTCACTTAATACCTGGGCCTCATATAGTGGAAGGAGTGAACCAACAAATGAAACTGAATTAATGTTAACTCATTAAAAAACAATCTAAAAATGTCTGGGCGTGGAAGCACACATTCCAGCACTTGGGAGGCATAGGCAGGCAGATCTCTGTGACTCTGAGGCCAGCGTGGCCTATGTATCAAAGTCCCAGGCTAGCCAGAGCTACACAGTGAGCTCTGCCTTAAAAAAGAAAAAATCTGTATCAAATCAGACGAAACAGAAAATTGAGAGTGGTCTGGGGACAAGTGAAAAATGTTCGAGTAAGAAATATTCCTAATTTTCACAAACCAGGTATAATATCAGAGAGAAATGTGAGCTGGGTGTAGTGGGAGCACTCAAGAGGCAGAGGCAGGAGAATGGCCTGGAGTTCAAGGCTAGCTTGGTCTACACAGTGAATTCTAGACCAGCCTGGAACATATAGTGAAACCAAGTCTCAAAAATCAGAAAGAAGGGGAGGGAGGGAAGGAGGAAAAGTAAGTCAGTGAGTGAGAGACAGACAGAGAGACAGACAGACAGAGAGAGAGAGACAGAGAGAGAGAGACAGAGAGACAGAGAGACAGAGAGACAGAGAGACAGAGAGAGAATATGAACAAACTTTCCAATTGTAAGGCTGAAACTGCTAAAACTCAGCTCCAGACTCCCAGCAGGCCCACGGGCTTCTGATGGGTGACAGGAGATGTTTAGAATTTAGAACTTACCCACAACCATTTCCAAACAATTCCCTGAGAAGCCTAAGATTTGACTTGGTTGGGATGCCAAGTGCTATAAAGCTCACTCCACAAAGGCCCTTCATGGACTGTGAATAAGAAACTAAAGTGGGGAGTCAGCTCAGAAGGCCCAGAAGGCCAGAAGAGGAAGACAGACAGCAAACAGATCTGGAAGTGGCTGGTAGGCACAGCTGGGCTGAGATAAAGCCCTTATCTTCACCTAAGGCAGTGAGTTGCTCAATGGAGGAACATGCAGAGCAGTCTTAACCTAAGCTGCCAAACTGATGGAGGCCTTAGGCACCCGTCGTCCCCATGCCATCCTGTTTCTCCCTTGCTGGGTTCTCTCCCTTCACCCAGTCTTCTCCAAGTTTGCTCGGTGCAAACTAAGAGTATTTAGTTTTTCATTTGGCAATCACATCTGCTTACTTTTTCCATTTCTTCTCAGAAACTAGCCCTTCCCCTATACTCTTCTCATGGTTTGAGAGCCCTAGCTTTAAGAACATAGTGTGTGGGAGCTGGAGAAATGGCTCAGAATGCCCCATTCTCTCAAAGGACCCACACTGGGTGGCTCACAACTGCATGTGACTTCAGCTCCAGGGGATCAGATGCCTCCTCTGCAGGCTCTGGCATGCATGTGGTACACATACATACATTCAGGCATGTGCACAAACACACATAAAATTAATACATGAAAAATTTTAAAAGCATAGAATGCAACATGTGGCCCAAAGCTGTCTAGCTCATGGAACTGCCTTGACCTTGGTTCATTGAGCTCATGACCCAAGCTGGTGTGAGCAAATTCTGAGTGCATAAAATCCTAGGAGACACTCTGTCTTTTCTGCTGGACCAGAACTTGGGAGGAGATGAAGTTGGGGTTGCTGGCCTTAGCAGTCACCACAAGAGATTTCAACACCTTGCAGAAAAAGAGCCAATGATAACACTGCACACTTCCCCAATGCTTACTTTACTACGTGCTGGGTTGGGCAAAGGTGGTTGTTGAGGCATGATGTCATTTAGACTTGTCCTCTAGCATGTCCCTCCCAAGGCCTCATATGTTCCTGAGATCATTTATGCCCCAGTTGGCTTTCTGTTGCTGTCATGAACACCATGACCAAAAAGCAACTTGGGGAAGCAAGGGTTCATTTCATCCTAAAGCTCACAGTTCATTAAAGGAAGTGGGGGCAGGAACCCAAGGCAGAACTGAAGCAGAAACCATGGAGGGGTGCACCTCACTGGCTTTCTCCTCCGGAGTTGCTCAGTTTGCTTTCTGACCCAGGACCACCTGCCCAGGGATGGCACCACCCACAGTGAGTTGGGCTCTCCCACATGTATCATCAATCAAGGAAATGTCCCACACACATGCCCACAGGCCAATCTGATGGAGGCATTTTCTCAGTCAAGGTTTCCTCATCCAGCGTCAACTCGACCCAAACTAACCAGCATACATGTGTTAACAAAATTTGTCAAAGTAAGCAGTTTTATCCAGAACAGGGGAGGATGTCTGCCTTCCTACTCCTCTATTAGCAGGAAGCTGTGAGAGAGGTATGTTTAGGATCCAGGTAAGGAGAGGTGGGGTTAGAACTCCCTGTCTTCAGGTTTGTAGGATGTGTTTATGTAGCTGACAGCCAGTTTCACATACTGTGCCAACACATCTGGCTCTGTGACCCAATGGGCCAAGGCCATTGGTTGAACTGAGTTGTAGATGTGTTTTTGTCTCCAGAAGACTTGAGCAGAAGAAAATGGAAAGGCCTGAAATACAGAGAGTCAGAAAGCAGACTGAAAAGCCCTTTGCTGGAAACAGAAAATAATTAGGTCCTACAGATGTTGTTTTATTGACACCTGATTGAAACGGATCCTCCATCCTGGAAAAAAAGGTGTTTGTTTGTTTGGTTGGTTGGCTTTTGTTTGTTTTATTTTTTGAGGGGGGTATTTTGAGGAAGGATCTCAGGTAGTCCAGGCTGGCCTCAAAGCTGGCTCTGAACCCTGGATCCGTCTGTTCCCCACTCTGGAGTTCTGGGATTACACATGTGCTCACCACATTTGGCTCTGCCATGCTTTCTACGATGCAATGATTGTGTTGCTTTTATCCCCTTCTTAGATAGGAAATTCAAGACATAAGATGTAAGTTGGGTGTGGTGGGGCATACTTCTCTGCAATCCTAGCATTTAGTAGGCTGAGGCAGGAGGATTGCTGCTACTTCAAATCCAGCGTGGGAAATATAGGCTCTGCCCTTTAAACAGCTAAATACTAGCACCACCATTACTACTAACATAATAAATAATAATGATACTTTTCTTTTTGTTTTCGATCAGATCTCACTATGTAGTTCTGGCTGTTTTGGAACTTCCTATATACACCAAGCTGGCCTTGAGCTCATCTCAAAGGGCCAGAGATTCACCTGATACTGTCTCCCCAGTGCTGGGATTAAAGGCATGTGTCACCACACCCAGAAGATGGTAACTTTGATTAGCTACTAATCACTCCTAAAATCTTAGTCAGTCTGACTAGATGATAGACGGCTACCTATTTGCACTAAAGATGATGAGTGGGGTAGTGAAGGAGCACGAAACCCACTGTGAAAGCAACATACAGATTCACAGCAGCTGAGCAGTAAATATCATCAGGGTGCTTTTAATTGCTGTTTAGATATTTTTCAGTCTTAAAAGTATTTTAATGGGGATTGCTATGTTTCCCGAGTTTTGACCTTGAACTCATGATCCTCCTGTCTCAGTCACCTGAGTTTACAGATGTGTGCCTCTAATCTTCTAAGCGAATATTCATGTTCATGCCTAACTTTGTATTAGTTCGCATAAATTCCTCACTGTCAGAAACCCTGTATATGAAGAACATCTTCATTTATCCCACAAACCTTCTTGGGCATGTAGTCTAGATCTATATTTTGTAAATGAGAAAACCAAGCAGGAATTGGCTGAAGAATTTTTCCCTAGGCCATCAGAATAATGCTCTTATCCACTTTCTGCAATACATTCTCTCTCCAAAAATATAGTGGGTACCAGAGCATCCAGAACATCCCTGGATCAAGCCTCCAGAGCATCCCTGGACCAAGTCTCCAGTATAATGTGAATTCTTCCTGCCAACCTGGCCCCACAACCACATCAGCCCCAAATGAACACACGAGACTTATCTTAATTATGAAACTGTTGGCCGTTGGCTTGGGTTTCTTATTGGCTAGCTCTGTCTTAATTATTAACCCATAATTATTAATCTAAGTATTCCCACATGGTCTTCTCTTACCAGAGAAAGGTCCAGGGACCTGTTACTCCTCTGGTATCCTACATGTCAACTGCTCAGTGTGTCTGCAGAGAAGAGAAGAGATTTCCTGTTTGTCCCTGCTTATATCATATTACTGACCAGTTACATTACTTCCTGTCTGTCTATTCAGGCCTCCAGACCTCTACGGTTAGCAGTGACAGTTTCTGCCCAGCTACATCACTTCCTGGGATCACATGACAACTCCTCTTTGCCTACACCTCCCAGAATCCTCCTTGTCTCCTAGTCCTACCTATCATCCTGCCTGGCCAATCGTGTTTTATTCATCAACCAATAACACAAACATACACAGAAGAAAACATTCCCCATCACTCCAGAGCATCCCTGGATCAGGCCTCCAGAGTGTCCCTGGATCAAGTCTCCAGAGTGTCCCTGGATCAAGTCTCCAGAGTGTCCCTGGATCAAGCCTCCAGCGTTTCCTGGATCAGGCCTTGCCTGAAGAAGATCTAGTCCTGAGTTTTTCACTTGGAAGTCAACTCTTTCCCGATAATTTTAACTCCTGTACCTTTCCCCAGAATAGCACTCAATGACAATGTCACAGAGGAGAGGGGACTAGTGTTCCACTAAGTCTCAGTTCCTGATAAAAGCCCTGAAGTGGTGGGACACGTGGCATGAAGTATGATGAGAGGCAGGCATGACACACACAGCACTAATTACCAAGTCAAGATCAAGGCAGGGGTGGGTCTGTGTGCTTGCCTCATGAGGAAGTGGTTATTCACACAGATGACAGGTGGCAGGAGATGTTCCTGTCTGGGACTGCTCAGAACCACACAGAAAAGACCACTGGTCCCCCCTTCATACCAGAACGACTGGAAGGACAGGCTCCAATCTAAACAAAGGATAGGGTCCCACCAGCCAAACCAGCCACTCACTTGGCAGACATTGTCTACCATGTGCTCTACAAAGAGCCAGGGCAGTGAAAGAGGCCTGCTTCCCACCTCTGGGGCCCCTGCCTGGGGCACCGTCACTTTCCAGTGCATGCTGGTGTTTTGGAATCGGAGTGCTGCACTGCAGGCCACTGAGAGCTGGAGAGATGTTTAATCCAGACCATAACCTCAGGAATTTCCCAGAAAAGAGCCATGGAAGAGCTTCGAGCAAACATCCCTCAGCCATCACTTTGGTTTGGAAGTAGTATAGCAGGTATGTGAGCTTCAGCTTAGGAAATAGGGGTGTGTCTGGGGAGTGTTCCATGGTCCTGGGCCAGCCTCCCTCCAATACTCTGCTATGAACAAGAGCCAAAGCAATCCAGAAGAGCTCAGGTAGATTCTAGACTATCACTCCACTCAAGCCCTGAAAATAACACCAATTTGGATGAAGAAAAAAGAAACTGCATTTACTTGGGGCTAATTAGGATTGCAATCTGGGAAAATAGATTCAAGCAGTCCTAAAAAAATGGAGTCTGGGCTGGTGGGATGGCTCAGTGGGTAAAGGTGCTTACCACCAAGCCTGAAGACCTGAGCTCAGTTCCTGGAACCCTTATGGTGGAATGAGAGTCTGCAAGCTGTCCGCTGACCTCCACATGTGCTCCAGTAGGGGATCAAAAGCATAGCATACAGAATAGTCACATCTCAGAACACAAACTGTCTCTGAAATCACTCAAAAAGATGATTTGTAGCTGGATATGTAATCCCAGCATTCAGGAGGTTAAGGCTGGAGATAGTGAATGTAAGGGTAAAAAAAAAAAACCCTTGTCTCAAGAAAGAAAAAAGCCAGGTTTTGGTGGCTCACACCTTTAATCCCAACACTCGGGAGGCGGATCTCTGTGAGTTCGAAGCCAGCCTGGTCTCCAGAGTGGGTGCCAGGACAGGCTCCAAAGCTACACAGAGAAACCCTGTCTCGAAAAAAAAAAAAAAAAAAAAAAAAAAACCAACAACAAAAAAGAAAAATCCTGGAATCCAGTTGTAGAGAAGGAGTGATGAACAAAGGGGTCAAGACCATGCTGGGAAAACTCACAGAAACAGTTGACCTAAGCAAGTGGGAACTCATGGACCCGAGTCTGACAACTGGGGAACCAGCATAGGACCAAACCAGACCCCCTGAATGTGAGTGTCAGCTAGGAGCACTGGGCAGTCTATGCGGCCTCTGGCAGTGGAACCAGGATGTATCCCTAGTGCATGAACGGACTTCAGGAGCCCATTCCTCCGTGGAGTGATACTCTCTCAGCCTAGGTACACAGGGGAGGGCCTAGGCCCTGCCCTAAATGACTTGACAGATTTTGATGATTCCCCGTGGAAGGCCTCACCCTCCCTGGGGAGTGGATGTGGGGTGGGATGGAGGGGTGAGTGGGGTGGGAGGGGAATGGGAGGATGGGAGGGAGCAGGAACTGGGATTGGTATGTAAAATAAGATTGTTTCTAATTTAAGTAAAATTTATTTAAAAAATGCTGTATTCGAAAGCAAATAAATGAAGAAGTAGGAATGGAGAGTGATGGGAAAGAGTGACATGGAGTTTTCCTGGACCTCGAGACCCTGAGATGCTCCAGGGAACCCCCTGAAGTGTTTAAGGAACTGAGGAAAAGAAGAAAGCAGAGGTGCAGGGAGGTAGGAGCAGCAGGTCAGGTCACCTGATGCCTGACAAAAATCATCCCAGCCTTATTGTGAAAGCCTTAGAGTCCCAGGGGTACAAAGGTGTGGTCCTGGGGAGAGGACCGTGACCTAAAGCAGACCTGGCCATCAGCAGCTTCCCGTGAGGTGATTCAGTTTCAGTGTGCAGCCCAGGCGAGACCAAAGGCTGGAGAGCCACAAAGACCCACAAACCCAGCCAATTGGCAGAGTCCATGGCAATAGAAGCCAACCATCTTCTCTCGGTGCCTGGCTAAGCAGACAAAAGCCTCTTCCCTCTCACGGAGCCAGAGTCCAGCCTGATTCTGAAGACAGAATAAAGATTCTAGATGTGCACTCTATTAGTGATAAGTCCTAACAATTTATGACACTCCAATAAACAAGTCAGTGACAATGGCAGGCAAGCTGTAGTGACAATGGCCACAGCAGGACCTTCCAAATAAACCTCCCATTACTGAAGCCAACGGGAGCCTGGTGGTGACCAGAGACAGAAAGCAATCATGAGAAGACAGGGGGAAGGGCCAGGCTGCTTTACGTATGTCAGTCCAAACTGGTCTGGCAGCCCCTGGCTTCACTTTCACATCAGCTGGAGGCTGAAGACCCAGGGCACACTAGACAGGGGACGAGATGGGACTTTGACTATTGTAGGTAGGAGACAGAACTAGAGGCTTTTCCCTGAAGTTAAGGCAAGTGACTCCCAGAAAGGGTGTCTCAACTGAAAGAGGAATTGTGAGCTGTGCATTTGGTCTCAGAGCATTTGTGAGTGTGTGTGTGTGTGTGTGTGTGTGTGTGTGTGTGAGAGAGAGAGAGAGAGAGAGAGAGAGAGAGTGTGTGTGTGTGTGTGTGTGTGTGTGTGTGTGTGTGAGAGAGAGAGAGAGAGAGAGAGAGAGAGAGAGAGAGAGAGAGAGAGTGTGTGTGTGTGCGCGTGCGCGCAACAGGTTCACTGAGCACAGCAGCTCAGATAGATACACAGCCTCAGGTGGCTCTGGCACCAGAGCACAGCTGATGAGGAAGATGAGGCCAAGGAGGCAAATCAGAGGAAGATACCCTGACCAGGATGGATCTGGATCTCCTCTTTACAGTTTGGAAGTGTGCTCATTCTGGAGAGGCTCTCACTTTTACAAGGTCCCAAGTGGATCAGGAGAAATAAGAAAGATAGGCAGGGACCTACCTATTCATCAGATGTAGGGATCTAGGCTGGGTCTACCCCCATCCCACTTGCCCATCTCATGTGAATGAACAGGTACTCACTGACCCACCATGCACAGGAACATAAACAATGTGTACATATGCATATACAATGTATGCAGCTGTCCTCGCACTCTGCCACGGATTAATAGATGCCCCCTCTACACACACGCATTTGGCTCCTGAGAATGGGAACGCTGTATTTGCACAAGTGACAGCTGTATATATAAACCAGAAAATGTGGTTTGGGTTCAAAGAGTAAAGTGCTATGCACACCTGTCAGGATGGGCCATCTTGTCACAAACTCCATGAGCTCTAGTAGGGAAGCCTGGTGACCTCTGAGGAGGGACAGAGAGGCCAGAATGCAGGGGAGGATTAGGAGGACATGGACTCAGTGACACAGACTGGCAACCCACATAGCTCCTGTTTATTCCTGACATCACCAAGCCCAGGAACTTTGGAGGAGATTAGGGTTGGGCCACGGTGGAAGTGTGGGTAGCTGAGCTCTACATTCAGTCTCCTCAGCCCACAGCTGTCTCTGTGGTGAAGCTCTGAGAGCCAGGGTGTTTTCAGAGGTTCTTCTGTAGAGGGGGAGCCTTTCCTGAGGCTCATGCCTGGTTCTCACTGCACCCCGCTGTACTATGAAATCTGCTGTCTCCTGCCCAGTGTCCCCAAGCACTCCCGGAGAGAGAGGCTGTCCCATCTTCTCTAAGGAATAAGAAAGTTCTTCTCCAAGTTCACCGGCAAGACCTTTGGGGCCTGGGAGACCTCAGGGAAGGAGAAGTGGGAAGCAGAGACTCCTTAAAGTCTTCTCCCTCAGCAAGCCCTGGCCTAGGGCCCTCCATCACATCCACCATAGTCCTCTGACTCGCACCTGGTCAGCTCCCAGCCCTTTCCCCAGCCTGCCGCCTATCGAGAGCCAGCTGGAGGGCATGCCTTATAGTCTCCATGTTGTTCAGGACATTGTATCGGCTCAGGTTCACCAACCGATCAAACTCCTTGCGCTCATAGGTGAAGTCCATCATTCCATAGGGGGTATCTGGCCCATTGATGATAAAGTCCCCAAAGGCCTTTTCCTCGGTTGTTTGTCGTTTCACACCTGGGGGTGGGAAAAGCAAGGCTAGACTGGAGTACTCTATGAAACTGGCTGGGAGCTGATGGTCCTGGATACTTTCCCTACCCAGGAAATCTGACTTGCTCTCTGGGAGAGACCATCTTCACTCTGGACCCCTTAGAAAGAGATGGCTCAGCGTGAACATTAAAGTCCAGGCAGTGGAGGGCATAGTAGTTAGCCCAGGTCCTCCAGGAAGCTAGCATCCTATCCTACTCCCATCCTACCCTGCAGGTCAGAGCAGGCTTGGGACTTGCCCTTACCTGGGGCCAGATGTGTGCGAAAGGTCCTGTTGACAAGGGGGAAATGCAGCACAATGGGCGAGCAGGGGTCATCGGCCTTGGTGAACAGATAGCACTCACAGGGGTCCTCAAGGTCCTTGGGGTCCACCTCAATCCTGGGGAAGGGGATTCCTCGGTCCAGGCAGTATTTCTCTGTCATCTGCAAGGCCTGGGCAAAGAGGCAAGTGTCTGGTCCCCAACTGGACTTGGGCTTCAGCTAGCTCTGTCTCTGGATGACTGAGTTCCTTTCTGAGCTACCTTTCTATTTGCCAAATAAAGTTGGAAATAAGTGTCTGGTGAGAGCAAGGTGAATTAGCAATAATTAGCAAAGGTCAACCATCAAGCGAGTCCCTCTGGACCGCTTATGTCAGCCTCATTCCTCCCTTTAACACAGCTGTCCCTTCTCCAGTCCCTCCTCTGTTCCCTGTTAAGGGGCGATCACAGGGGCGTGTTGGAGGGCTTTTATCTATTCTCCAATCCTAGGCAGGCACTGGACAGGAAGGATGAAGAAGTCAAAGAGAGACCACCAACCCCACACTTGGGCAATGGTGTCCATCCAGTGCCCTAGGGGTTTTGAGGTACCCTTTGCAGATGTCTCCCTAAGAGGACTTTCATGGCTAGTGTTACCACAGTAACCAAGGACAGAGACCTCAGACCTACCATGGAGCAGGGAAATCCTAACACAATTATGCAGGTTCTAGAACACAGTCTAGAAGACAGCTGAGACCCTCTTTACACACTCTCTCATAATCCCAGACTCCTCTAGCTGGAGACCTGGACTGTCAACCATGCTTAAAAGGCACCCACCACCAGAGGTAACACCCAAACACCCAGCTCGGCCTCTCAGCAGAGATTTCTTCTCCTCATCCCCCCTACTCACTTTAGGAGATCCCTGCTTCCCTCCTTACCTGAAAGGGGGCTTCCAAGGAGTAGTCAAAAGACACAATGAGGTCCACAGCCCGTCGGGGCTGCAGGATCAGTGGGAATGGTGAATTAATGGCAAAACCTGCGTCTACTAGACACAGGCAGTCCCTCATGGGTGTGAGCTGGTTGGGGCAGGCATCAGGGTGTCTGTCTGTAAGGTGCACAAGGATAAATTCAGTTGCTCTTTCTGGTGACCCTCTTCTCTTTGCATCTACAGTCACGTCTCTAAAATTCTCCTGCCTCCCTCATCTTAGCCCTTCCAACTTTTCAGCAACCAGAAAAGCTTCCTCATCATCACCTCCTCCAATATCCAGCTGAAAGCCAATGCTGACCCCAGTGAGCCAGCTGTACATATCGGAAGGATCTGCGTACTGTTCCCTCCTCCCACAGCACACACACCTTTCCAGGCCATAAACTCCTTGCTAGCCACGTAGTCCTTGTGCAGGCAGAGACCGCGGGTAAAGTTAAAGTTCTGGGCATAGGTAATGCGGGAGGTAAATATGTCCAACACAGCCTGAGAGAAGGGACTCTGTGGGGTGAAGCGCCTGGTACGCAGCCGTGTGGAGTCCTGCGACCGGAACTTTGGGCAGTCATCTAGGTGGGGGCAGTGAAATACAGTGAGAAGTGGGACCATTCTTTGTCCATCTCCCTCATTCTTCATCCCTTTGCCAGGGCCCTGGTAAGTGGTGGTGGCTGCACATGGTCTCTGCTCTCACCTGTGACATTTACTCTCTCTCTGTACCAGTCCAGGAAGCCCAGGCTGGAGCCTCCCATCTTCAGAGAGATCTCATTCAGGCTGGCTGCGAAAGCACTGCCCCACATGCCTACGGAGACAGCAGAGCCGCATATCACAGCCTGGCTCTAGCCCTGCCAGTCTCCAACCTCCAAGCACAGACTCACCCTGCAGGTAACAGAGGCGGGGCTCAGGCCAGAGCCGCAGCAGCCGACCCATGAAAAACTCGGAGCCAAAGAGTTCAGTGGGAACATAAGCTCCATACTTGTGGAAGCCGATCTCATAGGGGGTGAACTCGCACCACTCTGGGGAAAACAAAGTAACCAGAGTCAACCCAGAGGCAGCAACTCCACCTTTCGCCACGGTCCCTGCTTGGGAGCACCTCCCACTTATATCTAATAGCCCCGCCCTCCTACCACCATCTTCCTGTCTCCCTTCCTTTGTGTCCACACCCAGGCACCTGCAAAGTCTTCCCCACTGATGTTTGTGTGGACATTGATGCTGGCATAGATGGGGTAAGGGTTCTGACCCTGGCTGACTATTTCTTGCTGGTCTGACAGCTTGGCAGGGTTTTCCTGGGCAGGAGAGAAAGCAGACAGCTTGGCTTTGGGGGGAGTCCTGTTCTCTATCCCCAGAGCTTGACATCAGCACCCTGAGGGGTATGACACGCTCACAAGCGATATGTCCTGTTGTCAAGGCCAGAGTGTAGCTTTAGGCTGTAGCAGAGCTCAGATCCCTGTGGGGTTTTCATAATTCCAGTGCCTCTGGAAATATCCTCAACCACTTTTTTTTTTTTTTTTTTTTGTCATTCCAGAAAGCATATCAGAATACAGAGAGCTTAGGGGATCATTGAAAAGCCAGTCTAATTTCCTTACAAAAATCACTAGGAGATGTAACTTCTTAGAGTAAGATACCACAGGTGACACACACTCTGCCAATAGCCTCACACAGGTCAGCTGCCCTGAATCTTGTGACTGGATCAGACTGGGCCTGCAGTACTAGGAGCAACCGCCTGGTGGCGTTGGCTCAGGGTTGCTTTTGCCAATGGGTGGGCATGGCGCTGTACCTCAGAGGCAGGCAAGAACGATTTTCAATACATGCTTTTCCTGGGCTCTACCCCAGGAGTAAGACAGGAATAAGGCAGAAGGAAAGTGTGGAAAGGGAGCTGGGATGGGAAGAATGTCGTCACTTCCTGCTCTCTTACCCCCTGGTTTAGGAAATACTCAATGACGAGACCCCAGAAGTCAGTGAGGTGCATGTTGTGGCCTCTGCTCTCCCAGACCTCCTTTTCCCGGGAGTAGTATTGCAGCTGCTCCGTGGACAGCAACCCTATCTTACTGCTGCAGACTCGAGCCGAGGCACGTTCAATGGGGCCCTGTAAAGGCTCCTGGGACCAGGATGGATCCTTGTAGAGTGTAGAGATGCACCTGTGGACAGAAAGGATGTCTGTGCGGCAGAGGAAGCTCCTCCTCGCCACATACACCTGCAGTCCTGCTCCCTCACTCAGAAGTCCCTGGGACCCAGCCTCCTCTCACTCATGCTGACCCCCTTGAAGACAGGCTCCCTGCCCCTTATCAGAGACTCTCTCCCATCTCCTGACCCATCTCTTGGACACCCTCACCCACTCAGAGCTCATGTTCGATCTGTATTCTGCCCCACCTCACTTACCAGGTAGACCCAGAAACCCCGCTCAGGTAGGTCACAGCATCCAGAAGGCCAAGCTCCTGCAGCCCCGATAGGCTGCCATACAGGGCAGTCATGGCTCTGGTTCCACCCCCAGAGCCTAACACAGCGATGACAGGTACCTGAGCATAGCAATAATTTGATAGCAACAATACTTGATATATTTACTGCTTATCCACAACAGGCATTGTCATAAGCACCTTCCATGTATTAGCTCACCGAATTCTCCCAGTGAGCAACGCCCCCATTTTACAGATGATGAAACTGATGTGTAAGGCTAACCAATGTGCCCAAGAGCATGCAGTAAGGATGGCTGCCAAACTCAAGAATGAGAGCCCGCAGATGACTTGTCTCTTTTTAAAAATTCTGTGTGTTATGTGTGGTACATGTGGGTATACGGGGCTCTAGGCTTGTGTGCAAATGAGTACATGTGCATCTGGAGGCCTGGGGGTGATACTGGGTGTCATTTTTAGTTGCTCTCTTCCTATTTTTTTAAGATGCATTTATTTATTTATTATGTATACAGTGTTCTGCCTGCATGTATCCCTGCAGGCCAGAGAGGGCATCAGATCCCATTACAGATGGCTGTGAGCCACCATGTGGTTGCTGGGAATTGAACTCAGGACCTCTGGAAGAGCAGCCAGTGCTCTTAACCTCTGAGCCATCTCTCCAGCCCCCTCCATCTTATTTTTTGAGACATTGTTTTTCACCAAACCCAGACCCACATGGATTTGGCTAGACTGGCTGGCCACTAATCTCCAAGCATCTGCCTGTAACCCCCTCTCCTCCAAGGCTGTGGAGATGTGTGCTACCATGCCTTGCTTTTTCATGTGGGTGCCAGGGATATGAACTCAGACAAGCACTTTATTGACTGAGCCTTCTCCTCAGTCTATTGTTTTGTTTTGTTTTCTGAGATGGTCTCATGACCTCAAACTCATTATGTAGCCAAAGATGGTCTTGATCTTTCTACTTCTGCCTCCGAAGTGCTGGAATTATAGTCATGTACCACCATGCCTGGATTCAGAGGAAGCTCTTAGCCATTATTTCAGAAAGGTATTTATTAACAGGTATATTTGATTCCCCAAACCCAGTTAGCAATGTGAATACTTGGTCCTGGCTGGCTCCTGGTAGTTCTGTACTGTGTGTGGGACCTTCAGTGACATCTTTGGCCTTTCCTCAATATATGCCGGCAGCATCCTCTACATCCATCCACCACTTACAACAAAGCCTCCCCTGGCACTGATAAATGCCCTCTAGGGGTTGGGGGACAAAATTGCCTGCAACTGAGAACCACTCTGCTGAAGTAATAGAGACTAGCAAGCATCCCTGGCCTTCCCCCAGACATAGGACACCCAAAGTTTGAGGCTCTCCTTAGGATCAGAGGTGCCTTGTGGGATTAATTTTTCCATGAAGGGTTGACACAGTCTCCCAAGACTTCTGATTCCTTTTCTATCTTCTTTGCTTCCCCTGGCCCTGATCACTGGGGTCTGTTGTTAAAGAGTGCTGGATGAATAGGAACAGACATCTGGCACCCAATGGCCACATCTGTTGACCGAATACAAATCTAGGTTGTTGGCAGTGCTGGGCAGTGCTGAGCAGGACAGTGGTCCCACATCTACTGTACACATGTGGCAAAGAAGATGACACCAGCCTTTTCCTGGCTTATTCTACTGGTCTACCTCTTAGTACCCCTGTCTTCTTGCCTCCCAGTCTAAGGCCATCTGGTCCTTACCTAAGAGATCCCACAGAGCCTCTACTTCTGGATCCCTTTGACCACTGTCCAGTTGTACCCTCTCAAAATTCACTGTTGAAAGCCCTATCCCCTTACATGTGACTGTTTGCAGACAGAGCCTATAAGGAAGTCATATAGTTAGAATGGGGTAATGGGGAGGGCCTCCATCTGATAGGACCAGTGGCCTGCTAAGAAGAGGAAGAAGGCTGGACATGGCAGCACATCCCTGGAATACCAGTACTTGGGAGACTGAGGCAGGAGGATCACTAGTTCAAGACTAGTCTGAATTGCTTATGAGGCCAGCCCTTAGCTATGCAGTAGTAATACTTAGCTCATAAAAAGGGGGAATTGGGGGAAATGGATGTGGTGGTACTTGCCTTTAATCACTACACTCTGGAGGCAGAGGCAATTAGTTCTCTGTGAGTTTGAGGTCAACCTAGTCTACATAGCAAGTTTGAGGTCAGCCAGGACTACATAGTGAGATTCTGTCCAAAAACAGGGGTCGGTGTAAGAGAGCTCCTACTCCTGAGTGTGCAAACACACATGCACACATGCAATACACATGCACACATGATTATATACATTCACACAGACACACACTCATGCACACACAGCAACACACTCATACAGACACACATTCATACATGCATAAACATACATACATTCACACACATACACACACACACACACAGAGAGAGAGAGAGAGAGAGAGAGAGAGAGAGAGAGAGGAACTGCCATGTGACACCAGAGCAAGAAGGCAGCTCTCTACCAATCAGGATGGAGAGCCCATGAGAAAATGAATTTATGTTGTTTAAACCACTTAGTCCGCAGTATTCTGTTGTGACAGCCCACAGCTAGGACTGTGTAAGTCTTAACTCTGATTCTCAACTGCTGGTTGTGTTCATCATCTAGGGGAACAAGCCCTGTTGTTCTCTTCCTCCTCTGCTGCCTATACTTCCTTCGGGCTTCCTGTCATCTCTCATCCACACAAGACCCCACAAGAGGACAGGCTGGATTTGGTCAAGTTCATCTTCCATCCCATACCTGATCACAGTGTGGAGCCTCACTCAATCCCATCACTCGCTGCAGGGCCTTGGATGCCACCTGCTTCCTCCGGTCCAGAAATTCCAACTCCCCATCGCAAAGCTCAAAGCCAAGGCGCAGGTCTAAGTCCTCTGAGCTGATTCCAATGGAGTGGATGGAGTATGGAGAACCTTGAGCCCAGTCCATTTTCCATAGGAACAAAGCCACGCTTGGGGGGGGTCCCCACAGAAAACACCCTGGGACTTCCCACTAGTACCAAAAAGGTGGTCTCCATGGCCTGACCCAAGTGGGCAGGAAAGCAGAGCCCACTGGAGTATTTCCCACTTCTAGCCAAACCCCACAGCCTTCCACCAGCAATCCCTCCTCACCTCACTTCTGCCTTCACAGTCAGAGTCACCTCCTGGCCCTGAAGGAGACAGTTATTCCCTCATCCTTGAGCAAGTAGAGTCAGACCTCCAACTGTGGCCCTCAGGGCTCAGGTAACTGACCAGTGTGCGCCCCAGATCTCTCTTAGTGATCACAGGGCAGGCAGGGGCCCCCAGCACCAGAGGACACCTTACCTCCTCCAGGACGACTAAGTGCTGCTCCTCCTGGCCGAGGGGCAGAGAGGGGAGCAAGATGCCTGCCTCACCCAGCTTGCTGGTCTGAACCTCTAGCTCATCATTTGGGCCACCCTGTGGAGAAGAGTACCAAGGAGCAATGTAGGGGGATGCCTCCTGGACACTTTGGAGTCTCCTCTAGGGGGCTCATTCCATTTTCTTCCCTCTGCTCACTCACCTGAAGAACCAGGAGCCTTTCTTCCAGCTCTATGTGCAGTTTGGGGCTCAGCACTGGGTTTACGTGGAAGGTGAAGGTAGGCGCTAGACCTGGCTCCGTGGTCTGCTGCAGAGGCACTAGCTGTGGCTTCTCATAGGCCCCAGGCACTGCCAGCTGGATCTGCCTCGAGCCTGAGGGCAGAGGTCCAGTGAACGTCAAAGTAGGTGGGTGTAAATGTGGCACAGGACAGAGACACTCCAGATGACAGCAATTCCTCCTCTTCCCCAGGCCCCTAGCTCCCATTCCCCTCCTCACTCAAGTACCTTGACCACAGGAAAAGAACCATGGAGAGGTCTTGGGTTCTATAACCAATTAGCCCTGGTATAGTGTGGGAAACACACAAATGCTAGAGGGGAGGGAATGGCTTAGCCCGTAGCCTATGGGGCTGGTGATTTTAATTTTTTAATTTTAATTACCCAGCATATAAATAATTGTATAAATATCCATTCATTATTACACCAATTACCCATTTTCAACTGTTAATATTCCCAATCTCTTGACTCCATTCATGCATCATGTTCTTTGCTTTAGAGGAGGTTTGTGGCCATAAAGAACACAGAAATACGCTGCAAGTTGCTGTGGCCTTAGCTTTCAAAAGTCTAAGAGCTTGTAAGAATGTAGGGTCTCAGAAGAGGAGGTAGAAGGCAGAATGGCATTCTGGGTACAGAGAGAGATGGCAGAGACAGCCGCAAGGCAGGGACTTGCGATGTGAGTTCTATGTGTGGGTTTTAAGTTTTTAAACTTAAGTTTAAGATTTTAAATATTCTATGAATATTTTTGTGGTGGGTGACATATTCAAAGGGTAATATGATCTTCCTCCCCTGCCCCCGCCCAGTCAGAACGGACTGAAAAACCCTTTCAGAACATCCTTTCTTCCCCATAGTCCTTTAGAAAAGCCTAAAGGAAGGGAAAGTAATGATGAAGCTCGTCTTTTGAGGGGATGCTGACCCTTTGCACAGGTGTGGGGAAATGCTCCAGTGCCTTTGTTTTTGAAATAATAAATCTCAGTCTCAAGAGTATTTAACTATGAAGGAGTGTTCTGACTGACAGAAGACATGGCCACCATGATTCAGCTGTAGTTTTCTTGGTTAGCTCATGTCTAACGCTTTCTTGAATTGCTCAAGGTCCCATGACAGCATGACTTTTGGTTGTTAGGTTTTGTGCATGACATGCTTGCATGTGTATGTGACTATGCATGCCTGTGCACAAATAAGGTGTCCTTCTCTGTCATGCTCCACCTTATTGCCTTGGGACAAGGTCTCTCCTTGAACTTGAAGCTGGGCTGGTAGCCAACAAGTCCCAGCAATCCTCATGTCTCTGATCCCCATAGAACTGGGGGTTATCCCCAGCTTTTGAAATAGATACTAGGTATTTGAACTTAGGTCCTCAAGTTTGTATAGCAAGTACTTTTACTGACTGAGCCTTCTCCTTAGCCTTATTTTTCTATTTTTAAAAATAATTATTTTTATTTTATTTGCATTGGTGTTTTCCCTATATGTATTTCTGTGTGGGGTGTCAGATTTTGGAGTAACAGACAGTTGTGAGCTGCCATGTGGGTTCTGGGAATTGAGCCTGAGTCCTCTGGAAGAGCAGTCAGTGCTCATAACCACTGAGCCATCTCTCCAGCCCCCTCATTTTGTTATTTTTAAAACCAAGGATTTAAATAGAAGGCAAAGGCCTTGGTTTTACACCAGACTGGCAGACTGAACAAACTGGAAACAAGACTTGTGCTATTTTATTTTTATCCCTCTCCCAACTTCTCAGGTCTCCTATGCTAACAAAGTGACTTGAGTTTCCCCTTAAAGAGGCAGACTATACCCCTTGCCTTCTGACTTTGAGTTAAACACATGTCTTGATTGGGTCAGTAACATGTGAGTGGCCAGGATGTGACAAGAGGCTTAAAAAATACTTGCTCAATTGAGTCTGTGCTCTTGTGTCTCTGCTGAGGTCTTAAGAATATGTCCAGAGCTGAGCATTGGTGGCACACACTTTTACTCCCAGCACTCCCAAGGATCTTTGTGAGTTCAAGGCCAGCCTGGTCTACAAAGCTATACAGAGAAACCCTGTCTCAGAAAAACCAAAAATAAATAAATAAATAAATAAATAAATATGTCCAGGCTTGTCAGTTGGTCACAGAGGTGGGGGGGGACCACTCTTAGTCAAGTCCCTGATGCCCTTTCCCCACTTTAAGCAGTGAAAATGTTAAATTTTCCCTTCCCATCAGATGCAGCCTCCAAGGAGAAGGCAAGCTCCAAGGGTGAGGACCCGACTCACCGTACTCTCTGAGTGAGGCTGTCTTATCTCCCCTGAGCGTACCCTGAATCCTCAGACAGGGATGAGCCTAAGAAAAGCAGAAGCCTTAGCAGTCAGAAAGCCCACAGGGTCCATCCAGGACAGAGGAGAGAGAAATATCCAGGGCGAGGACCATAACAATTGTCTAGGACATGGGCCTTATGGGCAGGGGCCTTTTTTTTTTTTTAAGATTTATTTATTTATCATGTATATAGTGCATGCCAGAAGAGGGCACCAGATCACATTAAGATGGTTGTGAGCCACCATGTGGTTGCTGGGAATTGAACTCAGAACCTCTGGAAGAACTCTTAACCCCTGAGCCATCTCTCCAGCCCAAGGCAGGGGTCTTTTGTGACAATCCCCAAGGTTGTACCATGTTCCTCCCCAGGACTCATAAGAAGTGGGCATCAGTAGGAAACAGAATTGTGGGGTCCCATGGGCTCCCTCAGCAGTCTCAACAGCCAAGACCCCAGAGGAACAATGGTCCTGTGATGCCCACACAGGCTCAGGGAAGCGTCTTGTTCTTCATTCTCCTAGCACCTCTTCCTCCTAAGGAAGGTCAGAGTGCCTTCCAGAGACATGGGAGGATTAAGGACTTGGCCACAGTCTCCTGTGTCTCCTTTTCCCAAGTCCCACACAACCCTACACCCGTCTTCCCTACTCACCACCAGGACCCCATTGGTGATGACTTCAGATGCAGGCATCTGACTGTAAAAGATGAAGGTTTCATGAGCCATCATCCCCAACCCATGGCTATTGAGGACCAACACTTGGAATAAATGGATAGATACCAGCTCTAACTGGACTCACCTCTTTTCCAGAGTAAATTCTACTTGTAGCTCTTGTGAATCCTACACCGGGGTGAGCAAGGCATCAATCTTCAAAACCTTCAAAAATCTCAGGGATTGCCCCTACCTCCCACCTTTCTCAGCTCTAGGGCCTAAGGGATGAGTCTGGTACAGTGCCTCATGGGCATAGGGGAACAATAGCATTTCCATAAGAGTTTCATTCATTCAGAAATACATGCCAGGTACTGTTTCAGACTCAGCGGTGACCAAGGCCAAACCAAGATGGCTGCCTGACAGTGGTTTAGGGGTGGGTGGGGTGATCCTTTCCTGAAGATTTACTTACTGCTAACCCAGGTAGACCTCACCTGCTGGTTCAGAGGGAAGTTGTGTGTGTGAGGCTGGCCTGGCTGGAGACTACTCAGGTCAAACAGAAGCAAGGAGAGCTGATCACTATCCAGGACATCCTTGTCACACAGGGTAAGCTCCAGGACATTCTGGGGATAGGACTGAAGGATCAGAGTTGTGGAGGAACTCATTGGCCTCCATGCCCTGGCCCTTACTGGCCTGTACCTTCACAGCACCGTGGATCCGATAGTGGAAGGTTTCGTTCCACTCTGGGTCACTACAGTTAGTCACTGTCTTTGTCTGGCTGGGGCTAGGAGAAGCTGTGGGCAGCCACAGTTGGACATAGCAGTCAGCTTTGGACACTGCAGGTGAGAGGGGGAGGACTTGGCATCAAACTCTTCTTGTTGAAAAGGTTTCCTGGAGGAGGCTGGACTCTGAGACAAAGGAGCAAGGGGACAGGAGGCTACCTGCCTGAGGCAGGTGAGGGAGCTTTGGTGTTCCTGGCTCTATCTTAGCCAGGTATACCTCCCACTCAACTGACAAGAAACCCTGCAGCTGCAGCCACAGTTCAAAGCACCATGGCAGCACAGACCATTGAGCAACTCCTTGAAATTGCCTGATTCAGGCAGTAAAATTCTGTGCCCTGTGTGAGCACCTCCCAGAAAGCAGGCATTGATGTGTGGCAACGAGAGCCTAACACACCCTCACAGAGCCTCCTGGGGTCAAGAGGAGGCTGGAATCTACACAACTTACCCCTCCAGTGCTCCTGCCTGCCTGTGCACCCCACACCAGGGCAGCCTCTCTTTATCCTACTCCAACTGAGCACCCTACATCAGGGCACCCCTGCCTGCCTGAGCACCCCTCACCAAGGCAGCCACCCTTTACCCTACTCCAACTGGGTATTTGTGCGAGTGGGCGTGAACGCACACATGCGCACACGCACACACGCACACGTACACGCGCACACACGCGCGCGCACATACACACACACACACACACACACACACACACACACACACACACACACACACACACACACACACACACACCTGAGAACACCCTAGAGAAAAGGAGGAGGTAGAAGTGAGGCTCACTCACACAGATCCGTTTGCTGGATGTTCCTAGCCCTCAGCACCTTCACCTGGAGGTCGTAATATGGGTGAGTTTCCTGCTGAAACAACAGAACTCCAGGAACTCAGTTCCAGAAAGCCAGGGACAGCCTGATCTCTCTCAAGTGTGTTCTGACTCCTTTGCCCCTGTACTTTGTCTTACCACAGAGTTTGCCTGGCTCAGGGTCACTTCTGCTCCTGTGCCAGGATCTCTGGGAAGCTTTTGCAAGGCCTTGGGTGTTGAGTGGTCAGGACTGGTGAGAAGCCTGGATCTGCTCAACGCTAAGTGCCATTCTGAGCAGCTAAGCTAATTAGGTTTTTATCATGGCCAGCCTGTAGCTGCTCCCTCCACGTGGCCTGAGCGCTGGGAGAATGTATTTAAGGATCTTAAACATTAAAAGAGAAAGTCAGAACCGACCGTACTCATGGGCTTCTAGGCAAGGGCTGGAAGACCAACCAGAGGCAGGGAATGGGAAGGCAAGAAGAGAAGCAGTCACCCAGTTTGTACTGGTCTGACAAGTCACTGGATTGAAGATTGGGTTAAAAAAAGATAATACCAGATTGCAGCCTTCTGGATGTCAATCAACCTCCCAGAACCCCAACAACTCCCCATCCCTTCTCCACCATAGGTTACATGGCTAGACTAGCACATTCCTGGCAAACCAACCAAAGGCAATGGTCACAGGACTTGCCATCATTACTTTCAAGAGCCAAGGCCTTGGCCCATTTCTCTAGTTTGAGTTTTTCCAGGTTGTCTGTGGTATGTTCCACCCTAAATCAAAACCTAGTGCAGTAGCTGGCTTAGTCCGTACAGGGCACCATCTCCCAGGACTCTGTAGTCAACACTCCCAAGTGAGATGAGTACATTACCCGACTCTGCCTCCATTGTGGTCCTCTCTTTTCTCTCTTCCGCAGCAACACTGCTCCAAGAAGGGCCAGTCCCTTACTTACTAGCCACTTGGGCCTGAGGGTCCAGGGCATGGCCAGCAGCCCGGGTCCCAGGAGAGAGCTTGCCTGCTTTCCAGAGTCACCCTCTGTCTGGCTACACTCACTGTAGCTCAGGTCTGGCAAGTAGCACAGGGTGGAGCAACTACTGTGCTGAGGACTAGGGCTGGGAGGCCACTGGGGCTGGAGGTGGGGTTTGAAGTGCTCCAGGAAATGAGTGGAGCCTGCTTTTCCCAGACAAGAGGCAAGTTTGGTTCCTTTCTAAGAGATTCTTGGGGTCCTGCTTAGCACTCTGATCCCCAACTTAGGCCCTTCTTAACAGAGCTAGTTGTGAAAAGCAGACACCAAGGGCCTCACCCCGCCCTTGTCATGGTCCTGTTTAGAGGGTAGGGCAAGAGCCTAGACATTCCTGTTTCCAAGTAGTCTGCATTAGCAGAAGTTAGGAGGTGATAGAATCAGGGCTAACCTCCTCTAGCTGGCAGAAATCCCCACACCATCCCTCCTTCCTTCAAGCCCCAATTTCCCCACAGCTCATAAGTAGAAACATGGGTATCTCTGGCTTAGGGTTTCTTGGGGACGCAAAAAGATTTTATGTTTCTTTTGGCCTTCCTCAATTATTCCCTTAACACAGAAGACCTGCTGCATGCTTTGACTGTACTATGCTCAAAGTCACCCACACCCTGAAAGGATTCCCTTCATGACCTTTCTTGGTGAAGTGCCTGGTGATTCAGGCATAGATGCAGGGCCATGGCCAGGTAGTATAAATAAGGACAGGAGAGAGGCAGGCCTCCCTGTCCTTAAACTGCCAGAGGCAAAGGCTTCAAAGAGCTCATGACCATATATGTGAGCCTCCAGCTGTGTATGTCATCTCCATCCCTGCTGTCCACAGTCATCTAGGTGGCTAGGCAGGAGCAGTCGCTGGGAAAGTAAGTTTCTAGGAGAGGGAATTGTTAGGAGATTCCTTTCACCTCTTTAACCACAACCTTTTCTAGATCCAGGGGTGGTAGTACCTGTAACCCCAGCACTCGGCATTCTGAGATAGGAGGCTGAACTCAGCCATATGAGGCCAGCTTGAGGTACAAGATGAGACCCCTATCACAATCATTCAGGTAATGGCCACTGTCTTGCCCCAGTCATACAGCTGGAGGCCAAAATGACATCCACAAAAGTGAATCAACTCCCAAACTAACAGGCAAGTTCAGACCAGAAATTCCAGAACCAAAAGGTGATGTAACTGCAATGGCCTGTTTCACCTCATGTGGATTGTAAGGTTGAGATCTGGCTCAGAGATCTGAATCCAGCCCCCTTGCTGATCCTGTGCATAGTGTAAACACTTCTGGATCCATAGTCTGAAGCTCTGGGCCCTCAGCAGGAGGGGAAGAGTACCAGCTGGTTGAGTGCTTTCGGGCTTAAGCCACATTCTCCTCTTAGAAGCCATTTCCCCATGTCTCAACAGTCACACCTCAGCTTAAAGTTCTGGATGGTTCTCATTGGCAGAGGATCTGCAGGGTAGCCAGCTCAAGGAGGGGGCATTACAGAAGGACCAAATTGTCATTTGAGAGCTAGGCAAACTTTATTTTTAAAACGGAGTCCCTCATTCCTGCTGATCCTCACAGGCCCCTTCTAGCCAGTTGCCTCGAGAGGAGGCACAAAGCAATGTTATGTTAGACATTTTAGATTATGTAGAATTCAGGGTTCCTAGTGTGATGACGTTTCGAAACGTCTATGCATGCCACACACCTACAGCCACACTTGCTGGCCACAGAGGGAGGCATTCGTGAAAGGAATGTTACTCTGATTTTCTTTTCATAGTTGCTGTCTTATCCTTCTCTCGGCTAAGCTATTACCCCCTTGTTATCATTTCCATTAAAGTCTTCAGCAGGGAAAAGGAGGCTCGAGGAGACTTGGTTTCTTGCTTGTGTTTATTGAAGAGCAGCCCTTCCACCACCATCAGGCTGGAGCTACTCCTGCTCCCCCTCCCTAGCCCTCTATGGAGTTTGAGAAAACAGAATTAAGTATGCAAACCATCCAGGGGAAAATATAGGCTTTATTCTACTGCTTCAAATACAGTCCATGAGAGAGGATGCTATAAGCTCACCAGGCAAGAGGACAGGGCTCATATGATGGGGCAAGTTCCTGTCCTGTGGGGAGTGGTCTGGCACCCCAGTGCTGCTCATGAGGAAGGTGCATTTTAAGCTGGTGCAGATGGGGTCATGGGCAACATTGCCTTTTTTTTTTTTTTTTTTTTTAAATCTTCTGTGTATGGGCATTTTGCCCGCATATATGTCTGTGCATGTGTGTGCCTTGTGCCCATAGCCTCCAATGCCAGAAAGTCCTGCACACCTCTTGCAGGCTCCCAGACAGGTTCAAAAGAGACAGCAGTAATCCTGCTTGCTCCTGCATCACTCTTTGCCATGCCTCACAAACACACATCTCACTACTGTCAGTTTCTGGTGATTTGTTCCCTGTGTGCAGTAGAGATCCACATTACCACCCTATCCTAGAGCAATCCTCCAAAAAAAAAAAGGTCAGGGAACAACCAATGATGGCCAGGAAAGGTCAGAAGGTGGCTAGGAAAGAGGAAGGTGCTCAAAGCACAAAGAGCTCACCCACAAAGGCTCAGCAACCTGTCCAAGCCACTGGTGAGTGGCTGGAGCAGGCACTACTACAGAGGTCCTGCCCAGGAGACCACATACCCTGTGCAGTGCTGGCCAGGGAGGTACCAAAGCCTACGCCTGCAGACTTGTGCTCTCCATGCACCTTAGTAGAAAAAGTTCAGCTCTGAGAACCTTCATACAATGTACCTGACAACCACTTATCAGTACACTCCTGGAAACCTAGACTGTGGCTTCCCATTTTACCTTATTTAAATATTAGTTACTCTCTTCCCCTTTAGTCTACAGAGTTGGAGAGCATGTATGGTGTAGCAAGAGAAGAAATTAAGGAGCAAAATAAATAGCAAAGAAAAGGAGACTGAAAACTAAAGGGATAAGCACAGAGAGTACTTAAGAGGACACAGGGCACAGCTCCTTGGAGAAACCACTGGCAGTATAGACAGTGAGCCTATTTGGTCAGTGGGGCTGTAGAGCTCTGGTACCAGGCTCCCATGGGACTCTCCAGGCTGCCATGCTGAGGGTGAGGGTCTTGTGAAGCTGTGCAAATATCATAATAGAAAACTCTCAGTCAACAACCCCATGGGTACAAACACTTGAGATGAAATCTTGTCCAGGTGACTGGCATACAAAGGCAAGACGGTGCATTTCCTCCTGTCCAAGGAGGGGTTAAATTCCTGGGATCGTCTGCAACATAACAGTGTAAGATATAACTAATCTTTTTCTAGGAAAAAGCCAGCAATGCCAGGTCACAAATCCAGTTAATTCAGAGATGATCCAGGGAGCAAGGAAGCCAGTGACGTCCAAATGAGGAGACTTGGTGGTAGAGGTCCCTGGTTCCTAATGTGGCTGCTCCTTCAACTCTCTGGGAAAGTTGAGCTATCCACTGCTGAGTCCTTAGGATTCTGTGCTCAGGTGTCGGCTGGGTTGACCTCTTTGGAACAGAAGTAGTGCACAACCACTCCATTTGGGTATCTTGCAAATGCACTGTGTGGAAGAATAGTTTAGAGGTGAGTGATAGAATAGTCTCCTCTAGCACCTGCAAGAGGCACCAGCACCAGCAGCCACCCAAACCCCAAAGAACAGCCTACTCCAATATCTCTGGAATGCTGTGGTGCCTCCTTTCCAAACAGCCAGAGCATGAACTATACAACATTCAAGTGCATTAAAACATTTTTGTTACTCTATCAGTTCAGGGTTGGGGGTTTGGGTCAGTGGTAGTGTGACCCTCAGTAGTGCTATCAACTAACCAACCAACCAGCCAGCCAGGTAAATAAATGGGCAAACAGAAAGCTTGGCACTGGAGGATGATGTTCAATGGAACATGTTTTGGGCTAGTTGTAATGAATGACAGCAAGTCAGGCCTCTGCAAAGAAAGAACTCTTCTAGCTGAGTAAGAAGAGGCAGCTTCTGCTCCTTCCAGGCCAGGGGGCTGACTCTCAGGCATGTCCTAACACAGAATAATGATTGTTGTAGAATACAATAGCTCAGGAGGTTGCTCCAGTCATGAGACAGCAGGTTTTCTCCCTCGGGCCGCTCATCCTGTCTACCTGGGTACAGGCCTATAGTCCTGGCACTGGGGTGTGGCTGAGGCAGGAGGGATGATCAGAATTTCAAATTAGCCTGAGCTATCCAGCCAGCCCGCATCTCAAGACTTTCTGTATGTCTCTTAAACTCCTACTGCTGACTCTCTGGCTCCTGTTCATTTTAGCTGCCTGAGGAACAGAGCTTTCTGGGCCAGAGTTCAACAGCTCTGTGCCATGTCAGCTCTTTAAACTATCGAAGATTCCCCCCAACAGATAATATGGCTTGCTCTCTCAAAGCTCAAGAACTCAATAACACAAGACAGCTTCTATCTGTGGTGGGTGTGAGGTCAGTGCTGTCCATGTGACAGAATCTAGAATCACCTGGGAGCTGGGCCTCTGACATTCCTGTGGGGGATTATCTTGATTTCATTAACCGATGTGGGAAGACCAATCTTGATTGTGGGTAGGACTATTCCCTTGGTAGGGACTGTGAAGAATGGAGAGGAAGAGCTGAGCAATAGGAAGCATTCACTGCTCGCTCTCGCTTGCTCATTCTCTCTCTCTCTCTCTCTCTCTCTCTCTCTCTCTCTCTCTCTCTCTCTCTCTCTCTCTCTCTCTCTCTGGTTTTTCAAGACAGGGTTTCTCTGTGAAACAGTCCTGGCTGTCCTGGAACTCACTCTGTAGACCAGGCTGGTCTCGAACTCACAGAGATCCACCTGCCTCTGCCTTCGGAGCACCGGGATTGAAGGCGTGCGCCACCATGCCTGGCCCTGCTCTCAGTTTCTTGGCTGCGGAATGCAATGTAACCAGCTGCCTCAAGCTCCTGCCTTGATCTGCCAGAATAAACCTCCCTCAAGCTGCCTTTGTGGCAACAGGGTAAGAAACTCAGGGCAGAGATCTACCCCACACCTCTACTCTCCGGGACCCATCTGCTCCAGACGCTGCTCGGGAGGGGCTCACCTGTTCCCAATCTTCTTCTTGCACACCATGCACACCTTCTCCTCGGTGATGATGCACTTCACCTGCTGGTGTAAAATCCGTTCTTCCTGAACCTGGAAGAGATGGGAGAAGTTCCATGTCAAGGTGTAGAAACGGAAGTAGAAGTTGGCATTGTTTGTGTCTTCTTCAGCTTCCATAGATTCTACTAAACGCCATTCTGACTTCCAGATCACCTGAGCTATGTGCTTCCTTGATGACAACAATTATGTGAAAAGTGTCTCAATTAAAACTCAAAGCCCACTGAGCATGGTGGTGCAGGCCTTTAATTCCAGAACTCAGGAGACAAAGACAAGTGGATCTCTGTGAATTCAAGGATAGCCTGGTCTACACAGTGAGTTTCAGGACAGCCACTCAGAGAAACCCTGTCTCAAAAAACCCAACCAACCAACCATCCAGCCAACCAAACAAACCCCAAAGACCCACAACAAGTGTGGAAGGCCCATACTCTCAGGAACTCGGCATGGAGAAGGTTCTTGAGCACTTGATTGAACCGTTTCTTCTGTGCATTTTCTTCCAAGACCTTTTCTAAAAAGATGCGTATGTCATTGATCTGAGTGTTTGCTGGTAGAAGGTTGATCGCCTGGGGCAGTGACAGGATGGAGATGGGTTAGGAAGATCAGGAGTGAGACCAAGAAAAGCTTGTGCCTATCCCCTTCCCCAGCCCTCTTCTCACTCCTGCTCTATCGGCAGGCCCCTGACCTTGGTGGTATCTAATTTGCTGTAGTGCAGCTCTAGGACCTGCAGGGCAGCCTGGAGGTTGGCCTGTGGCTCCAGTAGCTCCAGTTTGATTGGTCCCAGGCAGTGGATGCTGGGGGGTGACAGGTACATCCGAAGCAGGGACAGATATACCTGTTTCATAGATACAAACATGCATGTCAGGGTTAACAGCAACCTTCCTAGGACCCCCAGCCCTGAGCTTCCCTGATGATTAGAGAGGGCTGGTCAATAACAACCACTGGCATGGAGCACTCCAAATCCATCACCTTCCCCTTAATTTTTTGGCAAAGTCAAACAGCCAAATGAGGATGCCAATTATTGCTTTTTCTATGAATGCCTTGTATCTGTTTAACGTTATACCATTCACAGAAAGTTAACACTGCTAAATAACCTAAAGATTCTTCATTTTCTTATGCTTTGGAGGCTGAGAGCCTGGCCATGTTTCTGACTGGTTCTAGTGGCACTGGGTCACTCCATCCTAGCACTCTTAGCACTCTTTTTTTTTTTTTTAATTTTTATTTTTTATGAGCATTGGTATTTTGCCACGGAACTGGAACTACAGACAGTTGTGAACTGCCATGTGGGTGCTGGGAATCAAACCCAGGTCCTCTGGGAGAGCATTCAGTGTTCTTAACCTCTGAGTCATCTCTCCAGCCCGCATCCTAGCACTCTTAACAAAGACACTTCTATACTGCATCATTTGGCAGCATCTCTGGCCTATACCCCCAGATTCCCACCCAACTCCCAGTCACACCAATCACAAAGGTTTTGTGGTACTGACAAATTGATGTATAATCAGACCCTTTCCCCGAGATGGGCCAATCCACATTAATTTAATACATAAATCAGAACTCTTGAGAGGGACAGGGTGCTATTACTAATCAGGTGGGTGACAATCGATCTTCCCCAGTAAACATACACTAACAATCATTTAGTGCAAGGACATATATTGTGTCTCGGTGATTGATACAAGTGCCACTTGTGGTTACACTGGATGGGGTGGGGTCTGCTAAAGTGACAGGAAGTGCACATGCTCCCTTGGACACAGGTACTACTTACATCTTTGTTGCCTTCTTTGTTTTGGTCGTAGTGTTTGTGGCAGTACCTGCAAGGGAGGAAGTGGTGAGAGCAGGCAAGAGGGACTACACGGAAGGTGTCCATGTTGCTGCCAATAATAACGAAGAGGGCCAGCAGGGGAGGTGATGTGCCCTCTGCAGTTGGGGGTGGCCTTTCTGGCTGCTCACTCCTGTGAGGGCTTGCCTCCTGGGGAGGTAGGAGAGCAGGGCTGACTTACTCCTTAGCCATCTTTGTGTCCTTCAAGATGTGGACATAGATGAAGAGAGCTTGTTCGTGCTTCCCCATGCGCCCCAACAGGAGAGCTCTTTCTTCTAGGAGGCCTAGGAGGGGAAAGGACTCCAAGTAGCCACCACTGTCATTCCATATGCACAAGATTAGGGACTAAGCAACTCCAGGAAGGCATACGGGGCAATATAAACATAAGAAAGGACTGGAGTGGAGAACAGCAAGATGGCTCAGTAGGTAACAGCACCTGCTGCCAAGTCTGATGAGCTGAGTTCAATCCCTAGGCCTCATACAAGGTGTTCTTTGACCTCTAGATATGTACCCTGGCATACATACACAATTAGGCAAATGGAATAAAAATTATAAAGAATAATAAATGGAGGGATGTTTTTAAAAAAAAATGCCAAACCAATCCTCCAAAAACAAAAAGTCCAAACAAAAGAAAGGGTTGGGGTCCGGCTCAGAGGTAGAGAACACACTTAGCACACAAAAGGGGTCAATCCCAAGCACCAAAATACTAAAAACATAGTGAAATACAAATAGCAGAAAATACTATTATCTTTTTTAGAAAGGGAGAAAACCATTAAAAGAATTTTTAAAGGAGAAGGAAGCTAATTTAGGAGGCATTGTACCCACCCCTGCCCCCCATCTTTTTTTTTTTTTTTTTTTTTTTTGTAGATGGGGTCTCATGTAGCCTTGGCTGTCCTGGAATGCACTATGCAGACCAGGCTGGCCTCCAACTCACAGAAATCTGTCTGCCTCTGTCTCCCAAGTGCTGGGATTAGAGGTGTGTGCCACCATGCCTGGGCATATATCAACCTTTTCACAATCACTCAAAAGCTGAGTAAGGGCACTCATGAAACAGACAAGTTTACACAGACTGGGATCTCCAGTGAAGGGGAGGCAAAGACTTGGTGTTGGTGTTCACAGAGCTGATGCCAGACAGACTTATCTTTTTCTCCATGAGTCACACCAGGTTACAAGAAGTACTCAACAATGAGTTCCAACAAGAACTCCTTCTAAAGCAACAGATGACAATCTACAAATTAGCACATTGTTCACACCCAGAGTTTACTCTCAGCCTCAGCAAAAAAAGTGATGTGGAGGAACAGGAGCACTGGCCTGGACGCCTGGGCCCTCCTCACACAGCCATCTTGGAGGGCTGGAGAATAGAGATGAAGGCATTACACTAGACACTCACCATCAAAGGGAAAATCACAGATGAGCCGGCCTGGGTCATAGTAGCTGGAAATCTCCAAGAACATGAGCAGTTTCTGTCGGTATTCTCCCAGCTCGCCCATTTCCTCTCCAGCAGGGACAGGACTTTTGCCTTTAAGGGAAACCAAGCACCACATGAAACAGGCTCAGTGATGTGACCCTACAATCAAGGAAAGGCCTCCAGGGAGGCTCCCCAGTAGCTCTTGCGCTCCATGGTCACTCTGGCATACATACACAAATAGGCAAATGGAATAAAAATACCAGTGTGACATTAAGGAACGTTGTGAGCAGAGAAACATGATGTCCAACAGGTCTCTCAGCAACACAGCTGTCATCTTACACACAGATGGCAGGGCTCCTGAGTGTCTCTGACTCCCCTAAAGGTCCTCCCACCCACAGAGAACAGCAGGGCCTGTTTCCCCACACTACAAAGGCATGGGAGTCGGGGCCACCTGCTTTGGATGGGCACGGATACCTGTGGGTAGGGACAAAAGGTAGTCTTTCATCAGACTCTGTACTTTCTCACAGTACAGCTGGATCAGACAGTTGTGGAACCGTGAGCCCGTCTCCTCCCACACGTGGATGACGTGCTCCTGAGGCGGAAGGAAGGTCATTCTTGTTGGTACCCTCTGTGCTGTTAGCTCATCGCCCAGTCTCCCTCTCATTCTACTTGTTCCCTAAGCTGCAAAGACTACCAAGGGGCAGCTCTTCCAAAACCACAACAAACCCAGTGAGGTCAGGGAGGGTTTCTTCAATTTTCAATCTAAACTGAAACTCACTTTACAGAACAGGCTGGCCTTGAGCTCAGAGATCTGCCTGCCTCTGCCTCCCAAGTGCTAGGATTAGACACCATCATTCTTGGTTCCCTCTGTTCTCCATTAGATGAGAATCTTTCATTATGGGCAATATTCCTAGCTTGGTTCCCTGGGATTGCTTTCCTCAGAGGAAACTGAAATAACCTCATAGTTCCTCATAGTTCCATCAAGACCCAAGTGACCCACCCTACCCAGAATCTGAACTGCCTAAGTGATCCATATGTTCTTAGATACTGGGTTTAAAGTCTTTTGGGGAAAAGCAAACTGTACCTTACCAGGTAAGGAATGGCCAGACCCTTGAAATTCTCTATTAAGAAGTTGAGCACTCGATCTCGTGGCAGAGACTCTACCTCCGGCAGGTCTTCAGTGAATATCTGTCAGAACAAATCTGGATTCTACAAGCAGAACCTCTGGCTTGGGCAACAAACTCACATGCCTCCAAGTGTGGGGCTGCAGACTCTTGGAGGAGAAGGTACCAGTAGCTGGCTGATATATAGCAGTCTAGGTTGGCACCTACTGGTCTTAGCGAAAGGTTCATTTTACTTATATAGTCTTGTCTCACAAGTCCACTTCACCCTATGACTCCAAAGGAATGGGCAATTCAGCCTCCTCCTGAATCTGTGACTCGTTCACCAAATACAACCTGGATCAACTATGGCACCAGACAAGTCCAGGGCCTATGACCTACCTTCAGGCCATCTTCTGGGAAGTCTCTCAGCACCCAGACGGAGTAGGAAAAAATCAAATGTAGGTTTTCTGTGCCTTCAAATGAAAAGTAAGGTTTGTTAGCAGTAGACAAAAGTCAGGCCTGTCCAATAAGATTGGAAGGGCAGGTGTGCAGGTAAAGATTCCTTTTGTGGACAAGACAGATACAAGCACCAGCCATTCAGATCTGCTTGTTCCTCATGGTCTACCCACATACTAAATGGCTTCATGATTGAATTATTGATGCCAGGCAGAAGAACGGAACAGATGGAATACAAGGGAAGGGACTGAGCAGACTCAGGAATGGAGGAAGACCCGGGCCCATACAAATAGAAGCCACCTCCACAGCTCTTAAAAGTGGGGCTCAGGGCTGGATGTGGTACCACAAGTCTCTAATCCTAGCATTCAGGAGGCAGAGGCAGGTGAACCTCTGTAAGTTCAATATATGTAGACTAGCCTGGTCTACACAGAGAGGCTCCACCTCAAAAACCACCACCACAACAGGGCTCACCCAAGTGCTGCAGATACTGCACCGTCCTCTCGTGGCCTTTCAAAGGTGAGTTTGCTTTCTTGGACTGGTCCACTAGCACCTGCAGAGCTGGCCACAAAGCCCAAGAACAAACCCATGAGCCTCTCCCCCGTGTGAGGTCCATTGGATGCTGCCACTATAGCAAGAGCCCCCTGCCCCCAGACTAGGAAGACCCTGCCCTGCCGGTTACCTTTCTCATGGAGCCCCTTCTTCTCGTACAAGATAATGAGCTCACTGTACTTGTGAGCTTTCTTCAGCACATGCTCGCTTTCCTCAATGTGACAGTGGTTGTTCTCCAGGCGCAGCAAAGGAGCCACCAGGGCCACGTTTGTCTATGGGGGAGATGGGGTGCTGACACAGGATCACTCGGGGCAGGCCTGCTCCAGGCTCAAAGGCCCCACATAACAAGCGTAGGAAAGCAAATGGCCCGTTACAGAATGACAAGCAGCGGTGGCCTTTAGGGCATTTTTATACCCTTCAGCATATGTCTTAATGTTCTAGGGGGGGCAAAGTGGTTACTTTCCTTGAGGTATTACTGTCTCTGTTGAGACTGTGCAACTAACTTCAATTTTACTACAAAGGAACCTCCCAAATGAATATCTTGCCTTATCTCCTACAGAGATCCCTGAAACAACCCCAGAGTCTGAGGGTGAGGGGACCAGCATTCTGACACAACTCACATGGAGGTAGCACTTGAGCAGGGTGGTATCGATGATCTGCAGTAACTTCTTCTTGGACTTGATGGTGGGAGTGCCTTCCATGAGTGGGGAGGTGCTGGACTGGTGATCTGAGTCATTCAGCTTCTTAACCAACTGACTTCGTTTCTGTAAATGGCAAAAACATAGGGTTAAGGCCAGGACTAGATCTTTCTTCATCACCCAAGCTACTGAGTTAACTCTGAATGCCTCCAAATCAGCTCTTGTCCATCACCCAGGGTCTCACAGCAGCATTCAGGTTTTGCCAGAGGTCAAAAGACATTGCCACAGCCCCAGTGATAATGGTGATGTACTCCTGCCTTGTTTCTGCATATGCCAGGCAAGCACTCTACCTTAGAGCTACACTCCAAACCTCAATTGTTTCTAAGATTAGCTTTTGCCTGTTCTAAAACCTCATCCAGCTGGGTATGTGGCGGTATAGGCCTGTAATCACAGCTACTCAGAAAATTGAGAATTCAAGATCATGAATTCAAGCTTAACTTAGGCAATCTAGTGAGACCCCATTTCAACATAAATAAATGAATAAAAACAATCTTCAGATAATGCAGTCATCTAGCTTGTACTTCTTTGTATCTGCCAAAGCCCATGGTCTTGTTTGGCAAAACACTGGTGCTGCTTAATTCCAGGCATCTCCAAGGTCACTGGGGACCAGAGAAGAAAGTGTGCTCTGCTTTCTAAAGCTGAGATGGCAGAAGCCAAAGGACACAGGCTTCTGGAAATATTGTGTCCTTGGTCCAGGGCTCCAAAGAGACAAGCCTGTGTGCTGCTTGCAGGCTGCCAGTCATAGCTGGGTGCTCTGGAGCTCAAAGTCAAGGACACCAAGGCTGAGGTGTCAATCAGACAAGCTGACACCTGCTGACCCGGGAGCAACAGTGAAATGCAGCATTACAATTTCCACAGAGATACTTTTCAGAGCCCACAGGGATACCTGAAACATCATCTATAAAGCCTCTGACACAAATACCGACAAGGAATAAACAAGAATGATTTGTGACAAAATATGAGTTAAGAAGTTTGAAGAAGGGCTGAGGATACAATTCAATTGGTGTGTATTTGTCTACCATGCACAAATCCCCAGCATCACAGAAACTGGGTGTAATAGTGTACCCTTGGGAAACGAAAGCAGGAGGATTTGAAGTTAAGGTCATCTTTAGCTACATAGGGAGTTCAAGTTCAGCCTGGGCTTCATGAGATCCTATTTCAAAAAACTGAGCTTTAGGGAGAGCTAAGTTGTAGTGCTGATTTTAAACTTTCATTCACCTGTCCATAATAATAAAATGAAAAATTAAACCATAAACATATATTACAGAAGAATAATTATTGACAAGGAAGGACTTTCCCAATATACGGCTAAATTTTAAGCTGTAAACTATAAAACAGGATATACACTTTGATTTCATTTAATAAATTAATAAAAACAAAATGGGCTGAAGAAATGGCTCAGTGGTTAAGAACACAGGTTCTTCATCAAAGGACCTGGGTTCAATCCCAGCACACACATGGGAGCACTCAACTGTTTGTAACTCTGGTTCCAGGGCACCCAATGCCCTCTTCTGTCCTTTGCTGACACCAGGAATGCATCTGTTATACAGACACACATGGCAACAGAACAGCCATAATCATAAAACAAAAATAAATAATCCTAAACAGGGAGAAGCTAGTGCATGAGTACATATAAGAAACTAAACAAACAATGCTAAAGTGTTGGTTACTTCTTTCAGGGAGAGCTATGGGTGTTATGTTTCTGGCTTCTACTTTGTTTTAGAGACAGAGTTTCAGTGTATAGCTCTGGCTGTCCTGAAACTTGCTCTGTAGACCAGGCTGGCCTCAAACTCAGTGTGTAGATCTGCCTGCCTCTGCCTCCAAAGTGCTGGGATTAAAGGTGTGTGCCACTCTGTCCCAGTGGCTTATACTTTCTATGTTTCTCAAATTATAGGCATTTCCCCTCACCACACACAATTATATAAGGCATGAAAAATTCTTAGTAATTAAAATTTACCCCTTTTAGGTCGGATAATAACTTACTATGAATATGCCTCCTGATATGAGGATTTGATTTAACACATAACAGCCCCCACCCTTAACCAAGGAGCTAAGGATAGCTGTTGGCTTCTAGGGGATCGAGTGTCAATTAAAGACTTTAAGGGCATGACTCCAGTGGATGGTCCCACACCTAAGTATTATGTAGACAGCACAAATTGGAGATGATGGGTTTTTCTTTAAAGGGAGGACACAAAGTTGGGTTTGGGAGAAATTAAGGGTGAATATGATCAGAATACATTGTATGTAATTCTCAAAGAATTCGTAAAAGTACTTAAAAGGCAAAAATAAAAAGGCTCACTGATACTATTAGGTTGGGCGCCAACTGAAGGCAAGGGTGTAATGATTTCACTAGACCCAAGATAAATGATAAATGGGTGTTTATTGGGGAACACTTACACAGATAATTATAAAGAACTTCGGGAGTGTTTTTCTGCCCTTCCAATCAGATCCACTAACCCAAGAGAGAGAGAGAGAGAGAGAGAGAGAGAGAGAGAGAGAGAGAGAGAGAGAGAGAGAAGAGAGACAGAGAGAGACAGAGAGACCATGCCTCTCCGTCTGCCTGAAGCCATGCCCAAGGGGGTGTGGCCGCCGCTACAGGTTCACAGGCAAGAAGGTGCTACACTCACTGGAACTTTTAGGTTGGAGGCAGCAGCAGATGGCCCTCCCCAACTTCCAAAGCATTCACTTATGAGCCTCTTGCAGCCCTATCACTGCTATAGAGAAGCAGGGATGGGACTCTTGAGGCAGAGGCTCCCACACCTGTGTGTTAAGCCTACCTGTGTCAGGTAGTCAATGAGAGCTAAGTGAGCCTTCTCCAGTTCCGCACCAGAGAGTGTGGGCAGTGGGTTGGGGTACTGAAGCTGCTTCCTGTAGTCCGTGGGCAGCAGGTCAGGGTACAAGCCCATCACATGGGTGGGATCTGTAAGAAAGGCAAGTGCCCAAAATACAACATGATTGTACAATAGCAAAGTAAGCCCCAGACCCACGGTTTATTGCTTATTGTTTTGTTTTGTTTTGTTTTTGAGACAGGGTCTATATAACCCTGACTGGTCATGACTTTATTATATAAACTAGGCTGGCCTCAGATTTGTGGTAATCCTCCTGCCTCTGCCTCACAAGTGCTACATAGCATGCCTGGATTACCCCTCAACCAAGGGAATGAGACTAAGTTCAGAAAAACTTAACAGGCCACCTAGTTATGATCTGAACACTATACGTAAATTTCGTTAAAATGTCATAAAACGGCATGACTCGCAGACACAGAATTAGAATTACTTATCAACTCTCTAAAAGAAGCAGATTTTTCAAAACTTGCAAAGGAAAAAAAAACTGATATTTAAGTGAAAAAGACCAACATGTAGAATATTTAACTAGACAAAGATGTGTCACATTTGTTTATATTGCAGAATATTACTTTAACCATATAAGGGTGCATTACTGTTGTTTATGCTGCATTTGTTTAACAATATAAGGGTGTGTTTAATTACGTAAAGATGTGTTGCATCTGTTTCATCTGGCCTAACTAAGGCACCTGACTGGGTAAATAAAAGGCTGAACGGCCAATAGCTGGGCAGGAGAAAGGATAGGCGGGGCTGCCAGGCAAAGAAAATAAATATGAGGAGAAATCTAGGTTTGAGAGAATAGAAGACCAAGAGAAGGAGGAGAGAACAAGGGACATGCCCAGGGCGAGAAGCCAGGTGGACACTAACCAGCCAGACAGAGAAGCAGTGAAAGTAAGACACACAGAAGGAAGACAGGCAATAAGCCCCGAGGCAAAGGCAGATAAAGAGAAACAGGTCAATTTAAGTTAAAACAGCTGGCCAGAAACAAGCCTACTAGGCCAAACATTTAAAACTTAAGAAATCTCTGTGATTTGGGAGCTGGTTTGTGGCCCAAAACACACACACACACACACACACACACACACACACACACACACACACACACACACGCACACAGAGAGAGAGTAATTTTAAAAAAAACTGATTTATTTTTATTTTATGTGCATTGGTGTTTTGCCTGCATGTATGTCTCTGTGAAGGTGTAGAATCCCCGGAAGGTAGGGTTACAGGCAGTTGTATGCTGCCATGTGGGTGCTGGGAATTGAACCCAGGTCCTCTGGAAGAACAACTAATGCTCTTAACTGATGAACTATCACTCCAGCCCCCCACAGAGTAATTTATTAAAGTGATAAAAACTTAATGTAATGAAATATGTTAAAAATCACAATAAAAATCCAATGTCAAAAAGGTTTTTTTTACCCTTTAGAATTTAGTATATAGCCTCAGTGTGTCTGAAAGAGGCATATTGTTTATAGCTGCAATTTTGGAAATAATGCATAAGTCCTTCAACAGCAGAATAAAGTATTTTACTTTAGCTGGTGAAAATATTATGACATAGTACACACTGTAATTATGAAGCATACACAGGAAGTATATGGCAATTATGATCACAATTCTGTTAAAAATGTGTAAATGTCGAAAACATCTGTATGAAGGGACAAAATGAGTAACAAACTCAGATCAAGATTTCTTAAAAGCTCTTCTTCCCATTCTTAAAACTTTTGTACCAACAACTTATACTTTATTTTCCATTAGAAAAATATCAGAGTTGGGCAAAGAAAGGCCACCTCCCTTGCAATGGACATGAGTCTTTGGCAAGCCAACCGGAAGGCAAATCTTCCCCTGCGGCTTCGAACCTACTTAACCCATTTAACAGTATCTGACTCATCTAAGAAGACCCTGTTCCTCAGGATCAGGGATCTGTCTAAACACTGACCAAAAACTGGCAACGAAGAGCAGCTGGTAACACAGGAGCCCCACCAACACACACCCTTGGGGAGAAGGGCAGCTATGGAGAACGGGAAGTACACACACTGCCTTCACCCACCTCCTGTGCCTACTTCCACACCTACAAACAGTCTACTGGGCACCTTGTGATGAGGGGCCAGGAATGCAGCTTAAGGGTGGAACTCTAGCACATTCAAGTCCCAGGTTTCAATACAGGCACTGCAAAGTCAAAAGGCCTTGCAATGTCACCTAAGGCCTATCAAACTCCAAGCTCCTTTGTGGCCCTCAGTGGTCTTTGAAATCTAGCTCCAGGGTCTCTTTCTGGCATGGTCTACCACACACCACCAAATGGCACACTGGGCCCACAGGTCACTGAACACAGGATGGGAGTTCCATGACTCCATATTTCCCTTGACATTCCATTTTCCTCTTCATTCTTCAGGGCCCAGTCCACCTCTTCTTTCTTACTTTTGTTTGGTTGTGGAGCTTAGGTTCTCAAACTCCTTGTCAGGCTTGCCTGGAATTCATTATGTAGCCCAGGATGGCTTTGTACTGTTCTCCTGTCTGAACTTCCTGGGTGCTAAGGTGACACAGATGTCAATCACCACATCTGGCCTCACTTAATCTTTCTGCTCCCAGAGAACTTTATCATACCCTCCACCCCCAATGTTTAACTGAGTGGCTTCTCATAAAAGGACTATGTGTACCTGTGACATGCTGTATTACCCTAGAAGCTCAGGACTGAGGGCAGAGCTGGCACTGTCAACACTTAGGTTTGCTTAGAGAGGAGGAACTTCTGAGACCAGGGTTATGCCACACACTCAAAACCAAGAACACAGACACATGAGAGCATGGAAATGGTCTCCCTTATGCAGAGAAAGGACTCAGGTAGCTCTGCCCACTCTGCTGACTGGCCAGTTCCTGAATCCCCAGGCACTCTTCCTACCTTATGTACATGTGCTGGCTGCTCCCACAGCCTAGGATACTCTTCCACGCTCCTCAACCACCACACTCTAACAGAGAGGGAGGGCTTTGCAGCACTGGCCTATGCTGGCTCTCAACCATGACCTACTGTTTAGCCCCAAAACTTCTGTCCAGCCCTACATTCTGTGAACACTAGCTGACCATGTATCTTTGTTGGACTGGATGACTGTTTCCTCTCTCTAATAATGAGGACAAAGCATTCTGGAAAACTGGGAGCCTGCATTAACAGGTGAGAACATATTAAACACCACTGTGCCCCTCATGAGAGCTTGTTAGGCATGGAAGTCAACTGTGATGAGTTGCTTCTCACTTCTGTCTGTCTTCCCCACTCTCTCCTCTGCCAGCAGCTCCTATCCCAAAGCCACACCCACTTGTTACCTGTGCCAAGTTTAGCAAAGACCTGCATGGACTCATCAAAGCGCTTCTGGCAGAAGAGGTTGAAGGCATACAAGTTCTTAATGTGGTGGATTTGCTGCTGCTTCTCACTGTCTGAGTCATCTTTCATTTCCTAAGACAAGACAGAGTAAACAAAAGCTCATTTATTCTCCAAATATTTGCTCTGCTCATTCTAGGTGGTAAAACATTCTAGAAACCACAGGTGCTAACATAAACTGTACAGACTGCCTGACGAACTTCTTTTAATGAAAACTTTTACTTCTTAAAACAACTGCATTAAAAACTTGCTTACATAGTTTTCAAAAACTTTTATTTATTTACTTATTTTCTTTTTCAAGACAGGGTTTCTCTGAATTGCAGCCCTGGCTGTCCTGGCACTCACTCTGTAGATCAGGCTGGCCTCGAACTCCAGAGCTCTGCCCACCTCTGCCTCCTGAGTGCTGGGATTAAAGCCATGTGCCACCACTGCCTGGCTTAATTTTATGTATATAGGTGTTTTGCCTGCATATGTCTGTGTACCACATGTGTGCAGTGCCCATGGAAGCCAGCACAGAGCGTCAGAGTTATAGACGGTTGTGAGCTGTCATATGAGGGCAGGTAATCCAGTCTAGGTCCTCTGCAAGTGCAGCCAGTGCTCTTAACTGATGAGCCATCTCTCCAGCCCCTGGTTATATAATTAAAAATATATTTATTTTTATTTTATGACTGTTTGCCTACATGTATGTATGTGTACCATACATATGCCTGTTGCCTGGAAAGCCAAGGATAGGATGCATGACAATCTGCACAACATACTGTAAAATACCTATGCAATGAAAATCACTAGAGCTTCTGCAGAGTGCCTAAGTAGTGTCCCTGAAATCTGTGCAGGCCATGACAAAGGAGGAGGAAGAAACTGTCACAGCCTGGAGATCACTGAGAATATATGCTAATTAAACGAATATGAGTGCCACTTGATTCTGGTACCACATGAAAGGACATTAATAGAAAGCTGGCCAAATCTCATCAAGCTTAACATTTAAAAACAAAATCTGCCAGGTGGTGGCACATGCCTTTAATCCCAGAGGCAGACAGATCTCTGTGAGTTCAAGGCCAGCCTGGTCTACAGAGTGAGTTCCAGGACAGCCAGAGCTATAAAGAGAAATCCTACCTCAAAAAACCAACAAAACGACAGCAAAACAAAACAGGGCAAGAATGCTAACAGAGGGCTGGGCATGATGGAGCACTCATTTGATCCCAGCATTTGGGATACAGAGACAGGGGGATCTCTGTGAGTTCAGGTCAGCATGTTCTACACAGAGAGTTCCAGGATAATGAGGACTACATAAAATGACCCTCTCTCAAAAGAAAAGAAAAAAAAAAAAGTCAGTAGAAGCAATGGGAAGGATCCCCAGTGCAATGATGTGAGTTCAGAACAGAAGGGATTCCAATACAGACCTTGATGGGGACTGGAGAAGAAGTGCATTCTTGGCAAAAGGACATCCCATGAACAGCCCTAGAGTAACAGGGAGCCCAATATGCTCCAGGACTGAAGGACTGTGTGGCTTAAAGAGCTCAGAAATGTTCTGTTTATAGCCAAAGGTTAACAAATGAGTTATTATTAGTTCTATCTCTCCTTCTAACCTTTCCCTCTTATATCTCTTTTGATCAGACTTTACTAAATTTAATTTGTTTCTTTAAAATGTTTCTCAGGCCAGGCGGTGGTGGTACATTCCTTTAATCCCAACACTTGGAAGACAGAGGCAGGCGGATCTCTGCGAGTTCCAGGACAGCTAGAGCTGTTACACAAAGAAACCTTGTCTCAAAAAACTAAAACAAATAATAATAATAATAAAACAAAATAAAACACTTCTCAGAGGAATAGTGAGATGGCTCAGTAGGTAAGGATGCTTGCTGTACAAGTCTGGTGACCTGAGTTTAATTCCTGGGACCCATGTATATGTAGGTGCAAGGAGAAAACCCACTACACAAAGTTGTCATCTGATTTCCACATGTGTGCTGTAAGACACATACAACTCACACATATGTACACACACAAACAAAACTTTAAACTAAGTAAGTACATAAATAAAATGCTTCTCAGTTTCTTGCTTTCCCTTTCCTCTCCACTCCTCCCCTGCCTTCCCTTTTCTACCATCGCCCTAGCCTACTATTGTTCACACACGCTATACCTGCACTGTGTGTGGAAGTCTGTCTAAACCTGGCAACTGTACTCTTTCAAGCTTATTCCCAGATATTTATGACATAGCTTCTGCTCAAGTCAGTCTGAATTACGAATGTTTTATAGCTGTACCACACTTGCTTTCCTTTTTCCATTTGTGTGTGTGTGCACACGCGTGCTCCCACACATGTGACTGGGTGGCATGCATGTGTGTGTGCATGTGTGTGAAGTACTAGCCTGATGCAGGGAATCATCTTCAATCATTCTTACACCTTATTCAATCAGGCAGGGTCTCTCAATCAAACCCAGAGCTGGCTGATATGACTAGTCTTGCTAGCCAGCTTGCTCTGGGGGATGATCTGTCTCTACCTTCCAAGGCTGAAATTATAGGCAGGCTGTCATATTCACCTTGGGCACCAGGCCGTCTGAGGCACAGCACCTGAGGCCTCTAGCCTACACACACACATACAAATTGGTGCATTATGCTCACGCATGCACACATACACAAAAACAGCCACCATAAGTAATCAAAGGTGATTGTTTTTTTCCTTCAGACACAGTCTAGACCTGTAAGACCATCTTGAAATCAAGATTACTACTATCATCATCAAGTCCTTTGTCCAGTCTACTGCCCAGGTTAGGTCCAGACACTTATGGTCATTTCTGGAAATTAAATCCACTTTCTACAGATAATAAAAAATATCACATAAGTCATGTGCCAGTGTATGACTATAATCCCAGCACTTGAAGGGTGAGGTGGGCAGACTGCCACAAGACTGAGACCAGCATGGGCTACACGGTGTTGCAACAAAAATTAAAAAGAGAAAAAAAAAATCACTAGCAATGGGAGAGAAAAATAGAACAAGACACACTGCTGCTTTGCTGGGAATATCAGTTCACATGAATACAAAGGAGAGGGGATACAATTAGTGTGCTTTGCGGCTCCCAATAGATTCCAGTGTCGGGAATGTGTTTTCTATGGTGGCAATACCAAGAAATGAGGGTGGACCTTCAGGAGGTGGGGCTTAGTGTTCAGGTCACTAGGGACAAAAGACATTCTTGAGAGAAGGCGGTTATGAAAGGAAACCTGATCCCTCTTGTATGCTCATGGTGTAACTGATTGTATGTCCTTGTATTTCTGTTTCAGGTAGTAGCAAAGCCAAGGAGTGGCCCTAGTCATAGAGCCTGCACTATGCCATTTGGACTTTGGATCTGTGAAAATGTGAGGTAAATAAACCTCTTTTCCTAAGTTGTCTGTTGCTACAGTGACAGAAAGCTGACTGGCCCAGCAGCCATAGTAAACAGAAGGCTGCAGCTTGGTTCAGATGTCATGGCTGAAAGAAAGGAGGGGCCCTCTAGTGGTTACATCTCCTAGACAGTATTATGACATTTATGACCATGTTAATGTGTGCATTGTCTTTAATTGTTCCAAACCATATGATACTTACTAAATTATTTTATTCTTCCATTACTTTCTAGAAGACACCATTATAATTGATATTCACTCGAACAGATCAACAAGGTAAAATCATTAGTTACATAGATACCTGAAGGTGGGCTCAAACCGTCTATCAAAGCCCCCAGGCTTCCAGCTTATTCTTTATTTATATAAATATAAATCTAAATACAAATATCTATACCATGTTAGCTGCTTAGAGAATGATGAGGAAATCAGTCTGCCTCCCAAATCTAAGGAACAAGACTTACTGCGAGCTGCAGAGCCAGTTCAAACTGCTTGTCCTGGAGAAGCTGTTGGATTTGGGTCGCCATGGGGACAGGAATGAGTCTCCAAACAAAATGATTGCTGGCCACATAGATAATGTTTGATCTGGAGACAGAAGAATATTGGTAAGAGGGCGTGGGATTTATACTGGTGCAGGGACTTGGGAGCAATGCAGTCACAGCAAAGGGAGAAACTCCTCACCCCCCTGAGGTAATAAAGCGAGGCCTTTGCAACTCAATGCTCTGAACCAGAAGCCTTGGTTCGAGGGTTCGGATCTCCACGTATCGGGGCAACACTGCAATGATGTATGGAGGCTGGTGCTCTGCAAGAAAGGACATGTTCAGCTTGCATTGTGGTCAAAGGCTTTGGGTTAGGATGGGCTTGGACTCAGTTGCTCACTCGAAGGTGATGTAACTAGATCTCAAAAAAACAAAAAACCCTCAAGTCAAGCAACAAGACAGGAGGACCCTTCACTGCAATCCACAGGAAAGGGGACCGCTGCTTGCTTGAGTGATATCAAGAGACATCGCTTGCATGGCAGAGCTACACTGAGCTGTGCTAACACAGCTGGACCAGCTCCACTGTATAAAAGCTTCCTGTGCCCCCTTCCCATCTGTCACAAAGCCAGGTCAGATAAACATAGGGTGCAGCTGTCCTGCCAATGTAGGAGCAAGAGAACTGGGCTGCAGAACTGCCTTGCACTCTCCTAGAGAGAACAGGAGGAAGGAAGTTTCTCTTTTCCCTTCCTTACACTTGCTAAATTTCTGCTTGAGATTTTCAGAAAAGGATACAAATTCCACTTAATGCCTGCTAAAACCAGAACATTCCTGTCTTTTCTAACACTCATACCCTGGACACTTAATCCCCAGTGGATTGGTGTTGGGAAGCAAGGCCTAGTGGAAGGTGGGAGAGACTATAGGTATGCACTACCACACCTGGCTTCTTCCTCGACTTTGTTAAAAGAATGTTTATCGTATCCACTCTTTCCTTTTTGTACCTTGTGACAGGAATGGGACAATCCGGCTTAGTGTGCTGGGTGAAGCAGAAGCATCTATAATGTGCTAAGGGAGATTTAACATGAATGCAGGCAACAGAAAATGTATCTTTGAAGATACATAAAAGCTTAGAACCTCTAAGGCTGAATAAAGACAAGCTTTATTTATACTGAATTCTGAAATAAATTTACTGCTGGTACACAACATTAAACCTAACTGCAAAACTTTAAGGCACAGGTACTGCAGGTGTGACTCAGTCAATGGTATTGTTGATACAAACAGTTCTCACCTCAAAGGGAGGAAGGAAGAGTTTATTCTGGACCTAAATATGACTATGGCCTAGGAACAGATTCAGGTGTCCCTAAATACTGCATTCCACTGTGAATGTGGCTACATAAGATGTTATTAGTTATAGAACAGAAGAATTAATAAATAAAGATCTTTGACTTGGGGCCAGAGGAAGGCAGGTTACAGCAAATCTGGGAAACTGTGTTATAGGCTTTAGATGCTATCTGATGACATTCTTAGCTCTGAGACTGGTGAAAGCTAGTGGTTTTCTAAGAATATACTATAAAAATTGTTGGTTCTAAACGTTTATTTTTATTATTTATTTATGTGTATATGTGTGTGGGTATGCTAACAGAAACAAAAGAAGGGTGCTGGACCCTTGGAGCTGGAGCTACAGACATTTAGTTGTAAGCTACTGGACATGAGAACTGGGAACCAAACTCTGGTCCACTGGGAGAGCAGCAAGCGCTCTTAGCCGCTGCACCATCGCTCCAGTCTCAGAACACAATGCTTTCTCAAGAAGTTCTACCTAGGACTCTACCAGCCTCTCTGGCCCTCCCATGGGCCTCTGACAGCTAGCCTTACATAATTCCTCCATAATTCAGACTGCCTGCTGAGCTAGTCAAGCTCTGCACAAGCTCTCACTCACAGGCAGCTTGCCTTCTGTGTCTTCAGTCATTTTTCACCCTGTTCTATCTGCCCAGAGTGAGGGGGAATGGTTCTTCAAATCATATCCCAGACTCCCTGCCTGGCTTCATCCAATCTTACTTATGCAGGGCATCATCTTCACGTCTAATTCAACAATCAAACTTCCCTCTCTGTGAACTTCTGAATTCTAACACATCCATAGTGTCTTGTCTCTTCATCTGAAATGCAACCCTTTTCTCATGAGCCAGAGTCTCTCGGTACAAAGTATTAACCATGCTTGTGTTTCTGACCGCAAAGAATGTGCAGCAAGTATGCCACGTGCTGCCGGAAAATACCATTGCAAAGGAAAGGGAGCCTAAGGTAGGCTTAGAAAACTCCACTCAAGGACAGCCTACCCCTCTAAATTATACATACCAGAGGGTAAGTAAGGAATTTCCAAATTAGATTGTTTGGCAAAGGAGCTAATGAAAACCATTAACAGGAGGGTAAAAGAAAAGGGACAAAGATGTGGAAATGATGGTGGACAACCACTTCCTGAAATAAGTATCTCTTTGTATATTCTTTCCCCTCTGAAGCAAAACCCGGCTTCCAGAAATACCTTTTCCCCTCTTTAATGTCCCTAAAACTATTTACTTAAAATAAAGGGAACTGGGGTGAGCAGCGAAAGGTGGGCAGTCTGCTAGAGCCGTGATAGAACTGATTCTACAGGATGACACAGCCTCCATCCAAAGGACAAAGCAGCAGCTACTGCTGGCCTCACCCATGGCCACTGGGATGTCTGTCCAGTTCAGGGCACATTTCTGTGTACAGATGCCTTCCTCATTGAGTACCACAGTGAGATCATCCTGACCCACGGCCACTTTTCCATCTGCCAGAGGCGCGACCAAGGGCTCCAGCTGCTTTCCTGTTGGGAAGAGCTCTTTGATGGACCCCTTTCCATCCACCTGCAGGAAGACATGAGGGAGTCACCCACCACTTCCCAGACAGGGGCATAAATGTAGCCCGGAAAAATCTACACAAAATCCAAACTGGATTGGATGCTCCTTGTTTGACTTGAACAACTATGGCTTTCATTATGACTGTCTTTACCACAATGTAAGACCAGTTTTCAAAAGCAGAGAAAATCATCTGCCTGGCACCAGCCATGTTACAATGCAGAGCAACCAGGGCTTTTACCCATGCTAGGTGCTACAATACAGAACATCACTGATGGTGGGAATGCAAAATGCTACACACAATTTATATGCTAGCTTTTTATAGAGCTAAGCACAAGCCTATCATAGGAACCAGTAATACCACTTCTAGGTATTGCCCATGGGAAATAAAAATTTACATTTATACAAATCCTCACATACAAATGTTTATAGCAGCTTTATTCAAGTTGATAAAATGGGGAACAAGTGTATCCTTCAGCTGATGGGCGAATAAACAAACCCCAGTCCATTTGTGGTACAGAATACTACTCAGCTGTAAAAAACAGCAAGCACAGATAAACAAACACATGAATCTCAAATGAACTATGCTAAGTAGAAGATCTCAATTCTGTTTATATGACATTCTACAAAAGACAAAACTTAAGAGACAACCTAGCCTTAATAGTGGAGGTCTGGGAGTTGGAAGGAATGTGACAGGTGACAGCTTTGAATGTTACTGTGGCATTAGTTACATAACCCTAGATATTTGTTAAAACCAAGAATTATACAAAAAAAGAACAAATTTAATGCATGTCAAGACATGAGCAAGTTTTTAATAGCCAGGGGTCCTAAAGCAAGATTAGCCACCCTCAGAAAATGAAACCTTAAGAAGGCGAAGGGTCTAAGAATGCAACTCAGTGGTGATGGTGGGTGTGATGAAGCACCCACGGCAGTCACAAGGCGAGACACCTGCTCCAGCTTTAGGCCTGCCACACTGCAGACCCCTCTCAGCATGTACATGCCTGGTTAGCATCTCCACAGCTGAGAACAGCGACTCCTTCAGAACTTTGCACCCCGAGTGCTGGCAACAGTAAAACATCCCCAAACTAAACATGTGGAGCAAAAATAGCCAAGAGATAAACAATAAAGAGCTAACACTGTGGGGAGCAAGGAGGAAGGCTTCTAGAATTGCCAAGTCTGGATTATTAGACCAGGGTGAAGCCAAGAGGTTTAGATCACTCTATGAAGTGAGGAGTGCCCCATCTTTTCTATCTACAGTATGCACATGAGAGGGAAAAAGACAATGCTGTGGCTATTCCCCACTCTGTGGTAGAAAAAACAAATTGTAAAAACAGTTTGCATAGCAAGATTTTTTTTTTTTAATGTTATGGGCATTTTGCTTTTGTATTATGTCTTTGTACCACATGCGTGCCTGGTGCCCATGGAGGACAGAAGAGGGGGTCAGATCCCCTGGAGCTGGAATTACAGCTGGCTATTAGTAGCCATGTGGGTGTTGAGAACTGAACCTGGGTCCCCCAGAGAAGAAGCCAGTGCTCTTAACCGCTGAGCCATCTCTAGCCTCCAGTAAGGTATATTTTAAAAACAAGGTTAGAGATCCATATAGCAGAAGTATTTTCTCTTTTCTTTTCTTTCCTTTTCTTTTTTTTAGGTGCTGTGAAATCAAACAGAATGTCCCACTGCTCACTTGCACTGACTGTTTCTGATTTGGGGAGACAGGGAGTCTGGATGAACAGCACCCCTATTTCCTCATTAGCATTTTCATAATACACCTACATGATTTCTCAAATTAACGGAAAACTGAAAACAAATACAGTAAGAGATTTTGAACTCTAAAGTTAGAAATGCTTAAGTCAACTCTAAAATTCATATGTAATTCTGAGGAGTGACACCTGGGAAACAGTGTGATGATCAGAAGAACAGACAAACAGAACCCTGACCCTGTCCCAGTCATCAAACACTGTGATGCAGAGAACTGAGAGTTGACTCTGCTTGCCTGAAGCCACACAGACACATGCTTTGGGAAAATACTAAGAGCACAAACACACAAAAACTATGCATACTCAGATAGGAACACTGTTACACTTAAAGCTCTACTCCTGATTTGTAGTCAGAAGCGATGACCATCTGTCAAGGTAAACTCATGATTACCTCCCCAAGGCAAACTGATGACAGTGGCAAAAACAGAAGGTTTTACCCTAATCAGGTAGTAGTCCCTCTTGAAGCCAACACAGATAGAATTTTCACACCATGCCATGGACTTGGGCACATCGGGTACACTAAAGTCCCCCTGAAAAAAGAGAATATGAGTTCAACTGAAAAGATGTTAAAGGGGGATCCAGGCCTTTCTGTTATACTACTTCTGTGCTGCAAAATACCCTACACTGCTACCTGAGCACAATTCTTAGCAAACTATATAAATAAAATATAAACCAGGTCTGGGCTTAATCCCAGCACTGGGGAGGCAGAAGCAAGAATATCTCTGAGTTCAAGGCCAGCCTGGTCCTACAGAGCAAGTACCAGGACAGCGAGGGCTACAACGAGAGACCCTATCTCAAAAAATAACAAAAGAAAACCCAACCAACCAACCAACAATATGAATCACCCTAATAAAAATATCAATTACCCAGGAACTGGAAAAATGCATCTGGAAAAGGTGAGAGCCATTATAAGATAAAGCAATCTCCAGTAATGCTGTGGGCATGAGCACAGCAGTGGGCATGAGCAAGCCCCAGGTACTGTATCAGTCTATCTGCCTGGGAGAACCTCACTAGACATAGCAGGAGGCTGTGGGCTAACTACCGCACCAGCTTCCACCCCACCCACCTGGCAGGTATGTGGACTTTACCTGCAGTTCATGGAATTCCCTGTCCTTCCAGAAGTACAGCTGCAGCTTCTTTCTCACGGCCACACACATCCGCAACACCTCCTCACCGGTCTCAGTGTGCTAGGGAGAAACGTGGAAGCCAATGCCGATGCAACGATGCCATGGCACAGTGGCAAGCAGACTGGCAACCTCGACTTGACAAATCTGCAAATCCTAAAGCCCCACTGCCAGTGCTGGGTAGAGCAATGCTACTCTGCCAGGTACTCAGACACACCTGGAAGAGGAGCACTTCTTCCAGACGGACATTCCCATTCAGAAAAAAATCCCAGAGTATGTCTTCCATTTTATAACTGTGCCATTCCCCTCCCCTCCCTGCCTCCCTTTTCCTTAAATGTTTCTTGCCCATGGCCGTTATGAACTGGGTCAGGGGTCAGCATGGGTCAATGACAGCAAACCCACATGTAATACTTAGAAAGACCTGGGAAAAGAAAATCTCCAAGCACAGATCAATTAAGAGTGGAAGTGAGGGGGCTGGAGGGGTGGCTTAGTGGTTAAGAGCACTGACTGCTCTTCCAGAGGTCCTGAGTTCAATTCCCAGCAACCTCATGGTGGCTCACAACCATTTACAATGAGATCTGGTGCCCTCTTCTGGCCTGCAGGTGTACATGCAGGCAGAATACTGTATATGACTAGATAAACAAATCTTTTAAAAAAAAGAGTGGAATTGAGCCACCAAAAGCTAACAGTGATCGCAGCTGAGAAGAGGCCCAGGAAGTCTGAAGAACAGAAGGATGACGAACTGCCAAAAACAAAGATGTCTTTTTTGAACAATATAATCTCCCTAATGACAAAAACCACGGTAATTTGTTTAGAAAATGTCATTTCACTACCATGAACAGGTTCATGATAGTGTTAGGGTCTTGCTTTCCCCTAATGGTTTGCCTGACAACTAACTGCCTTTACCTCTGGCTAGATGCCTCCTGACACGCAGACACTTGACATTTTAATTAGCACAAAGGAAATGAAACTCTTGTGTCCTTGTATATATGTGGTACATATGATCCAAAGCAAATATTCTTGCCTGAAGGCTGCTGGGTTTGGATGTCAGTCCTTCTTCCCTTGGAGTGGCAGGAACTTAGGCCATGCTGCATTTGCAAAGTCAAAGTTCACCTCACACACACTCACCTGGAGGTCACAGGTGAACAATGATGCTCCCTTGGCCTTTGAAACTGTAGTGATTTGTTGAAATGTCAGCAAGTCATGAACATAAATGTTGTTTTCTGTTTGGGGGAAAGAACAATGCCACTAAGTCAATTGCTAATATGGTCACTAAGTTAAAAACAACAACAAAGTAGCTGTAAGTTAAAAACAACAACAACAAAGTAGCTGTAACATCTACAAGAAGGGAACTGCAGACCCTGGCTGAGGATGTACCTACAGTTTCAGTAACAATGACCCAATCCTGACTCTATCAGTGCAAACATCTTCTGACCTGGATATTCTGTTCCTTAAGACTCTGAGCTGACTTTAGTAAGGAGGCTTTCACTTCCTACTGCACTTGTCCTCTCAAGTGTGGAAATATGTCAGCATATTTATCCAGGAAATAGCTAGGAAGTTCCAATTAGAAAAAAGAAATACTCTCTGGATTTTGTATAAACCATGGCAAGGATTTCTGTTAAGCAAAATTAGCAAAGCAATGCAGCAGTCTCCCACGATTCACTCAGTTCCAAGACACCAATCAGTGCCTAATCCAGGACAGACCAACCCCTGTATTCCTTTCCTATTCATGTTACCAGTGATAGAGCTTAATTTGGCATAGTAAGAGATTATAAACAATCAATAATAGAACAATTATAATATGCAATAGCACACTAGTGCTCTCTCTCAGAATATCTTACTGCCAAATTTTCTTCAATCCCACAGTTGACCACAGCTAACCAAAATTGCAGAAAACAAATTTGTGGGCAGAAGGATGACCAAAACATCTAAACTGGCCTTTTAGCTAGTTCCTATGGTGAAGACTTAGTGCTTGCATGTTTAGCTGTGGATCTGGGAACAAAGGTTATAATGTTTCTGTTATTTCGGCCTCAGGCTAAACAGTACAGTGTGTGAGATGTTTTTAGTCGTCAGCCTCTCTAGCTGCCTCCTACAAAACAATGACTTTGCAAGTGAGGCTCTAACATGCTGGCGCCATCTGCCTCCGCTTGAGAGCTTGCCATTCTTCACCACGTGCCCTAAGTCAGGCCACAAGGAACAACTACTGCCACATGACAGCCTTGCTTAAGTTGCTTCCTGCCACTCAGACTCTGCCTGCCCACTTCTCTCTTCCTGTGGAAACTGAATCAGTCCTTCCCATTCTTCAGATCCCACAGCACTGTTACCACCTGTATGACAGTAACAATACTTCCTAAATTTTGGTCATGATAACCAGAATATAAATATTGAAGGTAGAAACAATGTCTCACTGATCTTAGTATTTCTAATGTCTTCTTCAGGCTTGCACAGGGTACGGTATATAAATCACTGGATGGATTATTACTTGTTGATCACTGAATGGAGGATATTGAAGGATGGAGTTCAAATTCATGGCAGATGCTGCCTTTATTACCCATATGCCCTGTTGTATCTAGTTAGAAGACCCCAGCTCATTGTTAACTACTGTCAAGTTAACACAGGAAATACAAATGTAGCCCCTTTTCTTACCTAACAAGCTGACTAGAATCTTAAACTGGGAAACCACATGGATCTGGAAAATAGCAAATCATTACACTCAATTAAACATTTCTGGTAAGATTTAGCAAAAGTTCATGTAACAAGAAGACTAAATCAGACTAAAGGGCCTGTACTGGTTACAGACACCTGACTCATTTTTCTGTGTAACCAGTTTCTGCTTGTGAAAGAGGATTCAGACACATGGCCACACGCAGAGATTCCCTATATAAAGAGGGTGGAGAGAAGAAGATTCTAATTAAATAACATCATCAAGTTCTAGGGCTTGAGTGTGTCCCTTAATACCTAATGTGTTTGTTGGGAGCCTGGGCCCCACTGTGGTGGTACTGAGGAGAAAGGCCTGGTGGGAAGTCTATGGGTCGCTTGGGATATATAACTAGAAGAGGGTGAGTTAGTGCTCATGGGATTCTTCAATTAGTTCTCAAGAGAGGAAAGGCTGTTAGAACAGGTCAAGTCTCTTCCTGAATCATCTCTGGCTTCCTGTGTGACAATATGACCTTTCCTTGCTGCGTGTGTCCTGTCACAAGGCTTTTACCACAGCTGACATGCTGGCAGCACTGTGTTCTTGAACTTCTAGAACTGTGAGCTCAGTCAACCCTTTTTCTTCCTACAGTAGCCTGTTTCAGTTATTGCATTACAGTACTGAAAAAGCAAACCAGCACAGCAGGGCCACAGAGAAGCCAAATGATACTTATAGCAATGACCATGGTCACTTACCTGCTGGATCTTTTTGGAAAAGTTCTTATTGGACTTCTCTAGTGTTACCTCAAACCTGTTACAACCTATGGGAAACAAACAGACTTCTGTAGTTCCAAACACGGGGATCCATATAAAACAAAAACGTGGCATCATGTACGCTCCTAAAAGACTATAAGTCAGAGGTCTAAAACAGGCAGCTCTCTTTCCTGAGCACAGCAGGTGGCTTTGAACTCCAGGGTCACAGCAGAGGGTTTCATGCACCTTTGGCATCAGCAGAAAAGATCACACGATGTTTACCGATGCAGCAAGGTATCTGGAGTCTGAAGATCTTACTCTACAAAATACACTGGCCAAGTGTTTCTCAAGAAGAGGGTAAAGAGTAGTAGTCACATGGGAGCCCAAGCCGAGACCCAGCCCAAAGTCTACTTCCACCTAGAACTAGCTCCCAGCAGCAGCCCTACATCCTGCACCATGAGGACAGAGCAAACAGCACCATCTCCAAGCCAGAGCACACGGATGCATCTACACTTACTGCCACTTTCAGGTGAGGCTACATCTGCTGGCACTGTTGCAAAAAAAAAAAAAGGGTGGGGGGGGGAAAGACAGTCAACACCACAAAGACACATGAGCCCAATCTTGCTGGGGAAACAAACACATTCAGCTACAGAAGTTACTGAATCAAAATGGGAGCAATTATGACAATGACAGCTACTATGAAGCAGTAACTAGATGCCAAGTGTTGGACTGATCTTAATCTATATTTCATATCACCTCACAACTAACCTCAAGGAGCTGGTATTATTATCCCAATGGTTTTCTAAGAAAAGGTCCTACTTTGTAGTCTACAGTGGCCTAGATTTTACTACATAGCCCAGGCTAGCCTTGAATTTGCTACAATCCTCCTGCTTCAGCCTCCTGAATGTTGGGATTATAGGCATGAATTGCCACATGGGTTTTCACTTTTTCCTAATTTTATCACTGTGGCAGGAGTACACATGTGTGGAGTTGGTTCTTTCCTTCTGCCCTTACACAGACAAATTCCAGGGACTGAATTTGGGTCATCAGCCAAACACTTCACCTACTTACTGGACCACCTCATTGGCCCCTCATTGGTTGGTTGGTTGGTTGATTTGTCTTTGAGACAGGGTCTCATTGCAGTTTTTGAAATGGGACCTTGTTATATAGTCTAGGATGGTCTAGAGCTCTTGTCATTCTGTTTCAGCCTCCAGAGGTGTTAGGATTACAGGTATGTGGCACTATGGCAGGTTCCAAAATCATATTTGAGGTGTCTGAAGGATTAAGTATCGAGAGGAACAGCCAATGTTTGACAAACATCTGTTCACATGGTTATAGCTGGAAAATATTCTATTTTTTCAAGTAACTGGACTTCATTATTGATAACATACTTGACAGAGGGCATTTCTTAGAACAAGGACTCATCCTCAGACATATCAGTGAACTTTTTATTCTGTTACGTTAAGAGCACACTGGTCTGTGTGATGCATTGAATGGCTTTTTTCATGCATGATTTAGAACTTCAACTGGAAACTAGCATCTGGAAAAATAGTTTCACTGAGTCACAAGTTTCCCAAGTGACTGCATATTGCATTCTAGAATATTTAACATCACACTCATTAATGTCATCCCCAACCTCAATAGAAAAATCTTTAGGGAAAAGACCTCAGGTCTCCAGGACTTGGTTGTAGTACAGCTGGCCCTTGTACTACACAGAGGCTGCAGTGCAGGGTGCTTACTGGCCACTCCAGTGGTGGACTGTGGAGTACGAGGCTACAAGCCAAAGTTGAAGGGAGGTTGGATCACTCTAAGAGGTGGTGGCTATCTGGGTGCCCAGAGCAGGTTTCAGAAGCTGGTGACCATCAAAGTGACCCTGGTTCAGTGCTGGAGAGCCCGAAGGCAGAACCCTGAGACCTCCTGGCTACCCTTCTTGACAGCCACCTCGTGACAGGAAGGACTGAAATGTCTCACAGACCCGTCTTTACTGGATGCTCCTGCAGCCGCCTGTGATCGTGCCTCTGTGTGGGAGCATGTCTGCCTGGAATCCACCGTTGGACACACCCCATCCTGCCCTCCTCCTGTACTTCCCTACCTCTCCCTGAAAAACCCATGCCTCCCATCTGCCCTCCTGCTTCAGTTCCCCTTCTCTAGTGAAAGCTGCAAGCATGTAGGGAAAAGGGAAGCCTTTGTAGCAGACTAGTATTGGTTTCTAGTCAAATAAATGCTGGATGAGTTAAAAAAAAAATCCTTTAAGGTCTGAGAAGGCAGCAAACTTATGGAGTAGACACTGACTGGCCACACTCTAACTTTCTGTTGAAAGCTCTAGCTTTTGTAACTTTTGACAAACACTCCCATTGTGTTCCTTTGAAGTCACTTCTTTAAAACAACAACAACAACAACAAAACAGCTGGGCATAGTGGTGCATGACTTCAATCCCAGCCCAGGGGAGGCAGAGACAGGAGGGTTTCTATGAGTTCCAGGCTAGCCTGGTCTATAAAGTAAGTTTAGAATAGCTGGGGATACATAATGAGACCTTGTCTTGAAACACAAAACCAAAAACCAAATAAATAAATAACTGAAACAAACAAACAAACAAAAAAACCTTTACTCAACATCCCAAGGGATCTGAAAAATTAGTCTTTTCAGGCAAAACTAATGTGCCGAGAAAAAAAAAAAAAAAGTCAGTTCATCTCATAACACAAAAACATACAGAATTACCTTTCCCTGAAGTAGCCATGGGCCTACATACCTAAAACTCTAACTACGGAGTCCAGGCTAGTCTTGAATTTGAAGCAATCGTCCTGCCTCAGCTTTCTACATCACGGGCATTACAGGCATGAAGTCATCACACCTGGCCTGAAAGACTGTTTTTGTATTTTGTTTTGTGAAACAGGATCTCACATTGCTGCCCAGGTGCCCTCAAACTCATGGCAATCCTCCTGCCTCAGGCTCCAAAGTGCTATTATAACACATGTGAGACACCATGTCTTGCTGATTCTTTATTTTTGTTTTTTGTTTGTTTGCTTTTGGTTTTTTGAGATAGGGTTTCTCTGTGTAGCTAGCTCTGTAGACCAGGATGGCCTCCAACTCACAGAGATCCTCCTGCCTCTGCCTCCAGAGGGCTAGGATTAAAGGCGTGTGCCACCACTGCCAGGCTTTTTGTTTGGTTTTATTGTAGTTTTCTGCATTTGACCTTAATCAAAAGGCTGAGAGGCAATTATTATTTAGTTTTCTGTCTCTGCACTTAAATCTGAACCCCTGGGCATATGGCCAAAAAACAACTATTAAATGTTCTCAATAGTTCAATGTAAGCTTAATATTTAAATCAGTGACTACATATATTATAGAATAAAATATTCTGGCTTTGAGAACTTCAACTTTAAAGCAAGGATGAACAAAGTACTACCCACAGGTCCTATGTGTGTAATAGTTTTAGAATAGAACATGGTCCTACCCACTCATTTATACATTATCTATGGCTGCTTTCAGCCTACAATGGCAGAATAAAACTCATGACATAGACTTTATGATCCATAAAGGCTAACCTGGACTTCTTTTCTACTTGAAGGTTTATGTTTGTTTGTTTGTTTGTTTGTTTGTTTGTTTGAGACAGGGCTTCTCTGTGTAGTCCTGGCTGTCCTAGAACTCACTCTGTAGACCAGGCTGGCCTCAAACTCAGAGATCCACCTGTCTCTGCCTCCTAAGTGCTGGGATTAAAGGTGTGTGCCACCATCACCTGGCTTGAAGGTTTAATTTTAAAAAGTTTTTTAATTGTTTGTGTGTGTGTGTGTGTGTGTGTGAGAGAGAGAGAGAGAGAGAGAGAGAACGAGAGAGCGCACACACACCCACATAGGCCAGAAGGCAGTGTTAGATTCCCTGGAGCTGGAGTTACAGGTGGCTGTGAGAGGAACCAATGTGGGTGCTGGGAACTAAACAAGGATCCTCTATAAGAGCAATGTGCACTCTGAACCACTGGGCCATTTCTCCAGACAACTAAATGCACTTTTTGCTGCTGTTGTTGTTTTTTTAAAAATTTATTTTTTATTTATGTGTACATATTTGTTTCTGTGTATGGTATATGAAGGTATCTGTAGAGGCCAGAAAAAGGCACCAGATACTCTGGAACTAGAGTTAAAGAAGTGAAGTGTGTTGGGAACCAAACTCAGGTCTTCTGGGGAGCAAGTGTTCTTAACTGCTATTCCGAATTTCCTGTCTTATTTGAACTTTTTGGAGAAGTTTGATGATCCCTGACTTAAAAGAAAGTTGAGTAACTTAGAAATAAACTATTTTGGTCTCTGTTTTCTCCTCTTACCTTTCACAGAACCTAATCTTTCTTTCTATTTTATTTTTTGAGATCAACTCACTATGTAGTTAAGCAAAGCTAGCCATGAGCTCATGGATGATCCTCCCAGCTCAGCCTTCCGAGTGCTGCAATTACAGGTCTGAGCCACCAGGAGTGATGCCGTTTTAATTTTTTTTATTATGAGACAGGGTCTTGTTATACAGCTCAGGCTGACCTTAAACTTGTCATCCTTCTGCCTCAGTCGCCCGAACATTATGGGTAAGACACTATGCCCAGTGGCCCTTCCTCTTTCTCTCTTGCCTCAGAAAGATGTTCTTTTTTTGTTTGTTTGTTTGTTTGTTTTTCGAGACAGCGTTTCTCTGTGGCTTTGGAGGCTGTCCTGGAACTAGCTCTTGCAGACCAGGCTGGTCTTGAACTCACAGAGATCCACCTGCCTCTGCCTCCCAAGTGCTGGGATTAAAGGCATGAGCCACTACCGCCTGGCTAGAAAGATGTTCTTTTCCCCAACATTATGAGACCCCTTTTCAGATTCCAAAAAGAGGCTCCTATTTCTACTCTTACCCTAAGTTACTAAGGAGATATATATCAGATTGAAAACTGTAATTGCTGGGGCTGCAGAGATGGCTTATTGTTAAGAGCACTTCCTGCAGAGGACTTGAGTTTGGTTCTTAGCATCCATATCTGCCAGCTGACCACCTATAACTCCAGCCTAGGGGATCTGATGCCTCCTTCTATTCCCCCTAGTTATATATGTATATATAGACACACACACAACACACACACACACACACACACACACAGAGAGAGAGAGAGAGAGAGAGAGAGAGAGAGAGAGAGAGAGAGAGAGAGAGAGAGAGAGAGAAATGAAAAAAATTAAATCATTGGATTTTCAGGTCCATTATGGTTGAATAATGACAACTTGGTTTAACCTCTTCTTGCATGAAGAGCAAGTTTCTATATACTGTGGTTTCGGGGCATAATATGCAAACAACAGTTTTATTTTTTTCCTGTTTGTGTGTGTGCACATGTATGTGGAGGCCAGAGGGCAACATCAGATGATGTTTCACCTTGGTTTGGGGGACAGGGTCTATCACTGGGACCTGGACCTTGCTAATTCTGTTAAGTCTGCCAGTCTCTATTTCTTCAGACCTGGGATTCCAAACACACATGGTAAGTCTGGCTGTTTTATGACAATTTGGGGGATCAGACTCAGATCCTCGTGCTGACAAAGCACAAATTCTACCAGTCGGGCTTTCTCTCCAGCCTCCCAAACATCCCTTTTCTATAAATAAAACTACGATGTAATACCATAAAAAAAGGGGATAGTTTTTAACAGAACACACTTAACACTTTAGTTATTATTCTACATCATTACTGACAAAGTCACAATTAATTAGAGCTTTAGTGTTTAAAGTCCTGTCAAGCCTGTTATTGCTTTACCTGCTCCCAACAACTCTGTCAGAGTTTACAAAAGAGAATGCTGGTATCGGAAAGGACTCACCCTGTTGTGGCCTAGAAGTAAAACCGAGATTGCCCTCCTTTAGTCTATCCTTGTAAGTTAGTGTTATCCATGTCAATGTTCTTCACGTTTTTTTCTTTCTTTCTGCCTACCACTATGCAGCATTTACACAGGATTCTTATTCCCATCAGAAACACTTCTTATTAGGTAGAGAATCTCCTAGATAAGAAGGTGGGTGCTATTCAGCTCTACCCACCAAAAGAAGGTAGGAAACACTTTGTTAAAGAAAACAGATCCCAGGAGATTCTCATGTTCTCCCTATTTCCCCACAGTATTCCTTCCTAGTCACCCCCTTACTGGTCTGGGAATCTCTGTTTTCATAGCTGTACACTAGCTAACTAGTAAAGCTTTCTTTTGCATCACCACAAGCCAGCTGTTTCTTGGTTTGAGACACTTACCAACATCCTTCCGAATTCTGTAGAGAAGGAGATGTCCTTGTTTGGTTCCAACAAGAAGCCATTCCTCTAGAAAAGAGCCCAGAGAAAGTTAATTAGCTTTTGTGAAATTCCTGTTTCTTTAACTTGGATTCTGAGGAGGCTGGAGCTGTGGCCTGGTAATAGAGTACCTGCCTAGTGGGAGACATATAAACCCTGTATTCAATTCTCAGTGTGTATGTGTGTATAAGCCAGGGCTGAGAGAAGACAGAGTAGAAGGGGCCAAAAAGGAGGAGGAAGAGAAAGGGGGTCGTTGGAAAATAAAACAATCAAAAAAATATTTATCTTGTCAGACATGTAGTTCACACCTATACTCTCAGCACTTGGACCACTTAGGCAGGAGGAATTCAGTGAGCTTAAAGCTAACCTGGGTTACCAAGGTCATTTTTAGGCTAGAAACACTAGCAGATTAAAAAAAAAAAAGTTCTTGGCTTCATTGTTTAAAATTAAGTTTTGGGGGAAAGGGGTGGGGATGGGCTAACCAAGACTAAATATGAATGAAAACTCCATTCAATTTCAAGCAAATTGAAAATATAATTTATTCTCCAAGTCAGAGGCCAACCTGGTCCACATAGTGAATTCTAGACCAGTAAACACTACCTAGTGAGACCTTGTCTCAGTAAACTAATAAACAAATAATATATATGTATACATATATATTATCTTAGAGAAAGAATTGAACACAGGTATCCTGTATGGGTAGACAATGCTTTTCCAGGAGGAAGTTGGTTACTAAATGAAAATCTAAGTACCGGCTGTGGGATACCTCATGTTACTGGCCAGGAAGGCCACAGAGGCTCCCCAAATAATACAGTCTACTGCCATTACTCTTGGTTTCCCACCATAACTAGAGTGCAAGACATTACTGCTAAAGACACAACACTTTGGTTGCAGGGCATAGAGAAGTCAAGCTGGAACTGACCTAGGAGCTATGCGGGTTACTAGGAAAGTCATCAATGGTATTACACAGCTGTGAACCCTGAATGTTGTAATACTAACCTACCAGGCAAAATGTGCTCATTGGTGCAATAGTGACATGAAGGTTATAGGGGTAACCAACAAGTTGCTGATTAGATTTGAGGCCTGCTCCACAAGAAGAATAAACCTAATAAAAAAAGCACACATGGCTTTGGAGGTCATAAGCCCTAGGGAGTAATTGCTACCATTATTTGCTACTGTTTTTCAATGGACAGGGTATCAAACTGCCTTCTAAATGGTTATGCTCGGAATTATATGCTGCTCTTAAGACTTGGCCAGTGAGGCTTCTTCTGCAGTTGACAATAGTTAATGAAGAGTCTCATGACAGATTAAAGAGCTGGAAAAAAAGTGACTGTTGAGTGCTCAACCCTAAACAGACATCGGTAGCAACACCCCCACCCCCACCCTGGAGGGGAAACATTTTGAAGAGGAGGTAAAAAGAATGTAAAAATGCTATACTATACTGTCTAGATATTACATGGCCATTGAACTCACAAACTCACAAAATATAGCTGTTGGAGAACAACACAGAGAAAACAAAAAGCCTGACAAATCAGGAACAGCATAAAATGGACATTTACCTGAGAATCAATATGGCATATCAGAAAATAGAACATATTACCCAAACAGGTAATACACATGTAAACAAACTAGTGTCAGTCCCAGAAAACCACCAATGAGTGGGTGTGGTGGTCCACACCCATAATCCCAGTACTTGAATGGTAGGAGGATCATGAATTCAAGGTCAGCCCAGGCTCCATATTGAGTCCTGGACATAAGGAGGGGAAGTAAGACCTAGTCCTGAGGCTAGAGGTTAGACTTGATCTCCCCAGGAAATGGGGAAGGCTGGAACCTCTTGCTCATATCACCTTGATGAAACTGTCCAGTAGTATAATGCAGTTTCAGTACTGGCCCAGTGCTAGCCATGACAGAATACACAGAAATGAGCTCACTGGCACAGAACAGGGGCTCTTACTTCTGGTTACCGGCATCAGAAAAAAGTAGACTTACTAGAAGCATAAATCTATCTTTTATCTGAATTACCATAGTAATTCAGATAAAAGATAGATTCTTCATCAAGAGCATTAACAGATATGGGAGAAATGACTAGACTGGAGATTTATTCTGGACAATCAAGATTCTTTGTTACACTGAGAATGTGAGAAGTCAACCGTGATTCCAAGACCTTTAGCCTCAACTAAAGAGAAAAAGAAATCCCATTTTTTACAACATGGGATAAATGATGGTGGTACTTGGGGGCATTAGAATCTAGAACAGGAGCCGGATCAATAACTTAGAGGTTAAAAGCATTTATTGCTCTTCAAGAAGACCAGAGTTTGGTTCTAGAACCCACATGATGGCTTACAAATCATATGTGGCTTCAGATCCTAAGTTCCAGGGGATCTGGCACCTTTTGGCTTCCTCAGGCACACACAGGATGCAATACAAACTTGCAGGCAAAACACTCATACAGATAAAATAAATACATCTATAAACCACTTTAAAAGATCTAGAAGGGTTAGGGTCATGCTATCGGACATCCCAATGTTAAAAAAAAAAGTTGGATTATATAACTGGAATTCAGGGAGAGACCATCAATGTCCTCATTTCTATTGCCCAGAAGAAAGATGAATTGTGCCAGTCTTCCAGCTTAAATTTTGTCTGGTTCTGCATGATCTGATTACTGGATGAACTTCCCAGGTAAAAGAACAATGTAGACAAAAGGGACAATGGCTAGAAGGAGCAATGTTCATTAGTGCTAAAGTAGCAACAATTTTTATCTAAAGCCTGAAAATGAAATCATTTGATACAAGAAGTAGACAACTTTCCCATACTCGGACACTGACCTCAGTTAGATACTTAGGAAACAGGGAAGGCATTTCTTCTATTTGGCGAGGGGTCAAAGCAGGACAAAAGCTACTTATCATCTCAAAACTGTTTTTGGGAACTTCAGCTAAGTGGAATCTTTACTCCGACAATGTGGAGTTAATGAGTCTCTCTTAGAGGGACAGGGTCAATGGTCCTGACAAGCTAAGTTAAGCGTGTAGCAAGCAGCTGCGTGTCCTTGGATGCATATGTCTTAGGCTGAATTGAGTACCTGCCCCGCATGTTAGGATAGGTTGAGAATATACTTCTGGTATTGTTTACCTGGTATCATAATCTGTGCTCATGCTTTTGTTTCTCACTGTGTTCTAGGTACACAGGCACTATTTCTCATTCATCCTTTGCACTCCTGTCCCTGGTGGAGAGAATAGTCCAGGTAGGTATCTAATACATGTTTAATGAAACAATAGAGAAATGAATCCCTCTGTCTATTATTTTAGACTGAGAGCACTTTCCTCCAGGAAATGAGGTTTTCTTGAGATGTTTGGAGGAAACAACATTCTATTCCTAATCTGAAGGATGAGGCCAGTTTACCCTGGGGGTACTATTTTACAGAGGAAGGGCACAGAGTAACAGAAAAAACTTAGTCCCTCTGAGTAGTCCACAAAGAACTTGCAAAGATGGCTGGGTAGCACTATTAATAGATGCACAGGTCACAATCAAGATTTTCACATGGTCCATCATGGTACCTTATTCAGTGTAAGATCTAAGTAAGGTTTCTAAACGTATAGGCCCTTGATTTCTAGGACGTGGACATTAATAGAAAAGACCGAAATTATTTCTACTTAGCCTTTGGGGGTGTGACGCGTAATAACTATTCATGGAAAAGCACTCAATGTAGCTGAGAGCCAAGATTTACATTCTTGAACACACAAGAGACGCTGACCTTGCTTTCTGCATTAGCCAATCCCAAGAAAAAGGTATACAAGGTCGTAGGGGTTAGGTTTCACGGCAGTCTGTTATGATGCTCTCCAATTCAGGTAACTCGGCACTTCACCACATAAGGCAATCAACCACTTAGATTAAGTGAGCATGTGAGCTATCTACTGTAAAGGAAAGTACACTGTGAGTGAACGCTAAGGGTTCTGAAGCACACGGTGCTCATGTGTTCAGTGCCCAGTGAGCCATCTGTGTCTTTCACCTAGAAAACACCACAATCATTTATTTGAACGAGTTCAAGCCCCTGGCAGACTAACTTCCCAAAGCTTTGCCCTTCCCACTCCGGACTTCTTGGCAACAAAAAAATGGGCCCCAATCGAGCACAATTAATACAGCGAGCTCAACCTCCAAATGCACAGTGCACAAGAGAGGAACGTCCACAAATGTACTGTCCTTAGAGATCGCGCAAGCCGCCCTGGTGCACAGTCCTGTCATCTCTGCCCTCTCTGACAGCCTGAGAACTCAGCCCACCTACACGGTCAGACGCCTCGCCTCCGGCCAGGCGCGAGGGGCCGCCACCTCCCTGGCCCGAGGCCCGCGGCTCACCCCAGGCAGCCAGGCAGTCGATTTGCAGGGGGAGCTTTTCCAGGATCGGCACCGGCTCGAAAGCGTCGTGCATGGCTGCGGAGCGTCGCCGCCGCCGTACGGCCCCGGCTGCTGGAGGGAGCTTGCGGCCGGTAGACAGGGAAGACCTGGATCCCACCTGGGACCCCGCTACGGGACCTTCGGTAACACAGCCATCCTCCCCACCGGACTTCCTGCTGGCTTAAGCCCGCCCCTTCCGCCGCGACAAGCTCCGCCCGTCTCTGAGGTCCCATCCTGACAGCTGCTGTGGAAGGACCGAAACTGCTCTTAGTGTCCTCCTAGGCAGTGAAGGTAGTAAAGACCTCGTGCTGTCTGGGAAAGTGACTCAGTGGCTCGAGTGCCACGGGACATGGCACACTCCAGAAATCCCAGCACTCAGGAGGATCAGAAGTTCAGAGATACTTTGATTTGCATAGCGAATTTGAAGCCAGACTAGGTTATGTGAGGCCCTGTCTCAAACAAAACCCAGCTCTCCCACCCCGGGAAGAAAAAGAAAAAGGAACTTCTGCCGTGGTGTTAGACTTGGGTTGGAGATATGCCACTTAGGAAATTCGTAGCACACACACCCCCCCTCCGGAAACAGACCGTTGAAGGCCTTACTTTCCTACTCTGCAAGAACTGTTTCAGCATAAGGTTTACTACAATTGTGAGCATCTATCAAGTCTGGCATACTGTAACTGGTCAATAGATTGCCTCACAATCATTACAGTTCAACTCATTCAACTACCTTATGTTTACATTGTTAAAGCTGTAGATCAGTGGTTCTCTCCTAGTCCCCACACCAGCAACTTTAAAAAAAAAAATGCTAACTTGTGCCTCACTCCAACTTTACTTAAACTTTGGAGGGAAACAGTATGAACTCGAGATGAGTTGAACATAAAGACCATTACAGGCTTGTGTTTCTCAGCTCCAGCAAATTTAGGGGCTGCATGAGGGACTGTATTATGCACTGTAGGATGTTTGGAAACATCCCCAAAATCTACCTGCCTGATAAGATTCTAGATCAGCTTACCCAAAGATGAGATACATGAACAAAAATGTTTTCTATGGTAAACACTTCCGGTGAGCCACTGTGCTTGACCAGTTTTAGACCAGAGGTCAGATGTCTTCCTCCCTTGCTTTCCACTTTATATAATTTATGAGAAAGGGCCTATGCTGTTTATTGTTATTTTTGAGACAGGGTCTCACTGCAATCCACGATGGCCTTGAACTCTCGAGAGATCTGACTGCCTCTGCCTTCTGAGGGTTAGGATTAAATACATGTATCGACACACCCACCCATGTTACAGTTAACCAGGCCAGCAGGCCAGTTAGCTCCAGGGAGCCACCTGTCTTCAGCACTAGTTCAAGGGCACCAGCTTTATCTCATAGTTACTAGGCATCCTAGCCCCCTGGGCCATTGCTTCTTACTTAACAAATCACCTGGAGACATTAGTAAAATGTAGGCTTGATTCAATAGGACCAGAATGGGATCCTCAACTGAGAACCCTGAACATACTTCCAGGTATGGCTGATGCTACTGATCCCCAAGACCACATTTCAAACAGCAAGGGCTCATACATGCTCAGCCTTTTGACATTTTGGACACAATGATGTCATCTACAGAGTTTATACTTGAGAAATACAAAGTTGAGTTACAAAGATAAATAAATCTTGTTTTAAGTACATTTACAATTTTGTGTTGAACTGCATTCAGTTATCCTTGTCTGCATGCCTCTAGCCACAGGTTTTACATGCCTGAGAGTTCATCATTAGCTTTTGGAGGAGCTTAGAAACTGGCAATCATGCTCCTAGCTACTTGATTCTCCCAATTATTAGGATGTGTCTTACATTGTAATACTCATTTTAGGAAAGCAGGTAACATGACTCTTTACTCTTGTGGGTCCTTCATGTTTGAGGGTAACTTTATTCTACTTGGAAAATTAAAAACCAACTCATTTTAAGCCGTATGAATGGTTGGATTAACGCAAAACTCTAAAAGGGTGGGTATGATACGATATCCAAACAACGGGACCTGGAGGCTTTACTTTTTAGATACAGTATCAATTCCTTCATATGTAAGGGGTGCTTGTCTATCTTTATCATAAATACCATTCAGATCATCAAATGAAAGTATACTGTCAAGCGGTTAGAAACACAAAATTTCTAAGCCCTTTCTTGAAATTTTAGAATGCAATTACTATGCTAGGAAACAGTCTAACATTCTTAGTTCCAGATACAAGGACCACGACCAATCAATATTAAGCTCTAAGAAAAAGGAATAGACCAACTCCACCCAAACAAATTACCTCCCTGTTATCTCCTTAAAAGTCACACTATATTGTGTTACATGTCTGAAGTGTAATTTGCAGGAAAATGGATGTAACTAGAAGAAACCATTCTGAGCGAGGTAACCCATCACAAAACAACAAACATGAGGGCTGGAGAGACGGCTCAGAGGTTAAGAGCACTGACTGCTCTTCCGGAGGTCCTGAGTTCAATTCCCAGCAACCATGTGGTGGCTCACAACCATCCGTTATGAGATCTGGTGCCCTCTTCTGGTGTGCAGATATCCATGGAAGCAGAATGTTGTATACATAATAAATAAAATTAAAAAAAAAACTTAAAAAAAAAGACAAACATGATATGTACTCACTCATATGTGGATTTTAGACATAAAGGATTACCAGCCTACAATCCACACTGCCAAAAAGCTAATAAACAAGGAGGACCCTAAGAGAGACATACATGGTCCCCTGGAGAAGGGGAAAGGGTCAAGATCTCCTGAGCAAATTGGGAGTATGGGAAGGGGGGGAGGGACTATGAAAATGAGAAGGTGAGAAGAGGAGGAGTGAGGAGGACATGAGGGAGCAGAAAGGTTGAGCTGGGGGAAGTATAGAAGATAACAAGAATGGAGATACCATAATAGAGGGAGACATTTTAGGTTTACAGAGAAATCAGGCACTAGGGAAATGTCTGGAGATCTATAAAGATGACACCAGCTAATAATCTGAGCAACAGAGGAGAGGCTACCTTAAATGCCCTCCTCTGATAATGAGATTTGATGACTGACTTATATGCTACCCATAGCCCTCATCCAGCAGCTGGTAGAAGCAGACACCCACAACTAATCACTGAACTGAACTGGAACCCAGTTGCAGAGAAGGACGAATGAAGAGCAAAGGGGTCCAGACCAGACTGGTGAAACCCACAGAAACAGCTGACCTGAGCATCAGGGAGCTCTTGGTCCCCAGACTGATAGCTGGTATATCAGCATGGGACTGATCCAGACTCCAAGAACATGGGTTTCAGTGAGGAAACCTCGGAAATCTCCTGTAGTAGTTCAGTACTTATCCCTAGCATAGGTGTGGGCTCTGGGAGCCCATTCCATTTGGAGGAATACTCCCTGAGCCAAGACACATAGGGGTGGGCCTAGGTCCTATCCCAAAGGATACGATAGACTCTGATGACACCCTATGGAAGGCCTCACCATTGAGGGGGAGCAGAAAGGATATGTGATAGGTAGGGTTTTAGTTGGGGGAGGTGGGAGGGGAGGAGGGGAGGGAGAAGGAACTGGGATTGTCATGTAAAACAATCTTGTTTCTAATTCAAATAAAAAAATCTGAAAAATAAGAATAAAATCAAAACTATATTAAAATTTTAAACTCATTTTAAATAACAACAACAACAACAACAACAACAACAAAAGTCACACTATAAGCTGGGCATTGGTGGCACATGCCTTTAATCCCAGCACTCGGGAGGCAGAGGCAGGCAGATCTCTGTGAGTTCGAGGCCAGCCTGGTCTACAAAGCTACACAGAGAAACCCTGTCTCAAAAAAACAAAACCAAAAAAGTCACACTATATATCCAACCCCAATAACACAATGTCAGGTCCAAGGCTATATTTTATATTTTAAACTGTGTATTATGTTTCTTCTCAGCATAGCAGAATTTTCCCTAAGTCTCAAGTTGGCACCCACACAATCTAAAAAATGTGACCAACTACTGCTACGTTGTAATGATTATTACATCAGCTAAGTTTTACCTGCAACAGCAACACATGATACCAATGGCCTTTGATAATGAGTTAGCTTCAAAATATACTCATCTCATCACATTATTTGTTCTTTAAAGGTACCATCTAAGGTAGGTTTCAAAAAAGCCAATATAGAAAAAGCTGTAGAGAAATGTTCCTTCCCTAAATGCTGTTAACATATTACTATGGTGTGCCAGGTAGTTTTTTGTCAACCTGACACAAGCTAGGGTTATCTGGGAAGAGGGAATGTCAGTGAAAAGAAATGCTTCCATCAGATTAGCCCACCGGCAAGTCTGTGGGGCATTTTCTTGATTAATGATTGATTAATGGAAAAGCCCTGCCTACTATGGGAGGTACCACCCCTTGCACCCCAGGGCAGGTTGTATATAAAAGAACGCTGACAAGGCATGGTGTAAGCAGTTTCTCCATGGCCTCTGCTTCAGTTCCTGCTTTGGCTTTTCTCAATGATGGATTCTGATAGGACCTGAAATAAACCCTTTCCTCCCCAAGGTGCTTTTGTTCATGGTGTTTATCACAGCAATGACAGCAAACCAGAACATATAGTCTGAGTTACTTGAAACTGTGGTCATTGGTTACAACAGAAAATAAGATAATCTGTAATGAAAGCCACACAGTCTCCACTCGTGTCTGAAAGAAGGCTGTACGAAGAAAATTTGAAATAAATGAGAAAGACATTAATTTTGTTAAAATTTTTATATTAAAAAGTGGCATGAACTTTTCATGTAAAACAAAAATCTGGGGAAGGCGAAACTGGACAAAACCATTAAAACAGAAATACAGCACTTGGAGTGAATCCCGTCACCTGGTGATGCTCCTTATAAGCAGTCTCTAAACCAACACCAGATACAGTTGATCATTAAAAAAAAAAAAAAAAAAAAAAAAAGAGCAGCAATCAGGGCCTCCACACCACTCATGCAAGGACAACTACTTGAAAAGCAACGGGACCTACTCCCTTTCTACAAGCTCCCCTTCTGAAGCATGACAGTCCCACTTGCAGGGTGAAGAATCATAGCACTTAAACCAAATGTCTCTTGACATCTAGTGCAATCCCAAAGAATGGCTGAAGATAACCAAGTATTGCCTGTGACTCTGCAATGCTGCCCTTGGAGGCTGACAAAACGGTAGTTAAAATTTTTGGAGTGTGCACCACATTGCCAGCAATGGGATGTGTCGTAATAGCAGATGTCAGAAGAGTTAAGCTAATATTTCTTTTTAAAGCACATCTGAAATAGAAAAATCTTTAATATACACCATTTGTAAACAAAATTGCACTTGATTTTGAAACATATGTAACTCTCTCTTTTCCCTCTCCCTTTTGGTCACTGATGGATCTATGGTTCCTTAACTAAGAAGGGCCCATTTCACTCAAACTTCTTCTGCAAGATGTAACCTTGACTTCTTGGGAAACTGAAAGATAAACGACAATTTCTCCCATCACTGATACAACTTCCTAAATAAATGAAATCACAGGCAGCTGCTCCTAGAGATGACAAATTATGGTGCAGATGACATAGTCCTTTCAGAAACATTAAACTTCCTAGTCTGACAGATTATACAACTGAACAGGAAGTTCAGGGACAACACGTAGGTTGCAAAAACAGTCATGATGGGGTTTGGGAGGGAAGGATATCAATGATGTAAAGAAGCTTGTAGATTTTTCGAATCCTATGAATGTGTTCTCAGTAAGCTGTTCTTCTTGGTTGACACCTCTCCCCAGCTCCCATGCACAATGATCAAGGAATAGAGCAAGATGTCATTGCCTCCTTTAATCCCATGGAGCAGTGCAGAAGACTGACACACAAGCTGGTCTCTTCCCTGATACTAGCCATCTCCAACAGCAGTTTCCCATTGCTCACTCCATCTTTGACCTTTCAAAGTGTGTGATCATTCGTTCCTAAGGAAGAAAGAGATTTATTCTAAGTACATAATTTAAAATGGTCTAAATTCCAAATAATTTCTGTAAAAATGGCTCAAACACACTTTTTCCCACAAATTCTTTTTTATGTTAATTATTTACAGCAGTGTAGCTATGACTATACTGAAACATTACAGGTCCCATCCAAGGTTAAATAACTCAACTACAACTCAGAAGGAAATTCAGCACCCTTGTAGTGCTGGGATGAAAGATGTGCACCCCCCCCCCCCCCCGCAGCTTGTTACTCACATTTTAAATGAAAACATTCGTAAGTCTGACCATGCACATAACTCTAGAAAAGGGACTATATATGTGTACAGACATACAGAAAGAAAAAGACTCTTCCTCAATAGAATATTCATGAATGGCTATTTAGTTACCAGACCCACAGAAATAATGTCCATGATTTGATTACTAACCTCATCTGAATCCAGCAAGGCCGGAAGTGCTCTGCAGAGAAACATGACATTTAATAAGGCCTCAAACTAGTTCATGAAGGACAACAGAATAATGAATGCAATTTACAGTTTTTTTTTTTTTTACAACTTAGCTAAGATTTTTATCTTATTATTAGCCCTTCAAGATGACAAAAAAAAAAAAAAAAAAAGCAAATACAAAAAGAATCAGTCACTCAAGTTCTATAGAAAGAATAAAACATATTCTACAGTGTGGCAGGGTCAATGCCCCATTAACATCACATCTCTGGGAAGGCATTCAGACTTTAAAGGAATACCCTATGGATTTTAGACCCAACAGAGTTGTCATTTGAATGAGTAATTCTAGTTATTTTTGTTTTTATGTTACTCCTAATCTTTTAAGCATTCCTTGATACATATTCTCATTAGATTTCTCTTCAGTTTGTCCACTGAAAATAATAATGAAGTAATCCTAGCACTGAAGCAATGCTAGCAATTGCTAGAGGTTCCTCCTCTAGCAATAATCCAAACACTTACACATCAGTCACGGAAGAAGGAACATTCTCTTCTACCCACTTCAAATCGTCTTCCTGCTGGGAACATAAATACCAAGTGTTAATGAAATATGCCAGTATGCCTCAAGAATAAATCCCACTTCATAAGACCTTAATTCTTTTCTTCTGGTTTTTCAAGACAGGGTTCTCTGTGAAACAGTCCTGGCTGTCCTGGAACTCACTCTGTAAACCAGGCTGGCCTCAAACTCACAGAGATACACCTGCCTCTGCCTCCTGAGTGCTGGGATTAAAAGGCATGAACCATCACCACCCAGCTATCAGCCTTTTGTTATACACAGTACATGCACATAACAAATGAAGCTGACAAAGAATTATATTAACATTTTCTTAAGTACCTTTGACTAACCTGTCCCTGGTATTCCAACCCCTAACTATTATCTAACCTTCTTTCACTGTGAGTTCTACATTATTAGATTTCACAAATATGAGATCACGTAGCACTTGTTTTTCTGTGCCTGACAATAGTTCACCAGTGTCACTGAAAATCTCAGGATTTCCTTCTATTTTAAGAATAAACTTGACACTTAAGGAAATGCTCAACATCCTTAGTCATCAGGGAAATGCAAATCCAATCAACTCTGAGATACCATCTTACACTGATCAGAATGGCTAAGATCAAAAACACTGATGACAGCTTATGCTGGAGAGGATGGACATCGCCATTGCTGGTGGGAGTGCAAACTTGTACAGTATGGTGACTTCTCAGAAAATTAGGAATCAACCTACCTCAAGATCCTGCAATACCCAAAGGATATTGGGCATATACCCAAAGGAGGCACATTCACACCATAGGGACATTTACTCAGCTATGTTCATAGCAATATTATTCATAATAGCGCAAACTTGGAAACCACCTAGATGTCCCTCAACCGAAGAATGAATGAAGAAAATGTGGTACATTTACACTGTGAAGTACTACTCAGCTGTAAGAAACATGACATCCCAAAATCTACAGGCAAATGGACAGAACTAGAAAAAAAAACATCCTGAGTGAGGTAATCCAGATCCAGAAATGCAAATATAGTATGTACCCACTCATAAGTGCATAGCAGACATAAAGCAAAATATACCCAGCCTACAATCCACAACCTCGGAGAAGCTAGAACCCTCCTCCAGAAACAGATGGAAGCAGATGCAGAAATCCACAAGTAACCACTGGGCGAGCTCCTGGAGTACAACTGAGGTGAGGAAGGAGTGATAATATGAACAAAGGAGTCAAGACCATGATGGGGAAACCCACAGAATCAGCTGACCCGAGCTAGTGAGAGACCACTGACTCAAGTCTGACAAATGGGGAATCTGCATAAGACCCAACTAGACTCCCTTAATATAGGTGACAATGGTGTGGCTGGGGCAATATATGAGGCCACTGGCAGTGGGTCCAAGATCTAACTCTAATGCACAAACTGACTTAATGGAGCCCATTCTATATGGAGAGATACCTTGCCCAGCCTAGACGCAGCGGGGTGGGGGGTGGAGAGGTGCCTAGGTCCTGCCTCAATGAGATGATGAGACAGACTTAGTAGACTTTCTAGAGGAGGCCTTACCCTCTCCTAGGAGCAGATGGGAGGTGTGGTGGATGGGGGTAAGTAGAAGAAACTAGAAAGAGGAGGGAGAGGGAACTGGGATTGGAATGTAAAAAATAAATGAATAAATTTTTAAAAAGAATAAATGCTATATGACTGTATATTCACTTCAATGTCATCCATTGAGTGAAACTTTGCTTTCAAAACAGGGTTTCTCTGTGTAGCCCTTGCTGTCCTGGAAATTCACTTTGTAGATGAGGCTGGCCTTGAACTCACAGACTTGCCTGCCTAACTACTACTCCCATATGTTGGGATTAAAGGTATGCACAAGCATGCCCGTGTCAATGAGTGAAACTGAAGTATCTTTGCTATTGAGGCTGCCACAGTGAGCATGAGAAGGCAGGCACCCTTTCAGCACACTGACTTCTCATGACGGTAAGTCCAACAGCAGGGTTATGACGCCATGGAGTAAGTAGTTGTACTTTGATTTTCAGGGACTCTTTACACTAACCCATGTCAGCAGAGCACATACAGGGTTCCTTGTACTCTCCCTTCTCACCAAGGTTAGGATAACAGCCATTGTAGCAACTGTAAGGTAACAGCTCACTGTGGTTTTATTTTGCGTTTCCTGATTATCTGTGGTGAGCATTTTAAAACATACATTTGTAAAGTCTTCCTGTGAGAATTTCTACTCAAGTCCTTTGCCCCCTTTTAATCAGCATGTTTTCCTGCTACTCACTTGTTTTGAGTCCCTTATACATAGATATTAGCCATATAGAAATTTCTCTACTTACTCTGTCAACTGTTTGCTCTATTAACCATATAGCAGCTGTTGGTTTGATGCAATTCTATGTGATGACTGTTCTGTTTTTGATTCTGTGACCTAGTCTGCTTGATCCAAATTAAAAAACAAAAACAAAACAAACCCAGTATACAGACCAATATGATGCCATGTCTCTCTTGTCTTCTTCTATGAATTTTACAGTTTCAGGCCTTAATCACATTTAAGATCTTAATCACACATACACCCCCGAAACTCCACCCATTTTTAGTGCTGGGGATTGAACCTAGGACCTCATTCAGGTGCTGCTGGTACTCTACAACTGAACTATATCCCCAGAGCCTTTAATTCATTTTGAAAAGACTTCTAGTTTCTCCAACACCATTTATTGAAAAAAGAAAAAAAAAGTCATTTTCCTATAATGTGTCCTTAGTACCTCTGTCAAAATTCAAATGACCAGAAAGGTATAAAATTTAACCTGTAAGCTCGCTACTACATTCCATTGGTTCTCTTCTCTATTTTTATGCCAATACCATATTGTTTTGATTATGATGGTTCTGTAGGTTTGTTTTAGTTGTCCTATGGGTTAGACTTGGGACTCATGCATGCTGAACACACTCTACTGTTAACTATAGCTCTAGCTCCCTGTGGAACATTTTGTGTAATATATGTATATATGTGTTCATGTATGTGCAGGTATGTATGAATGTGTGTGCACTCGGGCCAGAGATGGTGGTAAGAGAGAACCAACTCTCGTAAGTTGTTGTCTGACCTGCAGACAGGCATAACATACACCTTACTTCACTTACACCCATACACATGCGCTCGCGCACACACACTTACACACACACACACACACACAAAAATAAACAAAAACAGAAATAGAAATGTGATGTGTACTAAAATATTTAAAAGCATAATAATAGCACAGTTACAAAAGAAATCATTAAGGCCTACTCATAACAATCTTGGGTTCTACCCTGGGCCACAGACCAGGCAAAGATCACAAAGAAAAGAAACAGTCACACTTACTGTTTTGTTTACTTTACTATTTCCATTTGGTTCCTGCTTGGTACTTCTCATTTTCATTCCTTCTGCAAAAGGGAAGAAAAAAACAATAAAAAGCCCATAGATTGGCTACCTTTGTCATCACACCAGCCACCAAAGCAAAAGCCATACTCAAGAGGTTTATTTTAAGCTTACTGATTGAATTATGAACAGATGTTCCTCTATCCTAACATTTGTAATAAAAGTGCAAAGCTAAATTTGTGTCTCACTTCTATAAGAAATCTGGACATTAATGCAGAAGTGTTACTCCGTTTATCATGGCTTCACTTAGAGCTTGGTTGTTCTCTCTTCACCCTAACATTACCAAACTCAAGAAATGTCATAGATTTTTTTTTTCCTTTTAAAATTATTTTCTCTGAAAAAACAAAAAATACTGAGTGCACAAATAAAGCTCACCAAAGCTTTCCTTCAGCATCGGTTCCTTCTGCTCATCCTCTTCATCTTCCTCTGACAATGGTGAAAAGGCAAACCTGGCAGAAGAGCACAGAGGGGACACCCGCTCTCTGACTATCACAGAACTTAGACTGGAAGTGCAACTACAGTATTTCTTCCCCTTCAGAAAGGTCTTAAATGCCTATATATATCATCAACTGAGCAGCAGGACGGTATGAGCCACAGACTACCTGTGACTTTAGACAAGTTAATCTCCTCATCTGTAAATGGAGACAATAGAACAAGAGTCAAAACACTCAGTAGTGTTTTCCGAAAAATAAAGTCAAGCTAGGCGAGGCGGCACAAACCTGTAATCCCAGAACTAGAGAGGCTGAGTCAGAACAGTTAAGAGGTCAAAGCCAGTCTAGTGTGGATGACGCAGCGAGACCCTGTCTCTTATCAAGTAACAAAAACCTCCAATTCAAGACACAATTAAGTGTTCAAAACACTATCTGATATGTTTCAAAGACATACATCAGGAAAATAATTCTAATTTAAAACTTCAGCCTTCAGGCTGAGTTAAAAAAAAAAAAAAAAAAAAAAAAAAGGAGGCCTAATTTTAGGTGCCCTGGGTAATTTAAAATCTCAGTCTCTACATGAGAAAGCTACTAATTGAGCACACCTCAGATGCATTTTCCTCAGTATTCCAATGGCAATGAGACTTGGTGGTGATTCCTAGAAGGCTTTACTCACTCTGTACTTCCAATTTTATTACTGTTGCCTACACTTTCATTTTGCTTCATTTTAAAATCTCATGAGGGGGAAAAAAAACCTATTAATAGGATAGGAACAGGGAATGTACATCATCAATAGACAGGCTATCTTAATCTTCCTCATATATAACACTGTTAACTAAGCTGTTAACATGAAGCCACAGGGAATGCAGGCAGTGTTTGGAAAAGAAAGCAAGACAGTAATGCAAAAAAATTTTTTTCTTTTTTTTTGGCTTTTTGAGACAGGGTTTCTCTATGTAACCCTGGTTGTCCTGGAACTCCCTTCGTAGACCAGGCTGGCCTCAAACTCACAGAGGTCCTCCTGCCTCTGCTTTCCCAGTTCTGGAATTAAAGGCATGCATACCATGCTTGGCTAAAACAAAAAACTTTTAAAGACTGAGGAAAGGAAACATTTTAAATCACATTACAGTACACTCTCCCTACCAGTATGGTTTCGGCTCTCTTATATTCTTTCACAGCTTTTCACAGCTCGACTTTGTGTATTTGATTAGTAAATTTGTACCCTTTCCCTTTTGGGCTACGTGGCTTAATGTAATCTCTGAATCATCTAAATGTAAGGGAGAGGAAAAAAAAAAAAACTGGAACAAAGGTATGGACACTGATATCAGGACTTGCTTGCACTGAACAAATAACTATAACCTTAAAACCCCAGAACCAGGAACACAGACTTTCAATTCACCTATCTTAGTCAGTAAGCTAGGTGGGGCCTACAAAATTGTTTTTCTTTCTGAACACCAGAAACAGAGAAATTCTCCATTATGTTCTCCCATATTTGCCTAAACCAAATTATTTATAGTATAAGATGTTGTCAGAGTTGAAACACGTTTGGCTGGAACGTCCAGCTCACTTTTGCTTGATCCAGAAAGCCCCCTTCCTCTCTCTCTAAACCCCACCCTCTCAGGCAATCTCCAAGAAAGAAAAGGCACCACCGCCTGGCTACTTCGCCTTTTTAAAAATCTTTTCATTATTGCCAAAGACTCACTAAGCCCTCCCGACATTTAGTCTGGCTATGCTGGGATAGCCACCCACTCCACCTGCAACAGATCCTATCTCCCTGTTTGTTCCTGTCTGCTCTCCCACCCTAAACTGTGTAAACGTCCCGTCCTTACGTTTGTTACAACATGGGAGTCAGAACCGGAGAGGCCAGCACATGCCAGTTCTCCCTTATGGTATCAACTGATCCTCATCTTATAAGACAAGCTTCTCAGATATTTTCAAAGTTAAGTCTAAAACAAGTATCTAGAAACAAACATTTATCTAGTTTACATATACCTAACAGATAATGGTCCTCCAACACTTCAGACATCCAAAATATGGCACTTAAAATAAAAAAGCTTTTTATGATAGAGGCATGCCAGCTTGTGGCAGCACCCTATCTCCTCCAAAGAAGAGGATGGGCACAGAAGAACTTTCTCCTGGAGTTTGCTTTAAATGAAGCAAATCCAGTCAGGGGGTGGAAAAAACTGCCTTTTACCCCAGCAGGTGCCAAAACCCTGTCCAGACTGTGGACAAGAAGGACACTGCCTAGACAAGGTAGGCCAGCGCCCCCCCCCCCCAAGTTAATACTCCACAGCAAAGCCTGTCAGATCTTCTGGGCCTGTCAGCTTAAGACTGATGCTACCCTGAGACCTCTATCCCCAATGACCACAAAAGAACCTGGTGCAGCTGTCTATGGAGCCAAGAAATCCCTGTCATTGTTAATAGATTTGGGGAGCTGCTTCACCAGTATCCCACCCCCACCTTCCAGGCTACAATGCCCTCGGTAGTTCATTAGTTAATTCATTAGTCAAGTTTCTTATTAAAAAATACAGACAGGTTTGCCTTGTTCACAGGCTTCATAGTAAAAGATAAACATGTTTCAGATGTAACTTTCCACTAAAAGGAACATGGAAAATGATTTAAAGTGTATAAAGATGTTTTGGACTTCTGTCCCCCTGCTATGCTATTGTTACACTGGAATTTCAGTGGTTCAGAGTTTTAGCACTGAAGCACTAAAAAATGGAGTTCTGACAGAGCACAAGCTCAAGATTTTAAATTTACATTGGTTATCTTCTAAGTATAGACTTAAAGGTGAGTTTCATCAGGTTAAAATGGACACCATGGCATAAATCTGTTCTAGGTGTTTTACAGACACCTCCATGTCCCTGGGAAAGAGTTCTACGACTGTATCAATGAATCTGGACTGGTGGAAACTAACATCGAGTCACTCCACAAATTGTCTGAAGAACTTTGCCAATACAACTAGGGCACATCTCTGTTCCATTCTTTCTGGCAGTTTTCACTCTTCCCATGGTTACCCCATTCATAGGACTGGTGGTAATCTATTTTTTCTCCCAGCAACTTGCCTTCTCTGCTTCCTCCCAGAATGGACTCATGAGATCTTCAGGGTAGCAGTTAATCGAAATGCTTCTTCATCCAGACCTCCCCACTGAGCATGAGACCACTGACTCCACTTCCCCACATCATCCCATGCCAACAGGAAGTAGCCAGATTTCAACCGCGCCCATATACTCAAAAAGGTCGAGATGTTTGGCTGGAACCCCTAGCTCACTCTTACTTGATCCAGAAAGTCCCATTACTCTCTTTCCAAAAAAGAAAAGGCACCAAAAAGCCCAGCTCTGCTTTCTTGCCAGCTAAAGCAGTTCCTCCCCTGAAGTTGCCAGTTGCCCACATAGTGTTCAGCCTTTGACTATACTTTGGCACAAACCCAGCTTGTGGCAGACATGTAATCATCCCTCACCTACAGAGTATATAAACTCTTGCTTTAGTTTTGGCATGTGACTTCTTCTGCCTCAAACTCTGAGGCTGGAGAACTCACCCAGAGTTCAAATAAACATGTTCTATTATTTTTTCAATTCAGCTTACTGTGTTGGCAGATAATAAAACGGACCTAAGTACCTCAGTTTTATTCCCTTCTACCACAAAAAAAGGAAACAAAGACCCGAGGAAGTAAAAGAGACAGCATGTCAGAACCACAAAGCAAGTTAATGAAAGAGCTGAAGCATCCACTATACAACACAGACATGACACTGTCCCCTAATATACAACCCCTATTTGACAGCATGGCCATTCTGGTAGCAGAATAAAGAGTCTCAGTACCTCTGGTTATTTGCTGATGGTCGCCAGAGAATCATGATGACAAAAAGGATCATGGAAAACAGTAACCGCCAAATGGCATCATCCACCCACAGCTCCCGCCAGTCCTGCAATAAGGGGGAAATGTACAATACTTTATGTATATTATCACTGTTCACATTGTATTTATTAGAAGCTACTGTACTAGGCACCTGGCAAATGCTGAGGCTATAAGCTTGGAAAGAAAGTAGCTATTTCCTTTGTTGTGTTTATTGTTGCTGGGCAAAGGCACCAGCGAGTTGCACAGAGTACCTGTCAAAGTGTCATAGCTTATAGAATCCTCAAGGAAAGCAACATTTGGCTGCTAATTTTTAAGTTTTATTTATTTATTGTTTTTGACCAGGCTGGCCTCAAATTCACAGAGATCTGCCTATTGCTGCCTCCCAAGTGCTGGGATTAAAGGCTACTGTACCTGGTTTAGGCTTAAATTTCTTTTTCTTTTTTTGTTTATTCAAGACAGGGTTTCTCTGTATAACAGCCCAAGCTTTATAGTCCAGGCTGACCTTGAATTCACAGAGACCTGCCTGCTTCTGTCTTAAATGCTGGGACTAAAGGCATGTGCTACCATGCCTAGATCTAGATTTAGATTTCTAATCCTAGTGGATTAAAATTGTGTGCCATCATGTTGGGCCTAAAAAGGCCTGGATACAACGCCTAGTGGAACTTCCTGAGCCTGGCTAGAGTTTGGTGCCCTGTCTTTGGCCTATCACTTCCAAATAGGAGTGACTCAGCAGAACTGCCTCTGCCCAGCTACTGTTAACCTGGTGAAATATTATTGGCCCTTATACCTCACCCCATCCTTAGGTCCCCACCCACTTCCTCAACCCTATATAAGTATCTGCCTGATGCAATAAAGAGAGATCCTGCTTCAACAAGTCTCACGACTCAGTGTGGTTCTCTCTGGTAACCAGGAAGGGGGGGTCTGGGTCGTTGACTCTATCCATCACGCTCAGCCCTAGGAAGAGACCAGTGGACCGGCCCTTCCCCATCCCTACCTGCTGGAGGATCCGGCACCATCATGCCTGGCCCTATTGCTAATTGTATGGTTTTCATCTGTCACTTATCTGCATGGTCAAAAGAGAGCTCCGTCTATCTCCACAGAAATCCTACTAGCCACAGTCTGTCTAGATCCACAGGACATAGCTTCTACTCAGATAGAATCATTGACACATGATGTTCAGCACTTCTTGAGATTTTGAGTTAAGGCAAGCTTGCAATATGACTGGCTGTGGTTACCATCAACAAAATTCTTTTCTATGACAAGTATGATTATATAAAACATACCAAGATGGGCTGGGAGTGTGGCTTAATGCCAAAGCTCCTGCCTAGTATGCACAAGGGCCTGGGTTCAATCCCTAGGATCAATAAATTAATAAATACAAGCACACCACACAACATGGCAGTACTGAGTACTTAGGGGTAGAGACCTAGCCTTAAATTCTTATACTGTCTAAGAATCCTGGACTATAATCAACATTATCACACTCCTAACCCAGTGTTTATAACTTACCGACTGGCAAGTCACTATTCTGAACTTCATGGTTGTCCAGATGATGAACACAATAGATGCTAGCATGAAATGGAAAACCTGGTCAGATCATGAATGGCTGTTTATATCCCCAGTTATATTCGATGATCTTAAAAAAGTACAATTCCATAGTCCTGAACCTAAAAATTAATATCACTTATTTTCAAAATAAATTTGTTAAACACCTACCACAAGCAAGGCCCATAATACATACTATTGCCAACATTTTCTGTAAAGTACAGTCCTGCAATCATTTTGTCTTTACCATCTGGCTACTTCAGTAACCCCCAGAACTAGAACTGAAGCTAATGGAATATGTGCTAACTTTATTAGCATTATCAGAATAATTTTTTTCCTTCTCCAACTTATTTTTTTTTATTTAATAAGGTTTTACTTTTTCAAATGTACAGCTGATTGAACTTGTTTATGCATCACCACCACCACACAAAGAACACTTGTGCTCTGTGCTTTGAAACCAGCAAGATAAGTCCTTTACTAAGTAGCTCCTGAAGGGCTGCCCTAGCCAAGGAACCTCAAATCTTAGTTCCTCAGAGACCACAGCTGGAGTAATAAGCTTATAATTGGGCACTTCCTTACAGAGTTTGTCATATGTACTTTGTCAAACAGGACTAGATTGTTGAGCTTGTCCTGAACTTTGCCTTTGGACCACTTCTTTTTGGCCTTGCCACCAACCAGACTTACTTACCGGGTCTTTGTCTTTCTTGGATGACTTTCCGGCATCTGTCTTCTTCTTGTCATCCTTAGGCGGCATGATGAAGCTTGGAGAGTGGTGACGACCACTCCTCCAACTTATTTTTTGAGGAAGTATCTTTCACTCAGACTGCAGCACACTGACTGGCTAGACTCCAATTTGGGAAGACTACCTGACCAGTAAGCTCCAGGGGTTCTCCTCTTTCCACCTCCTAGCATTAGGATCACCCAAGCAAGCCACCATGGTGCTGGGGATCAGAACTGAGGTCTTCATGCTATTAAACCACCTCCCTAAACCCACACCTGGCTTTTCCACATGAGAATCAGGGATCTGAACTGTTGTCCTTACACTTACATAGCAAGCATTTGGCTGAGTCATCTCCCCTACTCTTAACCTTTTTTTTTTTTTTTTTTTTTACTCTTAACCTTTTTTAAAAATATTATAAATCTTTTAGAGAATTTGATTAGAATTATGACTGCTTTCCTTAAATGAAAAACAAAACTTTCCATAACAACCAATAGCCCTCTCAGGCTAAGAATTTCTGTTGTGGGAGCTGGAGATACAGCTTAGCAGTTAAGAACTCTGGTTGCTTTTCCAGAGGACCCATGTTCAGTTACTAGCACCCACATGGTGGCTCACAACTATCCATAACTCCAGTTCCAGGGAATCTGACACCACCTGATGGCTCTACAAAAGGCACAGGTGTGGTGTATAGATATATGCAGGCAAAACACTACTGAGGTAAAAAATAGTAATAAAATAAAAAAATAAACAAAATTCTTGTTTATTTTATTCTTGTTCTAAAGGAAATCATAGGATCATGACGCAACATTTAAAAAATTCCAAACTTACCTGCCACTGCTAAGATAAGCGTGTTGGTGAAATGTCGGTACAAAGAGAGCTTTACAATGTTCCTCCGAAGTTTTAATAGCTTCATTGTTTGAGTCAGGCTAATGAATATGTGTTTGCAAGTCAAGGAATTAAACATTCAAAAAGGAAAATAAATCAATTCTTAGGTTTTAGGATCTAGGTTCATGCTTGTAAAGTTACAGATTTCAGTGATCTTACAGCTCTTGTTTTCACTTATTCTCACAAACACTCTAACCTCGACATGACTAATGAGAAAATTATCATCTCAATAAAACACAAGAAAGACTACAGAACGAGGATTAGTGATGAAATAAGAAGTAAAATACAGGGAAACAAAGAAAATTATAGGTTCACTAGAAAATTTTTAAAAGATGGAAAAATCAAAACAGGGGGCAATGAGATGGCTCACCATCCAGTAATCAAACCTGGCAACCAGAGCTCCAGCTCCAGAACCTACATAACGGCAGTAGAGAGAATTCTCTAGGAAGGTGTCCTCTGACCTTCATACACTGTGCCACGCACTCCCCACCAGATAGAAATTTAAAAATAAAGTATTAAGGGCCTGGAGAGATGGATCAGCAGTTTCCTAACATACTGCTCTTGCAGACAACCAGGGTTAGGGTCCCAGCACCAACATCAGACAGCTCACAACAGTCTCCAATTGGAGGGGACCCAGCAGCCCCTGTCTGGCCTTTGCAGACAATGCACACATACACACAATGTATACATATAATAATTAAAAAAGAAAATAGAAATAAGAAAACGTAAGGGAGTGGAGCTTACCATGCCTTATCAGAGCTCTCACAGGTATCTAAGCCCACTTTACCCTTCACTGTCCCAGTACTCATGGATCACACTACTTGCCAGATAGTGGTCTGAATCCAGACACCTGAATTACAGTCTTTTTTATTATATGGCAATATACTCAAATTCAAAAATTTATAAATTTTGTTCATATTATTATGCTTTTTACAACCATCACAATCTATCAGCACAAAAACTGCACAATTACACATACACTTTTATACATAAAGACAAACCAATAGCCCTATAAGATAAATTCCAAAACTTGAGCCCAAGAAGTCAAGTTCCTACTAAACCAGTGTTTAAGGAACAGGAACTCAAACTTGTTTATCTGCTGTCATTTTTGTGAATGAATCAGCATTTTCTCTGACGGTCGAGGCAACTTCTGAGTGAAAGAACAAACTTAACCTTTCAAGGGCTGAAACCTGCTCATCCTACTTAAGAGATCTAGGAGGATCAAACCCCTTAAGTGGTTCCTAAACACATTTTGGGGATCAAATTCTTTTCACAGGCATCAAAGAATTTCACAGTTGGTAAAGACTAAAAGAAAAAGCAGGACCAGAACAACCAATGATTCTAATACAGGGAGAGATGAGCAAATAATAAATCCAAAACCAAGGTGAGATGTCCATTTTAAAAAGAGAAAGCAACAAAACAAAACAAAAGGCTAGGTGGTGGTGGCGCGCGCCTTTGATCCCAGCACTTGGGAGGCAAGGCAGATGGATTTCTGTGAGTTCGAGGCCAGCCTGGTCTACACAGAGAAATAAGAGGTAGGGGAGGGAGGGAGAGGGGAAAGAAGGGAGGGAGGAAAGAAGGGAGGGGGAGGGAGAGAGACAGAGACTGACAGAGAAAGGAGAGAGCAGACAGAAGCTTTGATCTCATGCTTAGCAACCAAATTCTGTGATTTTTTTTTTTTTTTTTTTAAGAATGAGAAAACAAAACAAACAAAATTGCTTACCTGAGCCCTCAGGCTGTTAATATATAAATTAAACCACTTCCCAGATCAAGGAGAAATCAACAGAAAGATTAATGGAAACCCATCTCCAAGGGGAGAAAGTGAACTGCCATCAAACAAGCCAATGAGAAGGATATCCACCAGCACAGGGCAGTGTCTAGGAAAGCCAAGGGTATAAAGGCCAAGGAAGCAAGATCAGTCTGGGCCTGCAGACAAAGAAAAAGAGGTGAAAACAGATGAATAGAGAGGCAAGAGAAGAAACCAGCACATGGTTCTGCATTTATGCTGACAGCTGGAAGGGGTTTGCATACGAACTAAAGAAAACCACAAGGACTAGCACCGGACAGATTAAACACGCCTCCCTTCTTATATACCTGCAGACAGCAAACAGCTTTAAATAATTCACAATTGTCAATTCTTCTCATTTCAATGAAATTGCTATAAAATACTACCATAGAGTTCCCATGTAAGAGAATGACACAGGGCTGGAGAGATGGCTCAGCAGTTGCGAGCACTGGCTGCTCTTCCAGAGGACCTGGGTTCAATTTCCAGCACCTAGATGGTAGCTCACAACTGTCTATAACTCCAGGGGATCTGACACCCTCACAGAATATATACAGGCAAAACACCAGTGCACATCAAATAAATAAATAAATAAATAAATAAATAAATAAATAAATAATCTTTAAAAAGAGAGAAAGACCAACACAAAAGTCCTTGTATTGATTTCCTATGGTTATGTTTATACTAAAATCCTAAAAAGACAGCTCTCACATTTTAGATAATTATTGCATCATTAACATTCTAAGAATTATTGATTCTCAGAGTAACATGATGAAATTTTACTAATGATAGCTTACCCTAAACTACAATGTAAGTAACTATCCTTCCCCAAAACATCATTCCTAGTTTCTACAAGTTTACATCTAAGCTGCTTTGTACATAATTCTAACAGCCCAATCACCAAGAATTATTAAAGGATATCCATAAAATAATACAGGCATCAACTGCAGAGAGGGCCAGGCTTACTATCAGAGCCAAGGAGTAAGAAAAGTACTACAGCAATAGCAGAAGAGAGAATGTGAAATTGACAGAGGGTTAAAGTCACTAAATATCTACAGAGATTGCACATAAAGGACAGCATGGTTTGAAAAACAAATTTACAATTATGAAGTATTATATGGAAGGGGAAATGTCAAGGGCAAAACCACATGTACAGAATTTAACACTTTGAATCTAATGGGTTATGACAAATCTGATTGTTTTACTAAATGAAATAATTGTAATGGTCCAGGAAGGCCTACTTCCTCCTTCCTTGGCAATGGACTGTAATTGCATTCAAGTTTTTAAATTTAAGTTCTGGAAAAGTAGAGAACACTGTTGCTTTTGATTTGATGAACCAGTAAACAGGAAAAAGAACCAAATAATTATCAGTCTGGGACAAGTGGAAAGAAGATACTCACTACAGATCATACACTAAATTTTCGAAGCTCTAACAGATGAGATTAAGAAAACAGAACTATGCAAGCTGAGCATCCCTAATTCAAAACTCCAAGCCCACAACACCCAAAGTTTTGAGATTCTTGAAGGATTTCAAATGTTGGACTTTTGGACTAAGGGATGTTCAACAACAGGTTCTATGTAAACACCCTAAAACAAAACAAAAAAAATTCTCAAGTCTAAAACACCCCTGATCCCTAGCACTTCAACCTGTACATGTCTACTGAAAATCAGAACCCATGGGTGACAGAAGAGCAGCCCACTAACTGACTCAAGACAGAAACATAACAGTAACTGACCACAAAAATTCAGACCAAGAAAAAAATAAAATAAATAAGTAATTGAGTCTAGGCAATACGGACCCCTGTAACTCTGAGGACTCCTTCCATGCCGGAGAACAAAAGATAGAGAGCTCCTGCCACCACAACCTTGTGAAGAGTAACTCCAAGGCGAGGCCTAAAATGGAAGCAAAGAGACAACCGAGTACAGAAGCAGCAAGTCACATGAGCAGACCATCAGTTGGCCCCATCCTCAGCCCCTCTCCTCTCCCACATCCACACACATGGCCATCATGGAACTCCACTGGCTCTACCTTCAAAGCATGCACAGGATCCAATTCTACCCCAGAATCTCTTTCTCTAGTGAACTGATAATCCCTTTGCTTTCCTCAAATCTTTGTTGGGATGTCACTAAGTGAAGCCTTCCTGGGCTTCACTATTTACAGCTCCAAGTTCTAATACCTGCAGGCATTCTTGATGTCCTTTCCTGTGAATTATATAGCAACTTCCATTGATGTATTAGATATTAAACTCACTTGCTTCAATTTTGTCTGTGTTCCCTTCCTCCACAAATGTAAAACCCAGACCTTTTATTTGTTGTACAGCTTAGAACAATGAGTGCCTGGTATCTGGAAGAACTTGATATTTTTTGGCTTAGGAAGAATTTGCTGAGCACTGCAAGGAGCACTAGACTATTAAATGACTACTACTGCATGCTTCAGTAACTTTTTTTTTTTAACTAAAAAAAATTTAGGACAATTATAATAATATTCTTTTGATGAAAAACATAATTTGTGAGTTGGAGAGATGTTTAGCAGTTGCTGTCTTGCAGAGGACCTAAGTTTGATTCCCAGCATGTTCATGGTGGCTCACAACCATATGGAACTCCAATTCTAGGGGATTCTCCACAGGTAGCAGGTACTTACACACACACACACACACACACACACACTAACATAAAATAAATAAATCTATTTTTAAAACTATGACTTGCAAGAACAGTTTCAAAGTCACTAAGTTCATCATGAAAGTTTGGTTTTTCTGCATTATTTGCCCCACTGCAGACTTTTTTGCAGGCACACTGAGTTTTTAAGAAGATATAAAGTAGCATTTTAAACACTTAGAACTGCTATGAAATTTCAGACTTTTTAAAAATTCTCGCTACTATTTCTTTTAACAACCTTTTGAGAACCAGCACTGTGTAGCTGGCAAATGTTTCAATCTAACTGGCATTTTTACTCAGAAGTGGATACTCACTTGACTATGCCATATCCCAGACTGACTATGATGACCAGGGTTCGAGCTAGTGAGCGTTTCACTGCTGACAGCAGCTCTGCAAGGACCAAGGCATCCTGGACTATGTGAAAGAAAGGGAGAGATGGTGCTATACTCCAGTTTCAACCAATCTCACTACCAGAATGTAGGTCTCTTTAACACTTTTTAGAACGAGCACAAGTATCAGACTTAAGAAAGAATATCTCTTGACAATTTTTAAAAGCATACAGCTACTATCTCTAATGAACTTAATTGTGTGCATAATGATCAGGGTGTGCTCACCCAAACTTCCCTAAAACCTTAGTCGACTATCTTACCTACCCTATACAGAAAGTTTGTAATATCAAGGGAATTTTCCTACCATTTTTTTGCAAACTGAAATACGGTTATACATGGAAAGCACACACATATACCCTAGTGCTGGTGCATAGTTTTTAAATTCACATCTATTTTTCAAGTCTTTCTAAAGACTCAGGAAGCAACAATAATTACTAATGAATAGTCTGAGAGAAAACTAAAACCATCTCAATAATCTACAATACCAAGTAATTTGTAATAAGCAGTCAACCTGACTAAACTATAAGTATCTTCCCATTCTCTTGGAATAACTATAATTTTATCAAGTCCAAGATGCACCCCAAACACACAGGCACAAAAATCTATGTGTCTTGCAATAAGTGGCATCTTACAATTAAATTGGCATTGTTTACTTTCTTAATGGTGGCTTGGACATCAACCACAATTGGGATTTAAGAAATATGTTAATCATTTCCTAAATAATTTTGTGTTTCAACAAAATTATTCTTGAGTTGTTGTGCCCCTGAAATGTAAGATTAAGAGGAAAAGTCACAATGACAGTGATTCTGCTTTGGTTATTTTAATAAGAAACTTTTGAAAAGCAGACCTATGTAACTACTGCTGACTTGACAGAAGTTAACATGCATCTCATTCATCATCAAAATTTGGGGCTGGAGAGATGCTCAGCAGTTAGAAGTTTATACTGCTCTTGCAGAAGATGTAAGTAGTTCCCAACACTCACACTGATTGACCCATAAATGCCTGTAACTTAGGCTGCATGGGGATCTGATCGCTCTGCTCTCCACAGGCACCTGCGCTTATGTGCAAGTAACACGCCCTCCCCAATCCGCCCACAAATACAGATTATTTAAAACATTTGAATTAAAAAAAAAAAAGAAAGGCAAATTTGGGTGTGGTGAGACGGCTCAGCAGGTAAAGGTACTCGATGCCAAACCTGAGAACCTGAGTTCAATCCCCAGGACATGCATGGTGAAATGAGAGAACTGACTCCTCCTATCAGTTGTCCTCTGGCCTCATGCACATGGACCCTCACACAGACACAAAAATAAACAAATGTAACTTTTAAAACGGCACTTTTTTTTTTTAACATACCAGATTCTCCTTTGTATCGGATATTCTGAAATTCTGCATAAAACACGGCTTTCTCAAACATTCCCAGAAAGATGACAGCACCAATCCAAAACTGAATTCTCAGCAGATCTCTCCAGTAGCAAGCAGACCACGCCAGCCAGAGAACACCAAATAGAACGTACACAATACACATCACCATGAAAAACTGTGATCCAATTGGAAATGAAATAAAAAGGAAAATTAGACCAAGAACCAAGTATTTCCATTTAAAATCAACATACAGTATAACAAACCACAAAAACTATTCTACCTTTAAAAAACAAAAACAAAAAACCTGTATCTCTAGGGTGTAATACTAAGAAACAGGAAAAAATGATTTAGTCTTGAAGAGAGGCAGACTACAGAAGGACTTGTCCTCAAGAATGTCTGCTCCTTGCATTAACTGGGCTTTTTTAGTTCACAATCCAGTGATAAAACGAAAACAACAGTGAAGAAAAAATAGGCCTGACAAGCTGGGATGCAGAATCACGAGGCAATGGAACACAACTAAAATGGGAAACTATTAAAGGGAAGGGAAGAGAGGAAAATTATGAACAGAAGTCTGCGAACAGACCAAGGATCTCTCACAGGCTTATGCACAGTCTGCACACTCACATAATGAAGAAGAGTCATCCTTTAGTCACTAACAGTGGGCTCAAAGCTACATTACAGCAATGCATGCCCTACTCAGAGCCCAGAGGTGAGCTGTGAGATGGACACTGAGGTACTTTCCAAGTCTACAATAGTCACTGACCTTTCCATTCTACAGATAAACAAGGCCCACAGGGTTACACTAACTCTCTCAAGATCACTGTCTGGGGAGATGTGCACTTAGGATTCAATTCCCAACACCCACATGGGGGCTCACAACCATCCTTAACCAGTTCCAGTGTATCCAATGGCTTCATCTGACCTCTGCAGGCACTATGTTCTCAAGCAGTAAACAGACAATCAAAAAGGCAAAACATTCACACCCATAATATAAGAAAATCTAATTTAGAAAGAAAAAAATTTAAGACCAAAACTTCAACTAAAAATTTCTGGATGGTATAGAAATAATCCTTTAATGAGACAGTGCTACAAAAAAGACGATTTTCATGCTAAATTAAATTTCAAATTAAATTAACTTATTGCCAAGGTTGAAAGCACATGTTGACTTACAATCATCAGTGGGTAGTCTTCAAGAGTGAGGTACTCATAAGGACCCTTTACTTCAACAGTCACTGGCAAAACATAGGCCTTGATTAATTTGATAGATTCAGGAATTAAACAAAAAACCTGATTAATGTTTACTAAATTAGCAAAAGTTTCATCAACTCACTTTTAAACACTTCAGTAATGGTGAATAGTACATTAGATATATACAGTAACTTTGAAATCCATGAATTAGTCTCATGGTTCATCTCATGTTTGTTTTCAAGATAAGACCTCACTATGTAGCCCTGGTTGTCCTGGAACTCACTATGTAGACCAGGTTGGACTCAAACTCACAGATATCCACCTGATATCCTGAGGGATAGGATTAAAGGATCCAAGTACACCACTATGCTTGGCTCATGCTCTAGTCCCCTTCAAGATTCATATTCTCTCTTTGTGTATACAATGTATTTACGCACGTTAGAAAGCATTTGTGTGTTCATGTTTGTGGAGTCCAGAAACCTGTATTATTCTTCAGGTGCTATGCCTGCTTCCCTCACCACCTTCTTTTTGAAACAGGGTCTCTCACTGGCCTAGAAAGCACCAAGTAGGGTAGGCTGGCTGGCCAGTAAGCCTATGTCTGCCTCCCCAGTGCTGTGATTACAAGCACACACTAGCACACCTAGCTTTGTCCCCTCTGAGTTCTGGGAATAGAACTGGGGTCCTCCTTATAAACACTTCAGAAGTACATTACAGAATGACCTCCTCAGTGCCATACTCACATTCTTTAAAGACTAGACTGACTGACATTCCTTCACAAACCCATCCCTGAACTTCCATCTAAAACTATTCCACCTCCTTTAAATCCCAAATGCTCTTGGTACACTTCTTACAAAGTATCCCTAATATTCTTGCCTTCTGTCCATCTTTACTATATTTCCCTAAGTTTTTACTTATTTTTTATGATCTTGCAAAATCAATATCACTTTCAAAATTAGAGTACTTTTTAAAAAGCTTAAAATTCATAATGCTTTATACAAGTAATATACCATATTCCTGGTAAAAATAAGACGTAAAGACAATCCAGCAGCTTCTTAATTATATAAGCAGAGCCCTTGCTCAAGAATGAAAGCCAACCAGTGAAGAGCACAGAGGTCCAGACCAGGCTGGTGAAACACACAGAAACAGCTGACCTGAACATCCGGGAACTCTTGCTCCCCAGTCTGATAGCTGGAATACCAGCATGGGACTGATCCAGACTCCAGGAACATGGGTTTCTGTGAGGAAACCTCAGATATCTATGGGACCTCCTGTAGAAGCCCAGTATTTATCCCTAGCATAGGTGTGGACTCTGGGAGCCCATTCCATTTGGAGGAATACTCCCTGAGCCAAGACACATGGGGGTGGGCCTAGGCCCTATCCCAAAGGATATGAAAGACTCTGATGACACCCTATGGAAGGCCTCACCATCCAGGGAGAGCAGAAAAGATATGTGACAGATAAGGTTTTAGTTGGGGTGGGAGAAGGGAACTGGGATTGTCATGTAAAACAATCCTGTTTCTAATTCAAATAAAAAAGTTGGGAAAAAAAAAAAAAGAATGAAAGCCAAAGCTAACAAAATCAACAAGAACCCACAAGTTCAGACAAAGCACAGCACCATTTATCAAACCCAAAATGACCTTTCCCAGAACTTGCTAACAAAGATTTTGCAAAAACCTGACTAATAAATAGCATTTAAGGAACAACAACAACAACATAAAAGTGCTATCTACAAGGTAAATCAGAGAAATTTGCCTCATTGAAGCAACTTCAATGATCATAAGATTAACTGTTTTAAGTCAGTCATGGTGGTACATGACTACATGGTGGTACATGACTACAATCCAAGCATCTAGAAGGAGAAGCAGGAGGAATCAGAGTACAGGGAAAGTTTGAAACCAGTCTGAGCCATGAGACCCTGTCTCAATAAAAGACTGATGGTTTAAAAATTGCCACTGATAAAAGAGTTGAATAAATTTTAGCAATAATGGTAAGTTAAACTCTGACTTAGCTGGGTTTGCTGCTTGACTGTAATTGTAGTAGATGAAACACAAAGGAGCCACACCACTGGCACCAGGCTCCATCAAAGGCTTTAATGAGAAGATGAAGAAGTCACATTTGGTGGCACAGACTTATACTCTCAGCATGTGGGAAGCTGGGGAAGGAGGACTGTTGCAAGTCTGAAACCAACCTGGATTATACAGCCAGACCCTGTCTCAAACACAAATCAAAAAAGACATCTGGGCTAGGTACAACACAGCACATATGAGGCCTAGGTCCAATCCCAGCATTGGAAAACAAACAAACAAAAAAGAGAAAAGAATGTTCACAGAGATAATTCTAGACTTTCAGATGGTATTGTTAATGTGTCTCCTCAGTTCCCCAAAAAACAAATATGCAAAAATCAGAAAAGAAAAAACAAGACATTAACTGTGAAAACAGGACAAGTATTTCCAGTAATGCAGTGATGGAAATGGAGTGGAAACACAGAACAGCATGGGAGGCTAAAGTCACAGTCATGCTGGACTCTGGTCATAAGAACAGGGTATAACAGTCTTCATGTAGTTCTTTTGCACTCAATAAAACTAGTGAGACTCAAACAGGATAAAGGGACCAGAGTCAGGTTAGATGTGTGAAGTGGGTAAAGTAGGGCCTCGCTCCCTCTTCTTTATGAGTTAATTAAAAATAACTACCACAACTGCTCTCTTCTGCCTATTTGTTATCCGTTAGAAAGGTGTGAACCTAGAACAGCGGTTGTCAACCTGTGGGTTGCGACCCCTTTTGGGATGAGCAGCCCTTTCACAGGGGTCACACATCAGATATCCTGCATATCAGATATTTATATTACAATTAATAACAGTACCAAAATTAGTTATGAAATAGCAACAAAAATAATTTTATGCTTGGGTATCACTACAACATGAGGAACTATATTAAAGGGTCACAGCATTAGAAAGGTTGAGAACCACTAACCTAGAGAAACATATATTCCAAGGTCCAGAAATTATGTTGGGTCTGCCTAGATCTGCTTTACCCCCATGTCACTGAATTGGGAATTAAGGACTCAACGTGAGGATCATAAAAATTTTAAATTGAGTCATATAAGAAAAGTCAATTAAATACACAAAATGGCTGGGAAAATTAACAAAGCCAAAGCTAGTCCATGGGGATAAAAATAAAACAAAATTCCATGGAGATTTAACAAGCTAAAGAACATAAAAGCAATATTAAAAGACTATTATTTACATAGTTCTTGGCTTTGTGTGTGTGTGTGATATATGTGTGTACACAGCATGTGTAAGCAAGCACACGTGTGGAAGAGAAAGGCTGGTAACAGCAGCTTCCTCGGTTGCTCTCCATCTTAAATTTTGAGACAGAGTCTCTGACCGAACCTGGCACTCACCAGCTATGCTGGCTGGTCAGCAGCTCCAAGGATCTAACTGTCTCTGCCTCTCCTAGGAGGGGATTACAGAGCTTCACCACTGTGCCAGCTTTTAAGGTGGGAGCTAGAAATCCAAACTCAGTCCCTCATGTTTGAGCAGCAAGTACTTTACTGACTGAGCCATCTCTCCAACCCATCATTTCTGGGGATTTGTAACAGGGTCTCACATAACTCCAAGCTGGCCTCAAATTCACTCTGTAGCCAAGGATGGCCTTGAACTCTTTGATCCCCCTGCCTCCACCTCTTGATTGCTGGAGCTATGGGTACCCACCATGCCTAGCAATACTAAAGATTATAAAAAGGAACAGACACAGGTACTTATAAAGAAATATGAAAAAACTTGTCAATAAATTTGAAATCTTGAATGCGATCAACACTTTCTCAAAACATGCACACCTCTGACATGAGAGAAAAGAACTAGAATAAAAACTTTTTACTATTAAAGAAAACCTACTGAAGTTGGTAGACACAGAGAATCAGATTGCAACATCAGTATAAGAAAAGTTCAAACAGAAGAAACCAGTGAGTTTACTCTTTAAAACTGTTTGTAGAATATAAAAATAGAGACAGTCTCCAATTCATTACATGTCATTATTGTAATTTGGATGCTAAATCGGTGAATGATAGGAAATTATAGGACAACTTATCTTGAACATAGACTTAACTAGACAAAAGGAATCCAACAATGTATATGAATAAGAACGTATGGGTATATGTTTGTGTAAACTATTAAGACCAAGCAAAAACTAAAGAATGGTTCCAAAATGGAAACCAGTTAATACAATTATCATATAAACAAAAAGGCTTATATGATCTTTTTTTGAGACAGGATCTCATAATTAAGCGTGGGCTGTTCTAGAACTTGCTAGGTATCTCTGATTGGGATCCTCTTGCTTGGGGCTCTGGAGTGCTAGGATTATAGAGATGAATGCCACCATGCCTGGTCTATATGGTCATTTTAATCCATATACAATTAATCCATTGCATTCTTTCTTAGTATTAAAAAAAGATGAAATAGTCAGTTTGGAAACAAGGACTTCCTTATCCAAATAAGAGTATTTTGAGGAAAAAAAAATCTATAGTAAATAGTATATTTAATGGTGAAATGTACCAATAAAGTCAGAGGTTAAGGTAAGGATGGCTGCTATCACTGTTTCTACTCAATATTCTACTGAAAAAGCAATAGGGAAGGAAACTACACAGTACAAATTAAAACCAAAAATGGAAACTACAGAAACTACAACATGTAGTACAAAATTCCAGGTAAAAGGTAAAGACTCTGAGAGTTCTGTAGCTCCAGAAGAAAGGAAGATAAGAAAATTCTTGAGGAACTGGAAAGATTATTCCAGAAGACCCAAGTTCAGATCCCAGCACCTATGTTGGGAGGCTTACAGCCACCTGTAACTCCAGTACAGGAACCTGAACTCACATGAACATAATTGCACCTAGACACATAATTCTACTTTATTTTTTTGACACATCAATTTTAAGATAAATCTTTTAAAAAAAGAGAAACTTGATATTAAGAAATTATCAATGATAATTTGAAATCAAGTTTTGAAAAGTCTACTTCAAAATACTAAAGAACACTAAAGATATTCATAGTAAGAAAGCCAAAGAAAGTAAAATGAAGCCAAGTATCTGATCTATAGAAAAGTGTGTGGATTGTACCTAGAGGTACCAAAATATTTCTCATTTTCCCATTTCATATCAATCATTCATGAAACAAATAGAAAATCAGCTATTTTAAAAGCTGTGAATTGAACTTACTGGTAAAAAGATTACTCAGTGCATTTTCTTTTGGTGATTCCTTTGAAGACGAAATGCCAACATGCACGATGAAGATGTAAGGTGCATCTTGCCAAGTCTGCAATGGTTCATGAAATGCCTGGGGAGGAAAAGGGACATCAAAACATCAAATCTCAAGAATTCAGGGCACATGTTAGTAACACAGTACGAAAACACTGCCCAGAAATGTGGTGGAGTACTTCAGCCTTCATTCACTCAAACAGTCATCATAAGCAAGACAAGCTTGTGGAGCACATGGCAGAGTAGGAAGATCATGAATTGATAAAACACAGTCTGTTGCATTCTTGCCACACATTTAACATATCTACTTTTTTACAAAGAAAAACCAAAATTAAAAATCATTGAGTTTAATCTCTGGCTCATGCTAGGATAATTATATTAAATATGTTTATTATGAAATTAATTTAAAATAAAGGTTATATAAAACCTTATAAAAAACATTCTTGATGTCAAATACAGAAAAAAAATACATATATGAGTATAAATACACACTCTCTCCTAAACCAAATTCCATTTTCCAAACTAACAGAATCTATACTGACATGGTCTCATATTTAAATAAAAACTTTCACCTCAACCTACTCTAAGTGGGAAGATAGTGATTTTTGCCTCTTCAAAGTCAGGGAAGTTAATAGTCCTTGTTAGGAGTCTTTACAAACAAGATTAAAATGTAAAGATAGGTGAGATATGGAGGTGCAGGGAATCATGGAGTCCGTCTGGTCTAGCTGCCTTAAGAGATATGCATTGGCTAGTTGGTGGTGGTGCATGCTTTTAATCCCAGCAGAGGCAGGCGGGTCTCTGTGAGTTCCAGGCCAGCCTGGTCTACGGAGCGAGTTCCACGACAGGCTCCAAAGCTACAGAGAAACCCTGTCTTGACACCCCCCACACACACACTCAAAAAAAAGAGGCATGCATCACAGGTTTTTCAGGTTAGAGTCCGTGGCTCCTGGGGAACTGTGCGCCTTTCAGTTCCTAAGAAACTGGGTACCCCCTCAGGCAGTGAAGTATCCAGACCACTTGCGCATCTCTGCATTCCCTAGAAGCCACTGAAACATATGTTTGACAGAATTAGTCAATCTTGTGTACCCTGTATAGCTTGCAAACATCACTGTATCCTGGCAACCACAACTATATTCTTGGCAACCAACATCATATTCTGTTTCTGATAAGGGTATAAAAAGTCTGATTGCTTACAATAAACTTGTCTCAACCTCAGTCTTGCTGAGACCTCTCCAACCCGACCTGACTTTAATTTCCAACCATATCAAGAGACCCTGGCTCAGTAAGTAAGCACTGGCGCTTACCACGGAGAAAAGCCATTGGTCTCTTCTTCATCTGTGAAAGGAAACGCCACTATTTAGTCTTGCAGCTGGTTAATGTGGTCTTAAAATGAGAAGGTTTTGCTCGGAGACCTCCAGGTAAGCATTATTGACCTAATGAAACCCAACAGATTTTATACATTTGATCCCTGTGGAATCATGCTTTCTCTCTAGCAATCAAAATGTTCTGCAGCCCAAGGAAACTTAGAATACAACAGATTCCATGACACAAATTCCAAGTCCAAGAAAGCAGATACATCCTTCAACTCTACATTCACTAGTTATTTCAGTAACAACTACATGTCATGCTGAAACCATACTTGGATCTCTGCCAGTATCTCCCTTCAAGGAGGATGCTGGGAATTGTATAACTTCAAAGGTGTAAGCATTCTGTGTTCTATTACTCACATTTACTGAACCTTTCCTGAACTTAGTCATTAACCAATTAGTGTAATAAGCTGCTCTGCTATTAATTTCTTACATCTTAAAACTACCTCTTATAAATTTCAAAATGTACTGATTAATTTTCATAGTCTAGGATTTACAAGTATAATACCTTTAACGCTCATGTCTAGAGATTTTTAACCTTGCAAAAGCAGCATCTATATGCCACACTGTTAGGGATTAACACTTGCTACATGTTTAGTCTTAACAAATCTATCAGATAAGCAGTTATTAACTACTGTTTGATTTTATTAATTGAAGTAAATTTTATATGTTATAATTTTAACCATGTTACTGAGCATAACATAATTCAATGGAATGTGACATCAAAACTTTTTTGGAGACAAGGTCTCTCAGGCTAATCTTTAACCCCTGTGCGTAAGTAATTCTGTTGCTTCAGACTCCTAAGTATCTGGGACTCTAGACTGATGCCACAGTACCCAGCTTCACAATGTTGCTAACCTCCCAAAAAAGTAGACACTTGTTCATTAGGCAATAATACTCCATCTCTCCTTCCCACCACCACTTGAAACAAGTAACCTACTTCCTGCTCCCACAGGTTTGTCTACTGTGGGCATTTCAAATCAATGGAATGAATTAGACAGTGTTTGTCCTTTAACATCTGGCTGGTCTCTCAGTTTTCAAAATTTATCTATGTTATGGCACATATTAGTACTTCATTTTTGTGAATGAATCACATTATAACTTACAGGCATAAAACCTTGGAATCCTGTGAGCACCCCAATCCTAGAAAAGTCATGCTAAATTTAGGAAGCTTTGGTTATTGTTTATTCTTTTATTCCTCTTTTCTCTTCAGACTTACTGTTTGTGCACACTGATCTACATGATAGATGCACAGGTCTCCAAGGCTTTGTTCATCTGTTTTCATTCTTTGCTCTCTAGTCCTCTGAGCAGGTGACTTCAACTGATCCATCTTTGGATGCAGTCTTCTCCCTGCTCAAACAGTGATAGCCCCTCATCATTTTTTCACTTTAGTCGATGCTCTTTTCAGCTTCATGGTTTCCATTCTGTTGTTTTGCGACAGGTTGCCACCATGTGTCTCAAGTTGGCCTCAAACTTACCGGAACCCTCCTGTTTTAGCCTCCCAAGTGCTGGTTTACGGCACTTACAGCCATAAGTCACTATAAGTATCTCAGCTTTTCGATTTTTACTTATTCCTTTTTATAACTTTTACCTGTTTCTTCCCTTTGCATTTTGTCCATTCTTTCCTTTCATCTTTAAGCACATTTTAAAAAGTTCAAAGTCTTTCCTACATCTACTGTGTAAAAGTCTTCAAAGGCTTTCTAGAAATTCCATTTAAATTTGCCACTTTCTTTGTATAGCTCATAGTTGTTTATTGAAAAGGGACATTGTGAATGAAAGAAGACCCTGCCCCTTCACTGATGGTGGTGGGGTTGGGGATGGGTGTTCTGAAGTTTTGTTTGCTTAGTGGCTTTTCTAAACTATTTTTGTAAATTCTAAATATTTTGTCCTGTGTGGCTACCAGCGTCTGTGTTTGTTTATTTGCCTGCCTGACTCCTTCCTTCCTTTCATTGTTTTCAGTTCTGGAGGCTCAATCTAGGACCTCATACATGCCAGGGAAATACTCTACCACTGAGCTACAGCCCCAGACAAGTCTGTGTTTCTGTAGCCGAGTGGCTGGCTACTATTTGGCTACTATTTTAACAAGATTTCCTAAAACATCAGGGGCTAAATAAAAAGGTAAAGAGAAAAGATCCAGTCCAGTCCTTACGGACTGGAGCAAGGCTTCACTCTGTGTGCAGTGAGAAGGCCAGCTAGCATGAAAACTATTATAGTCTCCTCAAAGTATGTGTCCTGTCCTACCTTTTCACCATAGCTTGCTTCCTCCCAGTATCTCCTTCTGGTCTTGTTCTCTCCAGGTTTTGTGGCTTGCCCACTTTCCCTATGATGCTGCAACCCAGAACTTTTGACTAAATACACTTAGCAAACACAACCAGGATGCCACTCAGCCTTGGGAATGCTGAGTCAGGCAAAATGCAGCCAAGTCCTTAACCAGATTTACCAGAGCGCTGTCAGTTCAGACAAAATCACAGCCCCAATTGGTGAGTAAATTCTACACTTATATCCTTGGCACCAACAAATTTATCTAGGACTGGAAGTTGCCATTATGCTGCCTGGCATAATGGCATCTGATGAAGCAATGAGTGACTCAAAACACCATAGTATTCTATCACTGCAATGCAGCATCTTCTTTCTTCAGTGAGATGGCTCAACCAGTTAAGATCTTGCTTCAGAAGCCTGGTAACCTAATTTTGATCTCCAGAACCCATAAAAAGGTGGAGGAGAGACCTAGCTCCACCAAGTTGTCCTCTGACTTCCACTTGTACACCCTCCCCATCCCCCATCTAACAGATCATGAAAACTGTATGTCATAATCTAAACACAGATGCTCTGAAAAAGAATGACTATAAGTGTAATTCTGTCTCTCATACATTATATCTTCAGTCAAGTAATAAACTGTGAGAATTATTACAAACTAAACACACCTTTATGACACAATCATCAATTTGCATCCACCCAAATAAACTAAAAATCTGTATCCTCACAAAAACTTCATACAAATGTTTATAACTAGAATTTAAAAGCAATTAAGATGTCCTTCAATAGGTGAATACCAAACAGTGATATAACCAAACAGTGAAATATTACTCAGTTTGAAAAAGAAATGAGTTATCTAAACACCAGAAAATATAAAGGAACATCAAATTCATATTATAGAGAAGCCAATCCGAAAAGGCTATATAGTTATCTGGCTATAATCACATGATATTCCAGAAAATGCAGAACTAGATAAATAGTAAAAAGACCAGTGATTGTCAGGGTTTAGGAAGGATGGAGAGCGAAAGGCAAAGAACAAGGAATTTTAGAGCCCCAATCCTACTCTACATAACAGCATCATGGTGGAAATGTCATTAGACAGCTGTCAAAAGCAATAAAATACATAATACAAACAGTGAACACTATGCAAACCTGGTTGCCCTAGAACTCAGAGACCTGCCTGCCTCTGAATGCTGGGATTAAGGTATGTGTCAGCATGCCCTGTCCTATTAATTTTAAGTTATGATCAACTATACAGCAGTCATAAGGAAAGGCAAAACAGGCTTAGAGGTCCCTAAAAAAACCATTCACTTGAGTTGACTGGCAAGTTGCTAAAATCCTCTAATCTAAGGGGTTCTTTCTGACCTGACTCAGAGTTACCCAGGGTTAGGACACTTGTCAAAACCACTCAGTAGCAGTTGTTGACAATCACAACTGCCCAGTGTGACGGGAGCAGCTGCACTTATCAAGAAGCTGAAGAAAACCTAGAAAGAAAAAAAAATTGCAGAATGGAGAGTTTGTGTGGAGTCTGAACTCTAAACTATTTCTGGAAATCTAGACAGCCACACACAGGTGCAGGGCTACGCACAGGCCCAGGAGAGCTGAGAAGGCCCTCACGCTCAACCAGAGCAGGTCCCACTGCTCTAAGCAGGCAGGAAGAAAGGCTAAGGCAAAACTGTTAGAATGGGAAAGAAGTTGCACACAAAATCATGTATTATAAGATTCCATCATATAAAATGCCTCAAACACACAAACACGGGGAGATGGAAAGTTTAGTGGCTGAGGACAGAGAGACTCTGGGGGAAGGGAGAAGTGTGGACTTGGACTGATAGTGGGTACAGAGTTTCAGAGCTAAGAATTCTGAAGCTAGCAATTGGTGGTTGTGTAACTTGGGAATACACTAAAAACCCACCAAATGTCATGCTTTAAAGGATGAATGTGTGAAATGTAGTAGGTCTTAATAAAACTGTTACAAAACTAGAAACATAAGCCAGATCCCAGCACTTAGGAGGCTTGTCTGGGCTATACAGTCAGTCAGATTTTGTGAAGTAACCCCTCTCCCCCAAAAAATAAATAAAAAATAAAAACTTAAAATAAAAATTAAAACTTTAAAAAAGGGTTGTGAAAAACATGATCTAAAATGGTTAACTATATAGTTCCTCTATATTTTAAACTAGAAATGTTTTTAAGGAAATTATAGATTTCTTTAAAAAAAAAAAAAAAACTTACACGTATGTATGTGTCTATGTGTCGGCCAAGTATGTGCAAGAACCAGTAGAGGCCGGAAAGGGGAACCTGGGGCTAGAATTAAGGGCGGTTGCCAGGTAGTTCATACAGGTGCTGGGAACCAAGAAGAACTTGGGTCCTCTGGAAGAACAGCAGTGCTCTTAATTGTACAGTAATCTTTTCCAGGCCCAGGAAATAGTTATAAATGAGCCTCATACAACTGTATCTTTAAAAAATCACAACTAGTTTTTGACCTTATTTCAATTTTCTAAAGTTTCTTCCAATTATATTCTATCACAGATAATTTCAGACTGAGTTTAAATTTCTTTGAACCAGTTTCTTCTTGTTTACAAATATTTATTGACAGAGGGGAAGAATTTCCAAGGTAATACAGGTTATATTGTTTAAAAAAAAAAAGAAAGAAAATCTCAGGTGGGAGAGATGGCCCTGAACCTCACCAACTGCAGCACTTGGGAGATTGGGCCCTGTACCTCATCTAGGCAAAACAGTAGAGCTGGTCCTGGAGGTGTGGGTGCAGGTAAGCCAGGCCCCAAGAACGTGAGAGCAAGAGAACTGGCCCTTCTCCTTGTTACCTGCTGCAGTGGGTGAGCTAGCCACAGCAATGCTGGAGAGCTCACCCTGATGGTGTCGAAGAGGGAAAGGTGGTGTGAGGACCAACCCAGAACCAGGGCTATGAGTTGGCCCTCCCCAACATTCACCTCATATATGAACTGCTGGAGCATGTGAAGGAGCCGGATCTGCAGATCCAAAGCTGCAGGATCTCCATGACACAAGATAACAACAGGATATCTGAGAGGAGTCCCAGGAGGGACCAGTATTGAGGGTACAGCAGAAGCCAGAGGCCTCGAACCAGAACAAAGCCTCATTGCAGTGAATGATTACAAGTAAAGATGTATGGACTGAAGGGTTATACTGTGTGACCCACTGTGTCACATTACAGCTTCCACAACAAGACTTTTTTGTTGTTTAGTTTTTTATTGTTTATTTTATTTCATGGGGGAGGGGCAGTTTGCAAGGGTAGAGGGCAAGGGATGGGGAAAAAAATGGGATCAGGATGCAGGATGTGAAATCCACAAAGAATCAACAAAAACTTTTTAAAAATCTAGAATATACAAAAAATAAAAACCACTCATGCTATCATCTAGAAATAGCCATTACCACCATTTTGGTGTGCGGTTTCCAGTCTTAATTTCCTTCTTAAATGCCACATCACCAAAATAAAACTAACTGAACATCAAACATACATGCTAATGCCCCAAATGCCCAAATACTTACAATTTTGTCTCCTGTAAAGGTAAGATTTGTTCCATTCTCCTTAGCCTTCGATTTAAAAACAAAAGGGGGACGGGGAGAAAGACAGAATTACTTCCCAGTTTTTTCATTGTTCTCAGAAATACGTAAGGAAAAATAATTACCTCCTGTTTTTCTCCTAAAAGAGGAAGTCGGTGCATAAGATCCCCAGAAAAGCTCTATTTAAAAAAAAAAAAATTAAATTGTTTTTAGTAAAAGTTCAAAATACATAGAAATGGTTAAAGCAAAACATACAACACAGTAAAAAATAACAGCATAATGGGAGGATGGAGGGCGAGGGGATGGGGGGTGGATATGTAAATATGAGTAGTAATTAAAGAATTAAAAAAAAACCAGCATCAACAGACGTTAATTACAAACAAGTGAAGAAAACCCTGCTGAGCATAACATGACCCCAGTCTTTCCATGAGGGCAAATGGGAATGCCAGTCTGCCTTAGACAGAAGACACATGTATGGAGGTCAGCAGAGTCCCTCTCATTCAAATAAGCAAAACAAGGCATTAGTAGTTGAGGTAGTCTCTCCTTCCTCAGTATTTGGATTGTGCAATTCAATGTTTACGTTACACTGGAAGAGAGGAACCAATGGGAAGTGGATGGGGAATGCCCTGTGTATATGCTTGTCTTATTGGTTGATAAATAAAGTACTGTTGGCCAATAGGAAAGCAAGATAGGTGGCACTAGGAGTCAAGGAGGATTCTGGGAAACACAGTAAAGAAGTCTGTGATCCAGGCAGGAAGTGACATAGCAGGCAGACTTAGAAGCAGGAAATTGCTCTCTGGCTCTTCCTCTTCCTCCTGCTCTCTTCTCTACAGAGCCGCCATGTGATCCTGTGAAGAGGACGCCAGCGGAAGACTTCCTCGATAAGATAAGTCTTATAAAATATATAGATTTATGATAATTAAGACTGAGCTAGCATATAAGAAACCCAAGTCAATTGGCCAGCAGTATTGTAAACTAATATAAGACTATGTGTGTTATTTTGGGCACCCATGTGGTGGCGGGGCCCGGGTGGATGGACATATCGCTACAGGAAGTGTATTCCATGACTCTGGAAAGACTACAGCAGACCTGAGAAAAACAGGATACAGCAAGTAGCTTTCCATAACCAAATCCAACTAACCCTCCCAGCTAAAGGAATGAATTTAAAGAACTAAAAAAAGATAATAAATTACTCAATATCATGGTTTCTTCTATTTGCCATCACTTTTTTTGCAATTTTAAAACTTCTCCTTCCTCACCATAAAGTCTAAATTATAATAAAATTCAAAATTTAATTATCAACTGCTTCATTCATTTACATTATTCAATTATAGTCTTCTACCCATTACTTCTAATGACTATCTGCTACTGTACAGCAGTTTGCTAAGTATCTCTAAGCAAATGCAACAAAGATAAGGTGAAGCCACTGGTAACAATAACAATAACTGCCCAAAGGTAGTGGTGCACGCCTTTAATCCCAGCAGACAAGTAGATCTTTATGAGGTCTACAGAGGAAGTTCCAGGACAGTAAGGGCTACGCAGAGAAAAATCTACCTCAAAAACAGAACACACAACAACAGCAAAACCCCAATAACAACTATTTTTAATACCTCTAAAACTTTTCTACATTCTAAAAAATTTCCATCCAAAAACTGGTGTTAGCTCCTATCTCTAAAAGATAAAAAGTGAATTTCAGGCCTGGGCAATGACTCAGTGGGAAAAGTGCTTGATGTTCAAGTATGAGGACCCCAGTTAGGAGACCCAGCAACCACATACAAAGTCAAGCACAGTGTCATAAGTTTGAAACTCCAGGGCGAGGGAAGCAGAGACAAGTAGATACCAGGGGTTTACCTGCTACCCCATCTACCCCAAACAGCAAGTATTAGGTGCAATGAGAAACACTGTCTCAAAAAATAAAATGAAATAAGGTAGAGAAGTGAATGAAGAAGACAGCCTAATGTCAATCTCTGACTCCACTTGTACAAACATGGAAAAGCATAACAACATATACACTACAGGCTTGAATACACACACACAAAATTCACAAACTTTGAAATAAAAATAGCATTCATGAGATTATATATTTATGCAAGCATTAATAAATGTACGATCACATATATTATTTACCTCTCTCTATATATGTATATATGTATATATATTATTCACTTTCTTCTTTACATAAATAAGGCATAAAATTCAACTGTAAAGTAACAATGTCCTTTTGATTTCAGATGTATAATAACAGAATTTAAAACCTCTGATTATCTGAAGACCTATCAACTAAATAACAGAATTAAAATTTTCTTTGCCAGCTAGGCGTTGGTGGTGTACACCTTTAATCCCACCCAGCACTTGGGAAGCAGAGGCAGGCAGATCTCTGTGAGTTCGAGGCCAGCCTGGTCTACAGAGCAAGTGCCAGGATAGGCTCTAAAGCTACACAAAGAAACCCTGTCTTGAGAAACCAAAAAAAAAAAAAAAAAACAAAAAACTTTGCTAAATGACCATCAACAGATGAGTAGATAAATAAAATATGTTATGTACATATAACAGAGTTTAGCCCTAAAAAGAGATCAAATTTGGGTAAATGCTACAACACAGAGTCCATATCAAGAAGAACAAAAATCAAATGCCTTTATTAAGTATCCAGTATCGTCAAATTCATAGGGACAAAAAGGAGAATCGTAGGTAGTAAGGAGCAAGATGAGATGAGTGACTGTTGAATGGTATGGAGTCCAAGTTGGCAGGATGAAAGTGGCGATGACTGCACACAACATGAATGAACTCAAAGCTACCCAATCCAACATTCAGAAATACAGCAATGTAACTTTCACAAGAATCTGCTGGTAACACAGGCTGAAAGTGCAGCTCTCCTTAACAGGATTAAGATCTCTTCTAGAAGAAAGAACTAGCATATAAACAAAGGACACAAGAGAAATTCAGACATCATTTTTTTTTCACCTCTTCTATTTCCTTTCCACCACTAGAGGTTACCTGTGCTTTATAGAGTTCACTACAGTTCTGAAATAATTTTGATGATGTTTGGTATCTCCCAGACAAGCCTTTTTTTTCCTTGAGATTTTCCAAATATGACTCTACTTCATCTGCCTAGAAAAGCAAACAGAAAAGATACAAAGTTTTAGCTTACCAGTTGCAAATCAGGTATTTGGAGAACAAAGAATCAAGCTGTAGTACAAATATAACTACCATTTTAAAAATCAATACAAGAGGCCTGAGGACATGCCTCAGTTGCTAAAGTACTTGTCTTGAAAGGACAAAAACTTGAGGTTGAGCTTCAGAACCTATATAAAACAAGCTGGGGATGAAGGGGAGCCCTTGCTATCCTAGGGTATGAAAGGTGGAGACAGGCAGGGCCCTGGGCCTCACTGGCTGGCCAGCCAGCTTAGCCTGCTTGATGAGATCCAAGCCAATGACAGACCTCTTTTGGAAAACACAGAATGAGGGGCATCTGAGTAACACCCAAGAGTGTCTTCTAGCCTGCCACACATATGTGCCTGTACATGCACAGGCACACATTCTCTCTCTCTCTCTCTCTCTCTCTCTCTCTCTCTCTCTCTCTCTCTCTCTCTCTCTCATGAAAGATCACATGATGGCTGGCAAGATGTCTCAGTGGGTAACATGTGACAACCTCAGCTCAATCCCCAGAACCCACAGTGACGGAGAGCCAACTTCTGAAAGCTTCCCTCTAAGCTCTTCCACAGTGTGTTGGGACACACACACACACACACACACACACACACACACACACACACACACACGCACGCACGCACGCACGCACGCACGCATACACACATGCACACACTTTTTAAAAGACTATATAAGAATATTCAAGAATCTAAAATTAGGACCTCTCTGTAAAAATTTGGCCTCAGTGAAAGGCAAGAAACAAGATAATGAGAAAATGCAATTTCCCCCATATTTGCCTCATCTTATAAAAGAACAGATGGTGTCCTTCATATCACAGAAAAACATAAGCACAGAGCTTCACAGTCTATTCTTCAGTGTTGCTTTCTGCAGCCCTAAAAACATTAGCATATGCCCCTTTTCAAGATGTAAAATATCATGCCTGGGGGACTGAAGAGTTGGCTCAGTGGTTAAGATTATTTGTTGCTCTTGCAGAAAAGCCAGGTTCAATTCCCAGCCCGCATGAAGCACACAACCATCTGTAACTCCAGTTCCAAGGGATCTGACACCCTCTTTTGACTCCCCAGATACCAGGCATGTACATGGTGCACATACACACATGTAGGCAAAATGTTCATATACATAAAACAGTAAACTAAACAAATTTGAAAAAAAAATTTTAAAAATCATGCCTAAAGGGGGCTGGAGAGATGGCTCAGAGGTTAAGAGCACTGGCTGCTCTCCCAGAGGTCCTGAGTTCAATTCCCAGCAACCACATGGTGGCTCACAACCATCTGTAATGAGATCTGGTGCCCTCTTCTGGCCTGCAGGAATACATATGGACAGAACACTGTATACATAATGAATAAACAAATCTTTTTTAAAAAAAATCATGCCTAGAGAGGGTTGGTACCATGTCCTTGTTGACTAAAGGACTTTACAAGTACCTATAAAAAGTGATATTAATGGTAAAATGAAGACTAGCTAGATAGCTCAGCAGTTAGACTTTTACCACCAAACATAATAACCTGAGTTCAATCCACAGAACCCATGTGGTGGAGGTAGAGAAATGACTCTCACAGGTGGCACTGTGACACAATATTTTAAAAGAAGAATCTAAAATTAAACTCTAAAGTACAGAATTCTGGGGCAAGAACATTTGCTGTTGTTCCAGAAAACCCACATTTGGTTCCCAGAACACATAGCAGTTTAGCTCACAGCAGCCTGTAACTCTAGTTCCAGAAGATACAACACTCTCTCCTGGCATATACACACTCAGGTGGCACACACACACACACACACACACACACACAAATAAATAAATAAATCTTTAAAATAATGTACAGAATTATAGTCTTTGGTGCACAAGAAGGTAATTCTTTAGCAATTCTGGGAAGACTAGTAAATTTCCAGATACAAAAGGTTTTTTAATCACACAGTTACTTGACCAAATTAACAAAAACTACAAAAAGATAATTTATGCTCATAAGCCTAGGATGTAAGCTGTTGTTGCCAATCATAGCCCATTTCTGGCAGTCAATATATATATATATATATATATATATATATATATATATATATATATCAGTTCTGTGATTGTTCTCTCATACCCAAACCTCACTCATCAGAAAGCTCCAATATTTTACATTTGCAATCATCTGCTTATCTCCATACTTTACAAGTGTGTGTGTGTGTGTGTGTGTGTGTGTGTGTGTTTATATACACATAATGCTACCAGAATCCTTGGATCCTCTGAAGCTGGAGTCATAGGCAGCTTGGCTGTGAGCTGGATGGGTGCTGGAAACTAAACTCAGGGCCTTTGTAAGAGCAGTACATACTATATTCTTAACTGCTAAGCCCATCTCCACACTTTTATCCTGTAGCAATCCAAAATGATTTGTGGGTCTTATGAAGACAAGATATATGTATAAGTGTGTGAGATATTTGTAATTATGTGTAGATCAGAGATTGCCCGTGGAAGCTAGGGTGTTAGATCACCTGGACCAAGAGTTATGGTGGTTTTGAGCAGTACAAATGAGTGCTGAAAACAAAACTCAAGTCCTCTGCAAGAGCAATATATGCTCTTAGCACTGAGTTTCACCCCAATGCTATATGATGAAAGCGATCACCAACATTGTCAAACGCTCCTATAAAACTTCAATACAGAAACTGGGGATGTAGCTTAGTTGGCAGGGTTTGCCTAGCATAAATGAAGCCTTGGCTTACATCTCCAGCATACATAAAATCAGGCAGAACCCAGCAGTTAAGAGCACTAGCTGCTCTTCTGGAGGACCAAATTCAATACCCAACACCCACATGCAATCTCACAGCTGTCTGAAACTCCAGTTCCAGAGGATATGACGCCCTCTTATGGCCTTCAACGGCACTGAACACATGTGGCACACATACATGAAGGCAAAATACCCATACACATAAAATAAAAATAAAATCTTTAAAAGTATAATAAATATACATTTATATTATAAAATATAAAAAGTTCATTAATAGGAGTTCAATTCTGCATTACAATTAACCTTTAAAGAGCTACACATAAAAAGTTGTGGTATAAAAGCAAAGAACATCCCAATTATATGAAAAGGTCATTAAAATACCATTCACTTTTCTAACCATATATCTTTATGAAGTCAGATTTTTCTCAGCATAGATTTCAAGCAACTCATCACAGGATTAAGTAAAGAACAAAGCACAAAATCCTAGCTGTCTTCCTGCCATGCCATATTTTAATTAAAGACATCTCAAGAGACCACAAAACAATGCTATTTTTCCAGGATTTTTTTTTTGAGACAAGATTTTATGAGTTTATTATTGCTACTTTAAGATAATGAATTTCTCAATATTTTATCTTCTTTTTAAAAGTTATTTTATTACTTTCTGTGTATGGGTGTTTTTGCTGTATGTATGTCTGTACACCAAGTGCATGCCTATGGACACCAGAAGAGATATTCAGATCCCATGGAACTGAAATTATGGACAGTTGTGAGCTGGCATGTGGTTGTTGGAATTGAACTCGGGTCCCCTGAAAGAGCAGCCAGTACTCTTGATCTCCAGCCCTTGTTTTAATTTTTAAAAGAGGAAACCACACAAACAAAAGCCTTGTAGAGGAGCAAAAAATTTGTTCAGCAAGTGAAGGACTCAGCTGCCAAGCCTGGTGACATGTGTTCAATCCCTAGAGCCCACAGAGTGGAAGGATAAGACTGACTCCCTCAAGCTGTCTTCTGACATCCACACTTGTGCCATGGCTTTTGCGTATGAATATACCACAATCAACACATGTTCAAAAAACTTAAAACAAAGGCTTTTTGAGTCCACATTTTGTTTTTTTGTTTGTTTTTTGAGACAGGGTTTCTCTGTGTAGCCTTGGCTGTTCTGGAACTCACTATGTAAACCAGGCTGACCAAAAACCCAGAGACCATGCCTGCCTCTGCCTCCCTAGTGCTGATATTAAAGGCATGGGCCACCACATCCAGTCACAATTTTTTTTTTATGGATATGAATCCTGAGACAGGAAGCCTGACAACTGCTGACTCAGGTCTGCAGACTGGGCTGAATGGGCTATAGTTTCAGCTCTGCTGCTCCATAACTACACACTACTCTTTCTTCTGTAAAGTTAAAAGGCTGGGGTCAGATGACCATTAAATCTCAGGGAAAGTATGTATGTTCATATTCTTTACCTTGAAGTTGTAGATCTCATTGTAGCAATCAGCACTTTTCAGAAACCAGGTTATATTAAAAGACAGATCACAAGGCTCTCCATCAACTATGAAAGAAATAATTGTAAGCATGAGAGAATTCCAAATGAAGCATTCTTCCCGAATTTCTCTATTAACTTATAGCCTATCTATTTCCCACCCTAAACTGAGATACTAAATATTCCTTCTTTAAACAAAAGGAAATCAAGTCATACAAGCATCAAGAACTGTTTGTTCTTTCTTTCTTGTTGCTTGTTTTGAGGCAGGATCTCATTGTGCAGCCTAAGCCGGCCTCAAATTCACTGCCATCCCTCCATCTCAGCCTCCCAAGTGTTGAGATTACAGGAGTAAGCTAGCATGCCCAGATTCCCAAGTAGCCTCTCAATAATGTCACTGCTCCTTCAGAAGTGGTAGCTAAGCAGGTTTTCTTTCTTACCCCTTTTGGAAATGTAGGTCTATTTCTATATCCCAAACCTCTAGATCTATATTGAGAAAAACACAGGCATGATAAGGTACTCCTAACCTAAAACTAGACTTCTATCATTCAAGTATTTACCAAACAGAACACACATACACAAAGGTTTAATAATAGAGTGTTAAATTAAGAGGGGATGAGGAAAAACAAATGATCAAAGATCTTTTAAAAGGTCACACTCTTACTGGAGAAATACAGAATAACAGTATCAGGGATAAATATTCATGATTGCTAAATGGTGTCTTAAACAGAGCCACTTAAAAGTCAGCAAGAGTGCATAAAGGGGACTGGAGAAATGGCTCAGCAGTTAGGAGAAGTGAAGTTCAATTTCTAGCACCCACATGGTAGGTAGCTCATGGCCATCTGTCACTCCAGTTCTCAAGGATCTGTTATGATGACCTGTCTAGACTTGATGCCATAGACCTAGGTCCAGGTTCAATGAGAGACCCTGTCTCAAATAGAGACTGACAGACATAGCATGACACCCTTCTCTGACCTGCACAGGCTCACCTATGCAAATACAATACATATATATACCATATTACATATACACATAACAAAACCTCACAGAGTTTGGAATACAATGTTTGAAAGAACCAAAGCATCAGTCTGAAGATTTATAAATCCAACTGTCCTGGGAGGCAGGAAAAGATACTCCAGACTCCTCTGTGCAAACATGCTAAAAATAAGCATGATGACAGTGGGTTCTGCTTGCTTGCTTGTAATTCTAGCACTTGGCAGGTGGAAACAGGAGGATCAGGAATTCAGGGCCAACTTCAGCTACATGGGACTCTGTCTCAAAATCAATTAATTAATTAATTAAAAAACAAGAATGACTACATTTAAGAATTTACTTTTGGTTCACAACAAAAGAAACATCTAATTAAAACTTCCTCTTTGATTCCAGCTGTGGAAGAAAAAAAAAATACTAAAGAGTCCTTATGTTTTGCAAGTATAACAAGAATAAGTTTGATTACATTTAGGAATCTACTTTTTTGTGTGTATTTTGCTCACATGTATGTCTGTGTATCATATGCATCCTGGAATTAGAATTATGAACAGTTGTGAACCACCACCCGGGATACTGGGAATTGAACCTGGGTCTTCTGCAAGAACAAGTGCTCTTAACCACTGACCCATCTCTCCAGCCCCAGGAATCTACTTTAACTCAAAACAAAAGATGCAATCAGGAGGTTATAACCTACAACTTGAATACTAATACTTAGGAGGCAGAGACAAGCAGAGCTCTGTGAGTTCCAGGCCAGCCTGGTCTACATGGTGAGCTCCAGGCCAGCCAAGGCTACATAGAGAAACCTTGTCTCAAAAAGCAAACATTAATTAAAATTTTAAGATAATAAAAATAATAAGCAACAAAATTAAAAGATTCCCAACTTTGTTTTAAATTGTTTTCCCAACCAACCTTTAAAAAACTTTCTTTTATTTTATGTGTATGTTTGTTCTGCCTGTTTTGTCTGTGTACCACTTATGAGCTTGATGCCCAGGAAGGCCAAAAGAGGGTGTCAGACCCCTGGAACTGGAGTTACAAATGATTGTGAACTGATATGTCACGCTGGAATCAAACCTGGGTCCTCTGGAAAAGCAGCTAATGCCATCTCTCCACCTCCTACACTAATTTTTAAATGACTAACATATTTTTGCAGAGCTCTATTAAGATATGCAAAAATCTGATCAGCTGAGATATATGGAAAAGATACAAAGATTACCAGTTGGCTTCTAACAGGAGAACACAAAAAGATAGGGTATATTAAAGTCAGTAAACAGGGCCAGCAAGATGGGTTAAAGTATGTCTAAAGAGCTGAGCTCTATCGCCAGGACACATACAGTAGAAGGAAGCAACTGACTCCAGCAAGTTGCCCTCTGATTTCCACACATGGAATGCCTACCTTCACAAGCAGTAGAAAGTAAGTAAATAAATGTAATAAATAAATGTAACTTTTAAGTTCTAAATAAAAGACTTGCTGGGAATTTTGTTGCAAACATAAAAGTAAGTGTTAAAGGACAGATACAATGTTTAGAACTCTAAATGACAAGCCCTGAGACAAAGAACATGGTCCCACCTGTGCTATGGAAGCCACACACCATAAAATCAAAGATGGTAAATATGAGAAACTATAAGAATAGCAAATAATAAAAAAAATTTAAGGAACCTCAGATTTTCTACAAAACAACAGAATGTAGAAATTTTTAATATGCAGATTGTTAAACTTGGTAAAATACTATTAGGTCAAAATAAAACTAGCAGAAGATTGTACATAATAGGAGTATAGTACAAACCATCAAACTGTGCTAAGCAACTACATCCTTCCTCTCCTCACAGATATGAGGAAACAGCCAGTAAACCAACCTCACAAAACCAGAGAGTAAATTGGTTCAAATCAAATTGAAGTCATCAGGAGATATTTTCATGGATGTAGTATAGTCTTACTTTTGTTTCTGGATAAAACATCGTGACAAAAACCAACTTAGAGGAGAAAGTGTTTATTTTAGTATAAATCCCAGGTTATAGTCCATCACTGGAATACAGTCTAGGCATTGGGAACTTGAGGCAGCTACTCACATCACATCCACACTCAAAAGCAAGGAGGAATAAATGCATGCATTTCATGCTGTTCAACTCATATTTCTCTACTACATAATTCAGGACCCAAATCCAGGGAATGGTCCTGCCTACATTTATGTTGGAACATCCTATATTAACATAATTAGACAATCTCCCACAGACGTGGCCACTGACCAACCTGATCTAGACAACCCCTCCTTTAGATTCTTTTCCCAAGTTATTCTGAGTTGTGTTAAGTTGACAATTAAAACTAGCCATCACAACCATATTTGTCAGAGATTTTACCTGCTCTTTTCCCTCCCACTAAAGTGTAAGCTCAATGAGAAAAGAGAATTTTTCTACCACTTCTCTAGTAGAGTACTCAGCACACAGTACTAGTCTTATAACCACTTACTAAACAAAAGTATAAAAATCACTCAACTATGACTTTATTGCATTTTCAGGGACAAAGGTATGTTCAAAACACACAAAAAACAAGGGATGGCAGCTCATGCCTATAATCCTAGCACTTAAGAAGCTAAGCCTAAGACTGGCCTTGGGCGACCAATGAGACCCTTTCAAAAAAAAACAAAGTAGATCATATTACAGTGATGATCTAGAATACTATCCCTATCTCAAAAACAAAGCAACTCCAAAACATTTACTTCTGAAAATAAAGTTTCAAAACTGAATGGGAGGTTTTAGTACATATGGAACAATTTAGCTCCAGATGCTGTGGCTATCTCACTGAACAAACTGGTTTTCTTCTACATAATCTCTATTTCCTGGTAATATCCCTGAACGCAGCGTTCCTTGAAGTGTAAAACACTCCCTTGGCAAACAGAAGATCTACTGAATATCTGAGCCAACAGTCTGGCAAACCTAGGCCATGTTTTCAGTAAACAGCTAACAAGTACACAGGAGTAATATCAGTGATATTCTGACTCAGAACAGATTTAAAAATGATGCAAGCAATCATCCAACAAAATTAAATATAATACAACTGAAATGTAATTAAATATATACATAATTTTTAACATATATATATACACTCTGTATAGCATTAAAGTCAACATATGAATTCAATAGAGTATATATTCAGTATCAATGTATAATACAAATATGTCATATAAGTCACATATAGTAGCAGATCTATACATAACATAGTAAACTGATAAACAAGAGACTAAGACAAAAATTCATACAAGTATTCTGGATAATATATTGTGAATTTAGTTACACTAAAGATTTCTGAACTTAAAATGTATTAGGGGTTAGGGAGATGGCTGTGTTGGAAAAATGCTTGCTTCCCACACAAGCATCAGGGCCTGAATTCATACCCCAGCACTCCTGTTAAAATGTGACCCATGCCTATAATCCCAGTGCTGGCTTGCTGGTCAGCCAGCCCAGCCCATCAGCAAGCTCCAAGTTACAGGAGAGTCCTTGTCTCAAAACAAAAGGTAGAGAGGACCTGAGGAAGACACAAGTAATTGACCTCTGGCCTTCCGCTGCATATACACACATATTCATACATGCACACACATACACAACACACACAAGCAGACCAAGGTAGAAAATAAGCTTCTATGCTTAAGAAGCTCAAATAACAATGAAATTTAAAAACTCACATTTCAGTAAGATGGTAGTATTTCTGAAAAGAATCTTTCCAAAACTAAAATAATTTTTCCCCTGCAAAGATAAAGGAAAGAAAATTAGCATCAGGGCATTGCGATTTTTGAAACAGAATCTGAATACCTAAATTAATAAAATATTCAAATTAATTTTCTTAATCAAAAGGACAACACCTTTTCTTCTAGTGAAAGCCAATCACATCCAAACTATTGGCTCTTGCCACTCAATGTAGTCATGAGTTCTTCCCCAAAGGCCATAAAGCAGGGACTATAAATGGGAGGCTGCTGCAAATTTCAACTTAACTTAAAAGCATCACTGTAGGGTAAAAAGGGCACTAGCTCTTTTTACAATCATGAGATGTACAGCTCCTTTTCCTTACTAACTATTCCTCGGAACAGCCAATCATAGCTTTCAAATAACCTTTGAACAGTTTTACTTTTAAATTTAAAAGGACTTAACTATTAATCATTTCAACAACAAATAGACAACTACAATTCAAAACCCAAAAACCTTTGCCAAAATGAATAAAGACTGCAAAATGTGCCATATAAATGTGCGGTGAACAGGACAAAAACAAAACAAAAAAGTCAACAAAACAGCTATTGGTTTTTAAAGCAGTTCTTGCCAAAATCTGGTTTTTGTGGTTCAAAATACTACACTTACTCAAACGAGGTTTTAAAACTGAGAGGGAAATAGGTGAGCCTATCAGTTAAATATCCAGAGGAAAGAGTATCCTTACATCATTACATTTTAGAATTGTTTTGTTTTGGCCATTCCCACGTTAAAACACATTTAAAAAAAAAATCCCTATGTCCCCTAATCACAAAAAACATTTCGAAGTTTAAACCAAATCAAGCCATCTCATCCGTAGAAATGTTTTTTACAAAAAAAAAAAAAAAAAAAAAAACACTAGAGTTAAAAATAAAGACTCCTATTTATACATCCCTTTCATCCAAGCCTGAGTTACCGGATTTTGTGACATTCTAGCTTGAAAGAGAAACTACTATGTACTTGTGCATCAAGTTTCTCTCAAGTTTGGCGCTGAAAGTTGCGTTACTTTCCCGGTGAGAACCCGCTTGACTCTGACACTGCTGCTAGCTAAGGCACACAGCGCCAGCTCTCAGCTCCGGGAAGGTGAGACCCGGGCGGCACACTCCGGGTATCCCACCCACTTTGAAAACCGACTTTCCTGAAACCATCCTGGACCCCTTGGGCCACCGTAGCCCCACCTCTCATCCCCCCCTCCAGCTCAATAGCGACTCCAACACTCACCGACGGCATTGGAATGTGCCACTTTGATCTATCTGCGGCAAACACGGGTGCTGGCCCTGCACCAAAAAAGGACAATGGGAACGGCTGCGCCCCCAAAAGAAGAAAAATGACAGGAGACACCTGAAGCCACGCAGCTACCGCCATCTTCACAGCCATGAAGCGACTACCCAAAGCATTGAGCCTTCTTCCGGCTGGCTAGTCCCGCCTTCTTCCTACTTGTCCCACCCTCTTCCGGCTCTGCTATGTGGGCGGGATTATCCGGGTCCTTGAAACGGCGATCTTCCCTCCGACCGTCAGAGCGCTGCAGAAACTTTGTTCCTACTGCGCAGGCGTCTTCCTGTCTCAATCCAAGTGTCACCTGGAGGTGAACCACCCGAGCCTTTGAGGTCCGGTACTTCCCTCTGTTCTTCCCGCCATTAAAGGAACCCAGTGCACCGGTCAAGTCTCTGCTCCTCTCGCTTCTTCCCGCCCCTCATCCTTTGCAAGTCAAGGTCAGGCGCCGGTCAGTCAGAAGTCTGTGGAACCCGGCACACTAGATGCATGATTGACATCCAGGAGTGAGTTCTCCAGCTGTGGAAGCAGAGCCTGGAATTTGGCAGGGCTGGAGTAGAAGCGATTCATGAGCCTCAAAGTCCCCTTTAACCCCCCAAAGACTGTAGGTCAGCTGCCGCAGTTTGACCGGCGACATCGGCACTCCCAGACGGCACTCCCGACTCAAGACTAAAAGTGGGGAGAGATCGGGTCAGCTTTCGGTAGTACAGAGTGACAGCCACTGGGACAGACCAGACCCTGAGGCTGTCTGGGCGCTTCCTGTTTCTCACGCTCTAGATTTTAACCTCTAGGGATGTTTGCGTGCACGCCTCCTCCGCCAATAAAAGCAAGGTTCATCAGCCACTCTCAACCAAGAAGTATTTAACAAGTGTATTCCTGTAGACGCGTTGGTTTGCACCTGAGAAAATCCCAGGAGAAAAAGTCAAGATTTGCTTCCTCCTCCCACCCCTCCACTTCCCCCGCACCCGTTAAGCATCTGGAGGGGACTCTTATTTCCCATAAGTTTGACTGTGAAGTACGGGTCCATAATTTAACAAGTCTGCTTGTTGCCTTTTTTAAAAGATCGCCAGGGGCCGTGACCTGAGAGTTAGGAGCCAGGCAGAGTTAACAGGGAAGCCATGGAAGCAGCTGAGAAAGAGGAAATCAGGTAAAGGCCAGTTGCTCCAGCAGGAACTGACTCCGAAAACAAACTTCTAGCTTTGAAGGCTTCACTTAACGTTTTAACTGAACTTCCTTGAATGTTTGGTATTTGCTTCATCGTTCTTTCTTGCTTCTTGCAGGGAGTTGGGTAATGTTAATAGCTAACCTCTCAACGTACTTTAACAGTGGAAAAGTTGCCTTTCAAATTCTAAGACATGGGTTTTAAGGGCGCTGCATCCCACATTTAGGTGGTTCCCTCTCTTTCTGTGCCATTCCATGGCTCATTCTTCACAACTGGAAACGGAAGACTGCAAGATCTCCTAATGTTTGCACACTTGATTAAAATAAGCAGTGCCCAAAAAACCGAGTTTAATGAAGGGTTTCATTTTTTTCCACGATAAAACAATTTCTTGATATGGCTAAGTGTTTCTATCTGCCCAGGCCTGTTTTCATAGTTTAGCTTCTTTCAACTTTCACGATAACTGCAGGGGCAAGAAGCCACACCTCTTTACCAAAGCCAGCCCCCTCCCACCTAGCTTATATTTGTTTTAACCAGCGAAAGGCTAATTGAAATACATATATATTCAAGTAGTAATGTACATTTTTTATATTTTATTCCAGATGCAATTCTTCTGGGATTAAAATTGGTTCTAAAGAATATTAGTCTCTAGATTGTTGGAATCCTCTGGCAAGTTTTTCTGTCTGTGTTTGTTCCCACTCTGACTCTTGGCACCTGGCACATACCTTTGTTAGAAGATTTGGAGCCTATCTTGTGGTTCCCTGTTAGACTTTAACAAAACATTTAGGCACTCTATGTCTTATTCAGGTCTAAATTCTCAGGAAGTGTATGTTCTGAAAATACTGTGCTCTTTAAATAGGTGGGTAGGTTGGTTTGGTTTGGATTTATTATTTCAGATTTTAGTGTTGTGGCTATTATTTTAAAAGCTCTCTGCCTCATAATTGGCAGTGCCCCTTCCCCATGGCTTTAGATCAAGCCTTGGAGATGTTTTGTTGTTAAATTTGGTAGTTTTACAAAAGAGTATTGTTCTGCAGAATACATACTGTTGCCCCATGAAGTCTTATGTTACAGCAGTGATGGAGTTTTGCAATGCAGATTAAATTCCCAAAGTTTATTTTGCATATTTATACTATAATTATGGAAGGCACAAAAATTGAGCTCACAGATCTTATGTAAAATATATTTCTTAAAATTTCTAATTTAGTGTTGAAGATGAAGCTGTGGATAAAACCATTTTCAGAGACTGTAGTGAGATTGCTTTCTACAGGTAAGTAAATATATCACCTAGAAAACATTCCTGACAATATTTTCAAATTAATTGCACTAAGCTTTGCAATTGCACTGAGAACTGAGGAGCTAAAAAGATGGCCTTTAGGAAATCTAATGAATCATTTTATATACTTACTATTAAATGATTTAAATTATATATTTTTTTGCCTTCGTTTTTCCAGACAGGGTTTCTCTGTGTAGTCTTGGCTCTCCTGGAACTTGCTCTGTAGTCCAGGCTGACCTCCCAAGTGCTGGGATTAAAGGTGTGCACCACTACCACCCAGCCTGTATTTTATTTTCAAAGCTAAAATATTTTTAAATGTGTGTCCTTTCAAAGATAATGTACTTACCTTGTTTGAAAAATCATATAAAAAATATATATTGAAAGTATTACTCCTTCCTCTGCTTTTCCATTATCCTGTCCCTTCAAGTAAGCATATGTATTAATCTCTTATATGTTTTCCAGTGTTCTTTGTAAATACATATATTCTTATCACCTCTTTCCTTATACCTACAAATAGATTTCTATATGAAGTGTTCGGTCTCCTTACCCCCTGCTTTATATTTTACTCTGAAGACCTTCCTCTTCAGTGCATGGAGGTTTCTCTCTGTTTTTGTGCTCATGGTATTCCACTGGATAGATGCACTACAGTTTATTTTGTTCCAGATCCACTTGCTAGAGTCTCAGTTTGTTGTTTCTTTTTAATCTTTTACTATAAGAGCACCACCATATGAAGAGTTGTGTTTGTCATTTCCTGTGCATGCAAGTGATTTGTAGGATAGATTTTTAAAAGTGGAGCTGGAGATATGGCTTAGCAGTAGAGTACCTTCTTATTTTGTGAAAGGCTCTGGGCCTGATCCTTAGCACTAAGGAAAACAAAACAGCAAAATCAAACAAACAACAACAAAAATTTGGATTTCTAGGAACTTGGTAACTGTATCAAAAGGTAAATACACTTGAAATGTGTTAATTGTTGATAGATTTCCCTCTGTAGGGATCTTTTATACTTACTTTATTATTCTATGAAGCTATTTGAGCCTAGGAAAAGTATCTTTAAAATCTTTTAAAACGTCTGCTTTGGTGGCTTAGTTGGTTCAAGAGCCTGATTTATATCTATTTTTATTATGAATCTGAAACTGAAATCATCAAAATTAATTTTTAGTTTATTTGCTTGATTAATTTGGGGTTTTGTTTGCTTGTTTATTATTTGAGACATTGTCTCACTATGTAGATCTGACTGACATTGGACTAACAACATCCTGCCTGTCTTCTGAGTGCTGGGATTAAAGGTGCTATGCCACCATGCCCAGCAAAATTTGTTTCATATATTTTTAAGTTTCTATTTCAGTCATTCTCTGTTCTATAAGAAAAAAAGATGCCATTTTTACTCAAAACAGTTACCTTACAGGGAAGTATACAGTGAATGCCCAATCACCTTGTTAAACCAATGGCCCACACTGAACTTCCACTAGAATATATTGAATTACTACTAAAGTTCCATTTCATGAAAAAGAGGGGGGAATTTAAGTTCATAAAAGTTATTTTTCAAGTCTAGGATGGGGAAATGGCTTAGTAAGTAAAATACCCTCTAGTAGACCTGAGTTTAATCCCTAGACTATTATAAAACTACTGGTCATAGGCATTTACAATTCTAGCACTGGGGAGGCAGAGACAAGCAGATCTCTTGACGGCCCTGCTAGACAGCCAGCCTAGCCTACTTGCCTAACCCCACACTAGTAAGAGACGCTGACTTACAGATGGAAATATGGGTGTCCCTAAGAAATGACACTTGAGTTGTTTTCTGGCCCCGCTCACATGTTCATACACCTATTAGTCAAATGTACTTGAACATGTACACACCCATACACATACAAAAGAGAGAAAATCACCTGCTTTCTAAATAAAGGAGACAAGATGCTATTCTCGAGCAGTATTGTGTTGAAATTAATATTATTTTAGACATAAATTTATTAGAACTCTAGTAATATATTCTTGGTACTGTATAAGAGTATCAATACTGTCTATGCCAGTCAATTTTACTGGCATTCATGTGTTGATATATTCTATTAGATACAGACAAATCACAAGCAGTTCTTATATATCTATATATTTTTCTTAGTTTGCTTTTTGTTGTGATTAAAGACCATGGCCAAAAGCAACCTGGAAAGGAAAGGGTTTGTTTCATCTTACAAACTTCCAATAACAGTCCATCATTGAGAGAAGTCAGGGCAGGGACTCAGTGCAGGAACCTGGAGGCAAGAGCTGAAGCAGAGACCATGGAGGGGTGCTTCTTACTGACTTGCTGCCCCCATTCCCCCCTCCCTGCCCCAGCTTCTCAGCTACCTTTCTTATACCACCTGAGGCTTCACCCAGAGTGGGATGGACCTTCCCACATCAGTAAATTACTCGAGAAAAAGCCCCCACAGACTTTCCTACAGGCCAGTCTGATGGCAGCATCTTCACAATTAAGGTTCCCTCTTTCCAGATGACTCTACGTTGTGCCAAGTTGACAAAACTAACCAGCACAATACTCTATATCTGTAGGCGGCAGAAACAGCAGCTCTCCAAGAATACCACCTATCAGGCATTGTTAGACTCAGTCACAACAGAACAGGACAGCACCAGGTTCCAAATCATCAGTGAAGCAAATAAGGTGAGGTGGAAGGACAATTTACTCTTATATTAATTGGGATTGAATTATATACATTTTGTTTTTATTTTTGTTTTTGTTTTTCAAGACAGTGTTTCTCTGTGTATCCCTGGCTGACCCAAAACTCACTCTGGAGACCAGCCTGGCCTTAAACTCACAGAAATCCACCCACCTCTGCCTCCTGAGTGCTGTGGTTAAAGGTATGCACTGCCACTACTGCCAACACCAGGTTAGAGAAGAAATACCTTTTTTCATATAATATATATATATATATACATATATGTATATATGCTGATCCTGTATTAATAAATTCTTTTTGAGGTAGGGCTGCATGTGACCCAGCTGGTCTCCAGCTTGCTACTTGACTGAGACTTCTCCAACTTCCAGCCTCCTTCCTCTATCTCCCAAGTGCCAAGTGCTTCTGGCACTGTACCCAGCCAATCTTAACCTTCATATACAATGTGAATATCAACAGAGAGGTTGCCTCGTGTCACATGTTCTTCTAGATGTTTTACATGTGTTGTTTCCTATTAACTCATTTTCACAGTGCACCTAAGACATAAATTGAATTATCCCCAATTATCAAATAAGGAAAACGAAATCTAGGAAGACACTTGCGCAGTGTCACATAGCTGTATTTTTCTTTCTTTGACAGATTCTATCAAAGATCCATACACTTCTGGCACTATAATGTAGAACAGTTTCTCATGGAGCCTGAACAAGGAGCAGATTCAGCAAATGTCCAAATGTCAAAATGTTGATTGCCAAGGAACAGATAGATAAGAGTATTATGCAGTGGAAAACCCAAGACATGAATAGTCTGTCTCTGAGCTGTTTCACTATCAGATCACCATAGTTCCTACAAAGTAAAAGAATTACAGTAGGATATCTTAAGGACTTCTCTCTCACCTTTTAGTTCACCACACTACTTCATATGTGTCACAGAAATGGGTCAGTTATAGAAGTGCTTTGAGCTGGACCAGAAAGTGAGACTGCACGAGTCGCCTGGCGCTTCATTCTAACCCATACTTTCTCCAGCTTCTAAAAGCATCTTAAGCTTCTGGAGCCTCTCAGACTAATATGAGTTAACTGGTATTTCTTGAACAGAAACATAGTTCATTAAGACTGTGGGGACTGGAGAGATTGCTCAGAGGTTAAGAGCACTGGCTGCTCTTCCAGAGGTCCTGGGTTCAATTCCCAGCATCCACATGGTGGCTCACGACCATCCATAATGAGATCTGGTGCCCTCTTCTGGCGTGCAGGCATATGTGGAGGCAGAATGTTGTGTACGTAATAAATAAATACAATCTTTAAAAAAGAAAAGAAAAAGTCTGTGGTCTGGGTCCACTCCCCGATTACAGAGTGACTCCACTAACTGTCTAACCTTTCCAGTTCCCAGACGTCGACTTTCAGCTGAACATCGTGTGAAATCTGCTTGTGACTGCCACAGTTCCTGTTTTGCAATGCTTTAATGAGGAAACGCAACAGAACCCAGGATAAAAACTATCCCCCAATGTTGGAGGAGGGTTCTCTAAGACCTTACAATTTAGAAACTATTAGTGTTCAACAAACTTGACTTAGTTTAGTGAGCCCAGAAGAGGCTTTCCAGGAATCAAACTTTCCTTCTTCTCTTCATTATATGATGACAGCAAGTTGTAGTGGCCATGATCTGGAAATAAAATCCTTATCCATCCTTGGGGATGCTTAGCACATAGAACCTCTTGAACCATCCATTATCATAAAGATGCCAAGGCAAAGAAAATGAAGCAGAATTACTTCAAATATTAGTAATAAACCAAAATTCAATTCAAAACACAGATTGATACCATTGCAGTTAGTGCCAGACTCCTACACATGCCTGCTTATGTTACAAAAGATCTTTTTTTTGCATTGAGAGGCCAAGCAGTTCAAGTCAGGTACCAACCAGAGCCCAACAGATCTGATGCATGATCTACAAAAGGAAAATTTTACAGTGCAAAGGGCCCTAGAGGATGGATCTCCATACAAGACAGCACGTAGCTAAGGAGGGAGCCAGGAAGTCTATCAAGAAAGAACAAATTATCTGAAATGTCAGCAACAAAGCCCCAAAGACTAAGAACTTTGTGGATGCTTCAAACATAGTCCACATTCAGGGACTGGAAATATCAAAGCTGTATCTATAATATCAAGCAAACTATAGTATGTTTTAAAAAGTCACCCTGAAATTCTGCCTGACTCTGTTTCAATGTCCAACTGATATATAGAGTTGAGATAACTAGTAGGGAACTTAGGATTCCATGCCCTCTGTTGCTTTAATGGACAGTGAAGATAATCCCCAGACAGTAATCTGAGAAGTTGTCCAAACTTCATAGCCATCTCCTTGCATAGGAACATGGTCAAAAGTTATTTCTAGACTGAGACAAATGTATTAAGGAGATTGCACATCAAGTGTCAGTGTGGTCCAAAGATTTAAAACAAGCTGCTGCATGTGTGCACCTAATAAGAACAATAGCTTTTTTCTTTCAGGTTCAGAGAGACAGCATCCAAAACCTAAGAGGATCATATTCAGCTCACAGCTGCAGTTCTCAAATTGCACCAAGGAGGCAGATTCTGACAAACCGGAACTCCATGTGCTGAGCTGCCTGCCCCCACACTTTTAAAGCCTTGAATGATTGACTTCAGAGTTTGACCACTTGTCATTCTTGAAGTCCAGTTCCTTTCCCCGGATCTACTCCTAATAAGCAATTAGGAAACAAAATCAAGCTTTATCAACATTGTCTTAGTTTTCTTTGGCTGCATAACAAAATACCATAGACCAAGTGAGTTAAACAACAGATTTATCTCTTAGTTTCCAAAGTGCCAACACCACATCCCAATGACCCTCTTTCTGGCTTGCCGATAGGCACCTCGTATCCTGCATGATTGAAAGACACAGGCAAAGCAAATTCTTGTCTTATAAAGGCAATAATTCCATCCTGAGGACTCCCCACATGAGCTCTTACAAGCCTAATATCACATAGCAATCAAAAATAGTGTTTGTAAATATACAAGTAAATGTTCAATAAAGAAGCTATTAGAAGAAAAACAGTTAAGGAAAATGAGTAGAAAAGTGTTAACTAATACTGTTCAGGTTTTATTTTTCTCTCCTGCTGTTTTCAAATTTTTGCCTTGAATGAAAATGTGGCACGGTTGAGTGGCAGAGATCTGGTCTTTGGCATTAATACAGGGAAATGCATATTGTCTTCTGTAGTGCTAGCAAGGTTGACAGGACTAAAGCTTTATCGTTAATGGACTTTATATTGCTAACAGTGTTTCCTGCTGATTTGGGCAAACAGTTGTAAGAATTTTTACTTTCTTTTGCAGCCTGTTATCATAGCTTCACCAGAGATGCTTCTAGCAGCTTCTTTGAGGATGCAAGTATATCGCTAAGTCTCTGTATGAAGTTACTCCTTGCCTCTTCAACTAAATGTAATGAAAAGGAGACTTTGCCAACTAGCCATTTCCCATCTTTGCCAACTAGATGAGCACAGCTGCTCCTTAGCAAACAGTGTTCATCCTGAGTGGCCAATAAGCAGTTAATTGGGAACTGGCCAAACAGAGCCATACCTGGATAGGCTAATTGCCATCTGGAAATGGGCTAAAACCTAGCAGGAGGTCATCATGCTTACAGTTATCACACATAGCTGAGATCATCTAAAAGATAGCAAAATCAATAACACAATATAATATGAAAACAAATGAGCTGGAAAACAGCTTAATTGTTTATCTAGGAAATGAGTATGGCATGCTTGGGCCCAGTTTGAAATTCCACTAATTGTATCAGTTTCCATTCCCACCAATGAAGGGTATTGCATAAGCACAGCTCAGGGATTTTGCTGAGTTACTAGGGAGGTACTATTCTTCCTCCTGACCTAATTAAGGACTGCTATTACAAGATCTAGAGCAGCCCTACAGAGAAGCTCTAGGCAAACTAATCTGGTGACCATCAAGGCTTGTCATAGCTCAAATGAAAGTTTCCACACTAGAGCAAGGCCTGTTGAAGCAGAAGTGTGTGGTGGATTCAGCGGCATCTTGGTTGCAGTGTTCTCTGCAGCTGGGGTATAGTTTCCACAAAGCCTTTCATGAATTGTTCAACGCAGCTGGTGTGCCTTGGTGACAGCTGCCAAAGGAAGAATGTTCAGCTTATGCTTAGGGCAGTTGGGCACAAGGGAAAGATTAGACAGTTATCAACCCAAGGCTTGAAATTGGGCCCTCCAACAGCTTGCTTAGCTTATTAAAACAACAACAACAAAAAAACACTAGATGTTGCTTGCAATAGAGGCCCATTGTTAACATTTTATGTTGTGTTTTGTTCTGTTTACATTCTTAACATCATCTGATGGTATATTACTCACAGGCAGAAAACATTAGGAAGCATCTGATCCAGGGTCATCTGGGGAGAAAGAGGATCCATGAAAGCATGCCTCCATCAGATTAGCCTGTGTTGTGGGACTTTTTCTTGACTAATGATTGGTGTAGGAGAATTCAGCTTTCTGTGCTTGGTGACATCCCTGGGCAAGTGGTCTTGAATTGTGTAAAATAGATAGCTGAGCAGGCCATGAAGAGCAAGCGAGTAAGCAATGCTCCTCCATGGTGTCTGCTTCCTGTCTTGAGTACCTACTCTGACCTCCATGGTAGACTGTAAGATACAATGTAAAATAAATTTTTCTTTATTTATCACTAACTTGCTCTTAGTGATAGTGTTTATCACAGCAATAGGAGCCTAACTTACTCTCCTACCAATTCCTGAAGGCTCTTTTTAAGTCCCCCTTCCCAGGCCTTCACCTTGCACAAAATAGTATTCCCCTTCCTGCTTTGCCAATCTCAGCTCTTTGTAAATCTTACGTAGGTATCATCTTCTCTAAAATGAAACCCCTCTAAGAGTTCAGTGGTCACGATAATACATATAAAATAAATGCTAGTTGAATTAAAAAAGAACCATGAAACTTTATGTCTGGCTTGGGAGAGAATAGATAATCTGAGTTTCAGCTCTGTTTGTATTTGGACATTTTCAAATGTTGGAATTCTAGTGGCATACTGGAGAGAACTCAAATATGTGAAAAAGCAAGCATGTAAGCAGTAGTTAAAATGAGTTCTAGAACAGTCCTGTAGTCCTGTATTAGAGGAACTATGAACATACCTATAGCCACATCACTAACTGGTAGTTCTTCGGGACAGTATTACTGGTACTGTGCCCTGATCTTGTATAGTCCCAGAGGCAAAGTTCCAGTCACTCACGAGGCTCTTCAAATGCTGCTTGATATTTTTAGTGCTGTGTATCTTCTGCTTTCACCACATCATGTCGTTGACATGACATCATGTGGCCTTTCCTGCTGAGCCTACATCATAGCAGACACACACAGTACAGGTACCCATGTGTAACCAAAGCTCAGCAGCATGCTTCATGAATAATTTGCAGGAGACTAGTATGATACATTGATTAAAAGTTTGTCTTCAAGTCATCCTCCAATCTGGGTGCTTCATTTTGGGACCCAAATCCAGCCATTTCAGTTCTTGTGGAGTTTCTCTGCTGTTGTTTTGGATTTCATTTTTTCAGGTTTGCTCTCTTTGTGGTTCTGTGTTGTTTCCAGCACTCTTGGAAATTTTTACCTAAATTTCCCCAGCACTTTGAGAAAGCTCCCTGGAAGCCTTTTCCTGGCTGTAAAAATCTTGATTTTAGTGCAGTGGGCCTCATTTCATCCATGCTTAAGAACTGTAAAGATACCATTTTTCTCAGTTCTTTTCCTGGGCCTGTTTCTTTCAGTTTTCATTTAGCTGGAGCCTGGTTAGACTGAATTTAATGCCCAAACTCAGCATGTCTGTGCCTGGTCATACATCCCAATTTTTCAAGTCTGGTTGCAGCTTATTATCCAGTTCAATTGTTAGTAGAGACCCCTTTCACTCTAAAGATCCTGGTTTGGGTAATCATATGTTTACCTAGCCACGACACACAGAAGATATTTCTTGTACTACAGCCATAGCCAAGCAAGTACAGGCATAGATTTGGACTGTTCTTTTTATTGCCAGCATTCTCAATTTGCTTGGCCTATAATAATTTAAACAAATGCTTTCCTAATTATTGTAATTTAATTATTAGACTAGATTATCACTGAAGTAACCTAATCTCACACCTCTACTCCCAGACTCCTCTCCTGGTTGAAGTTTATGGCATAGAGAAAAACATTTTCAGACTTAAAATTAATGAAGAAACTCCACTGAAACCAAGGTATGAGGTTCCTGACGTCATCACCAGCAAGCTAAGAACTGTAAGGTAAGCCAAGGACAGGGTCTATTACGTACAACCTCCTGGGAATCTTTAACCATACCTTGAAAGCACTCCCTGTTTGTTCAGAGTTATAGTCAGTTAGTTACAGGGTTAGTATTCAATCATTTGGGGATACATTTATACATTTCTACCTATTCTGTTTTTCTTTATCTCCCACTCCAAAACTGTTTTGTACCTCCCAGTGAGGAGAGACAGAACTTTGGGCCCGCTCTGTTTCTCACAACAACACAGTTTACTAGGCAGAGCTTGGAAGCAAGCAGAAGAAAAGCTCTTTAATTTGCTCACTCGGATTAGCACCATGGCTCAGGAGATCTAACACACTGATAACTTTCCCAGTGATTTATACAGCTACACAGACTCATTTTTAATTAAGGATATTCTCAAAAACCTAACATTTAATTTTACTTAGAGCCAGAGATTAATTAATGTTCAGTATCTAGGTGAAAACATCTCTAGGGATTCAAGAATTTTTCAAGTATTTACAAAATTTCCATTAGTTCTCCACAGGCATTCGGGTAAAACATCAGTTGCTTTGCCTTGTTGTTTTTGTCACTGAAAGAATATAAGGTTAAGACAGAAGCTTTAATTTCATCCATATCCTACCAAAGTTTTATGTAGGTTATTTTTCCATGAAAACATGTGGCCAATAGATAGTAAGGATTATGTAAATATTGTGTGGTAAGTATTGCTGTTAGTCTGCTTTGGTCCCAACTTTTTTCTTTCTTTCTTTCTTTCTTTCTTTCTTTCTTTCTTTCTTTCTTTCTTTCTTTCTTTTCTTTCTTTTTATGGTTTTTCAAGACAGAGAACTGTGTAGCTTTGGAGCCTGTCCTGGAACTAGCTCTTGTAGACCAGGCTGGTCTCAAACTCAGAGATCCACCTGCCTCTGCCTCCCAAAGTTCTGGGACTAAAGGCGTGTGCCACCAACTGCCCAGCTTCCCAACTGCTTTCTAGGGGACCTTTAGCTACCAAAATAACTGAAACACTGAAAGCAGCCTTTTACCCTTTCCCAGACCCTTTTCTACCTAGAGTTTCTGATGTGATTCACTTTCTGCCAGTCATGCATACTGAACAAAAATGTTCAGTATTGCTGAGCTTATCTAGATGTGGCAGCTGTAGACTGGCTGTAACGTCAACAGTTAGGACTACAGATCCCTGATCTTCGTATTACAGCTAAGATAGTGTAATCCTTGAGCCAAGCTATAGCCACAATGACTTCTGATTTCTCAACTTTATGATTATAGTTGAGATATAAGTTCACTGTCCAGTTACCCAGTTTTATGCCTGGGACCTTTACTGGAGAGCTAGCCTGAGACCTATTGGCTAAACCTTCCTAATGATGTTATAGACAACCAGTTCTCTTTGGTAAATTATGTATTTTTCTACTTAAAATATCCAGAACTGTTTCTTTCATTGACCGTAAACCCCTGATTGACACTGTAGTTGATGTCAGAAGTGGGTATAAGCAACTGGCTGTGGGTTTGAGATTAACTAGCTGACCTAGTTTATTGAGTGGGAATCAAGATTCACTACACTCAGTACAGGTTAAGTAAAGTTTATTCGGGAAGATTACACTTATACAAGAGGCAGGTGGCTGCCACAGGTCCCAGCTCCAGGAATCCTCCCAGGCTGTTCCCTGTGACTGGTCCAGCAGCTAGAGAGAGCTCTGGGGTCCAGGACCCCAGATCTAGTCCTGTCCTCAGTTACTTCCTCACCTGTGACCACGCCAACATGGGTGTGGTCAGTGCTACAGATATGGGCAGGGTCGATGACAGTGAAGGCAGTGAAAACCTGGGTACCCTTAAAAGACAGAATACCAGTGTTGTCCCCCAAATTTTTATGCTGAAGCCCTCATCCCCAGTACCTCAGAACACAACTGTATTTAGAGATATGTTAAAGTGATCGTTAAGTTAAAACAGAAACATAATAGTGAGACCCTAATACATCATGACTGCTAACCCTATGAAAAAACTAGGGTCACACATACATAGGGACACTCATGATGACAAGACAACCATCTTCAAGCCATGGAGATAGGCCTGATAATAAACCAACCTGCTAACACCTTGGTCTTAGGTTTCCAGAACTGTGTGAAAATAAGCTATTGCGGTTATCTGTTTTTATAACCCAGGAAACTGGTACAACTAAGAATAAACCACAGCATCCTATGCTCTTGATTAATTTATTGTTGATAGTCAACCGAAATAAGGGGCTTGCTGAAAGCAAACCAAGTGGTGGGAATGTAGCACATTGTGACTGTCCTTCAGAATCCAAGTCTCTGAGGTGGCCTGGCTGACATCAGCCTCTTTGAATCATTTAATGACATAAAACAACAGCCCCGGAGTTTTAAGTTCTGAACTCACAGCACTGTTAGGAAACGACTTAGTTTCTATAAATATCTCACATCTTATCTAGCTACAGAGTCTCTGTAGCTGCAAATACAGACTCAGAGTTTTATATTTCAGGTTGCTGAATTAGATCATAAGCTGAGTTCACAGTCCACTCAGATCTGTGATTTAGGGCATTAACTGCAAAAAAAATTGGGAATGCCCAGCATTTGAGATTTGGATAATTCTAACTATCCAAACTTCCAAACTTCATTGAGCCTTCCATTCCAGCAGAAACCCCTCTTCCTGCTCTTTCTGTGAATGTTTCTAATGTGCACTTACACTACACATGTGTGGTCGCCTGAAGAGGGCAGAAAATGGCCTCAGATCCCCTGGAGCTGGAATTGCAAGCAGTTGTGATCTGCCAGATGTGAGTCCTTGATAGCAATAATCACTCTTGACCACTGAGCCACTCTGTCACCTTCCTATTCCTTCTGGTAAATTGTCACTGTCATCCCTGAGCACATCGAATAGACCTCAGCTGAGACAGACTTTGCAAAGAGATTTCTGTGTCCCGTATGCCTTACCTTTACCAGCCTTCTCTGCCTCCAAACCTTTTGTCAGTAGATCCTAGAGAGCCTATTACAGCCAAGCTCATGAGGAGAAGACTGACCTGCCTGAAGAAGCCTAAGATTGTCATAGTGCTGGTGAGATGGCTCAGCAGAGACAGGTGCTGCCTCTAAGTCAGATGACCTGAGTTTGGTCCTCTGCTCCTGCAAGCCATCCTCTCACCTCCACAGGCACACTGTGGCACACACACCCTACACACACGGCACACAAAATAAAATTTTAGTATGTAACTTAAAAGTAAAAGTAAAAAGAATATTTAGATTCCGTGCCCCAGTGTTACTATACATTATAGACAGAAGTGATGTGACGAACATTTGTTTGCATTCCCAACCTGTACCAATTACTTTGAATATATGATTTCACTTAATTTTTTTCAAAAATTCCATTGGTTTTTAATTTAATTTATATTTCATAAGGAATTGGTCATAGAAATGTTGAACAACGCTGTTACCTGTAGTTATGAAGTATATGGTGGAGTAATGTTCTTTCTGTCCAAGCTTTTTTCTTTCCTCTCCCTGACAGCTCCCTACCGTAGACATTACCTATTCTCTGTCACAGGAAGACTGACCAACACTCTGAATTACAAATCGCATAAGACTCATGGAAACCTGTAGCAATTTATTTTTCTCTTCCTGTTCCATTGTCCAGGCTGGTCTCATGCCCAGGGGATGCTGGCAGCCTGATACTGACAGATGGCAAAGGAGATCTGAAGTGTCACATCTCAGCAAACCCATTCAAGGTAGACTTGGTGTCTGAGAACGAGGCTGTGATCAGCATCAACTCCCTGGGCCAGTTATACTTTGAGCACCTACAGATTCCTCACAAGCAAAGGTATTTGTATCCATTACTTGGCCCTTAAGGACCTACATTAACACAACCTGTCTGTGAATACCAGCTGCCTCGAACTCAGGTCCTCCTGCCTTACTGGCTGAGCTTTCTCCCCTCTCCCCCACCAAAAAAGTAAAAAAAAAAAAAAAAAAAAAAAAAGATTTTAAAGGTGGCTGAAGAACTTGTGTAACAAATTGTTTGTTGTGCTATTTTTAGTGTTTCTCAGTTAAAAAAAAAAAAGTTGAAGAATGTGGTGGCTTGAGTAAGATGTCCCCCCTAGTCTCCAGGATTTGAATACTTGGTCCCCAATGGGTAGTACTGTTTGAGGAGGCTTAGAAGGTCTGTCCTTGCTGGAGGAAGTATGTCACCAGAACCAGGCTCTGGGAGTAAAAAAGACACACACCATCCCCAATTCACTTTCTGCTTCCTGCTTGTGTTCAAGATGTAGCCCTCAGCTTCTTGCTCTAGCTGTCATGTCTGTTGCCTACTGCCTCCACTCTGTCATTCATGGACCCTTATCCGTCTGGAATCCTAAGCCCAAATAAACTTTTTCTTCTGTGAGTTGCCCTGCTCATCGTGTTTATAGAAAAGAAACAATAGAAAGAATATTTATGTCATAATGACAGAGTAGTTGGCATTTTAGGTATTTTTATTTTTCTTTCTTTTCATTACTTTTTAATTTTCTCACAATGAGGACATATTACTTTTATGATAAATAGATTTTCCAATGCTAACATTTCAAAATAAAAATAACTTACAACTTAAAAAAATCATTGTATAGAAATAAATAAAGCAAAATGTTTTCTGTGAACCGCATAATCACTTATTCTAATGATAAAAACAGAAAGTATAGACTGGGAAATTTGGAAACAACACTTGGTGGAAATGGGAGAAGCCTCTCTCCCAGACCATCCCAGTCTTGAGAGCCTGTACCTTCACCCATTGAACCATCTTGCTGCCCCTACTTTCCTTTTTTTGTTGCTTTTGTTTTCGTTTTATTTTTTGAGACAGGGTCTTGTAGCTTAGACTGGCCTTGAAGTTACTATGCAGACAACAAGGACTGTGAACTTCTGATACCCTGGATTAGTTATGTGCCACCATGTCTGGCTATAATGATGTTATATTTGCTAAATTAAAGGATAGAATTTATGAGGACTTGACAATGAGAGTCGTTGTTATGCATTAAATCCTGCCAGTCTTCCCATTGGCTGAAATAACTTTATCTGTGTTTAAAGCAGAGCTACCAAAGGGAACCAGGAGAGCGCACCAGCCGACACCTCTCAGGTAATTGAGATCTAGAAATTCACCCTTAATGTTCTTTGACACTCCTGTAAGCGTATAGTGGATTCTGCTCCCCTCTTCTCCAGAAGGGTGCTTGGTAAGTGTGCTGCTGTATAAAAGGGGATTTCTTGTCCTTGTTAAAACAAAATCGGTTCAAGACCGCCTCCTGCAGGGCAGGCACTATTGAAGGAATTGGTAGTTCATCATCAAACTGATCTAAGGTCCTTGTCCATCAGAGTCTACCGTCTTTTAAGCTAACCCTTTTCAGTTTACCCTAAAAGCAAATAAGATTATAAACACAGGGATAAATGGTCTCACTTATGTTTTTAAAAGATTATTTTGGCTGAGTTATGAAGAATAAGCAATCTAGAAGTCTTTTGTGTGTTGGTGTATGTGGATGTGCTATGCACATGTCTGTATACATGTGTGCATGGGGGTACATGTACACACGTGAAGACCAGAGGTTGACACCCGGTATTATTTCCCATCACTCTCCACCTTATGTGGCAGTCTCTCACCTGAACTCAAAACTTACTAATTCAGCTAGTGTAACAGGCTTTCTTTTGGGCCACCAACCAGCTCCCAAATCAAGACACAGACACTTCTAATTAGTTATAAATGTCTGGCCTTATCTTAGCTCTTATTTTTTGCTAGCTCTTATAATTTAAATTGTGGTGATATATTATTTATGGTTTATTAAATCTTGCCTGAGGATTCAGAAAGCAAAGTCAGCCTCAAGCTATAGAGATCAGGCGGTGGTGATGCACACCTTTAATCTCAGGACTCAGGATTAAAAGATAGTTAGTCCAAGGTCAGCATGATATACAGAGTGAGTTCCAGGATAACCAGGGCTACACAAAGAAACTGTCTTGAAATGTCAAAAAAATCCTTTTATTTATTTTACATGCAAAGACTACATTTTTCAAAACACTATTGTATTTTAGTTCATATACAGGTGTTTGTGACAATTGATGTAGCAAAAAATTAAACATGGAATTGCATTATGACCTAGTAGTCCTGCTTCTGGTATGTATCCAAAAGTGAGGGCATTGTAGCACTGGTCACAGTAACCATAAGAAGGAAGAAACACGTGCAAAACCAAAATGTGATCTATACATACAGTGAAATTATATTTGGCATAAAAATTAAAGTTCCAGTATGTGTTACAAAATGAATAAGACCTGAAGACAACCTGTGAAGTAAGCCAGTCACAAAGGAACAAATAGTATGCAATTTCACTTTATGAGGTGACTTTAGTCAAATTCATAGAGTAGAAAAGAGAATAGTTGGCTAGGCATTGGTGGCACACGCCATTAATCCCAGCACTCAGGAGGCAGAGGCAAGCGGATCTCTGTGAGTTCGAGGCCAGCCTGGTCTCCAGAGCGAGTGCCAGGATAGACTCCAAAGCTACACAGAGAAACCCTGTCTCAGAAAAACCAAAAGGAAGGAAGGAAGGAAGGAAGGAAGGAAGGAAGGAAGGAAGGAAGGAAGGAAGGAAGGAAGGAGAATAGTTTTGCCAGGGGTGCAGAAAGGAAGAAGTAGAAAGTTGTTATTTAGTAGGGGAGTCCAGTTTGGGCAGATGAAAAATTTGTGGAGCTGGATGGTTTAGGATGGGCATCATCATACCACAGAGAAAATGTACTTTGTGACACTGGGTTGTGTACTTGGAAAGGGTTAAAAGATAAAGTGTGTCTTATGTATTTCAACACAGAAAAAAAAAAGGTTCATAAGAATGAGTATTGACTTTCATAGAAAACACTCTTATGTGGGTTATGGAGATTGAACTTGGGCTGTCAAGATTGCATTATTAGGAGGCAAGGGCTTTTACTTGCTGAGCCATCTTACCTGTGCCTCAGTCTTCCTAATAATCCAAATAAGATATACTGTTATGTAACCACATTTGTTGCAGTTTATAAGTTCATTTTGATCTCCTTTTTATATGACTAGGAAAATCAAGAAGACCTAGGCCTGTGGGAAGAGAAATTTGGAAAATTTGTGGATGTCAAAGCTAATGGTAAATTGTCAAAGTTAAGGATATAATATTAAAATGGATCATTCCAAAATAGCTAAATATTTATGTCTAAAAGTCTTTTGACGGCTTGAGGTACATATCAGTGATAAGAGTGTTTGGCTAACATGGGGTTGCCCTGGGTTCAATCCCTAGTGCCATAAATAAATAAATAAATTCCTTGAGATTTGGCACCTAAAACAAGTAACTTCTGTAATGCGAACAAGAATCTCCAGGTTGGGTTTCCTATTCCTCGGTAATGCATTGCAACAGAGCAGTACCTATATATACCTTATGGAGGAGTAAAGGAGATACATGAACCATGTGCAGCTTATGGTCTTAGGAAGGGCCTGAGCCAGCACACTGCTTGCTGTACTGAGTAAGCAGACAGTTATAAATTCCACATTCTATCTTCATGAGACTCAAGTGATGAGAAACCAAGTTATACAGCTCATCTGCTCTAACATTTTTAGCTACTAATTTTCAGGTACTACATGTCTATCTTCGACACTTCTCATCAGGCTTAGCAATATGGTTGAGGAAATAGGCTCACACAGCATATATCACAACCACAGGAAGTCATATATTGAGGATACAGGAAAGCCTTCTTGCTGCTCTTATGTAATAGTTCTTGTAGAGAGCCACAGGTAAGACTGACAGGAAGAGTACCAGGCACGAATTCATCCAGCAAAGACTGAACATGCTCAGTATGACCAGAAAAGGAGCTTCAGCACACAGCTCAGGCAGCATAATTAGTAAGTGAGCAGAGCTTTTCATTCATATACATGATATACAGCACTCACTTTTATATACACACTCACCAATCCCCAAATATCACAGCATTTTGATTATTATCAAAATCAGTGCACAGCATTGATTTGTTGGGGCAAGTTCAGATTTCCCTACTCCCAGCCTAGTTGTATTGTTAGCTAAATTAACTGACTCTTTTAGATTGATCTATTGAAAAGCAAAACTCAGCCATGAGTCTGATCTCTACAGGTCCTTCCTCTATTGGTTTGGATTTCTCCTTTCATGGATTTGAACATCTCTATGGTATCCCTCAACATGCAGAATCACACCAACTTAAAAACACTAGGTAAGTGGCAGCAAGAATTCTTAAGTAGGGGCTGAAGAGATGGCTCAGAGGATAAGAGCACTGACTGTTCTTTCAAAGGTCCTGAGTTCAATTCCCAGCAACCATATGGTGGCTCACAACCATCTGTAATGAGATCTGGTGCCTTTTTCTGGCATTCAGGCAGAATACTGTAGGCATAATAAATAAATCTTTTTAGGTGGGCATTTTGAGACAGGGTTTCTCTGTGTAACAGCTCTGGATGTCCTAGAACTCACTCTGTAGACCAGGCTGGCCTCAAACTCACAGAGATCTGCCTGCATCTGCCTCCTGAGTGCTGGGATTAAAGGTGTTTGCCACCAACACCCCTTAAAAAGTCTCTGCATTGATATTACTTATAGAGTTAAGAAACCTTCCTAGTAGTTTTCAGGGTGCTGAACAGTATAAGAGAATTGAAAACTAGGTAAGAACAAGCAAGCGAGGATCTGTATTGTTTGTTCTGTCTCTGCTCTTGACTGTGAATGTCTGCAATAATAGACTGTAACCTGGAACTGTAAGCCAAATAAGCCCCTCCTCCCTAGGTTGCTTTTTGTGAGAGTAGCTGTCACAGCAACAGAAATGAGTCTAGGACAGGACATAAAAGTGGAAAGAAAGACCCAATACCACAAGGCTGCCTTCTGACTTCCACATGTGTGCACTCACACTCACATTAATTAAAGACCCAAAAATACAGAAATATAAAATTCAGGAGTAATTGGAATTAAAGTGGAGGTTTCCCTCCTACTGTGTAGGATCTTTTTTTTTTTTTTTTTTTTTTTTTTTTTGTGTGTGTGTGTGTGTGTGTGTGTGTGTGTGTGTGTGTGTGTGTGTGACCCTGGGAGAATACTAAAAAGAAAACACTGCTCTAGAAAAGGGCTTTCACTCTAAAGAGGTCAGTGAGCCAGAGAATGTGGTATCTCCAATTACCTATGATTTCCCTTGGAGAGCCATTTCAGGTTGACACAACTGACTAATGGATCCCAGGAACTTCTGCCTAAGAGGAGCCAAAACCGAAGAGAAGCAGAGGCTGTTTAAAGTTGTCTCAGGAGGAAAATGTTTATTTCGTAGGTAGGCATAGTGACTAGTCTAACCTCCAACCCCAGCTTGGAGCCCCCCCCCCCCCACCTCATTCCTGTTCCAGATCTGGAGGTGTGTTAGGATTCACTTCTTTTCCTTAGCTGCAGAGAGGTCTTCACACAGTCCATCAGCAGACAGGGGTTAGTGTGTCTGCTGTTCTGGGATTCACTGATTTCAGGATCTAAGCCTGAGGTACCCAGGGAGCCAATGGAGACAGAGGAGGAGGATCTCATGTACCAAATTGGGCCAGGTAACCTTTAGGCAAGTGATAAGAGATGAGTCTTAAAGGAGAGTGGTTTTATATAAGGTCTTGTTACATGTCCAAGCTGGCCTAGAACTTGCTTTAGAGCCCAGGATGGCCTCTAACTCACAATTCTCCTATCTCTACCCTCCAAGTACTAGGATTATAAGTGTGTGCCTTCACGCCCAGCAAGAGGTGAATGGTCTGTTTACAGGAAACAATGAAGCCGTTCTAATCATTAACAATCCACTTGTTGTTTGGTAATAAAGCCTCCTTTGTGTTTCAGGGATGGAGATGCATACCGCCTTTATAACCTAGATGTCTATGGATATCAAATACATGACAAAATGGGCATTTATGGTTCAGTGCCTTATCTCCTGGCGCACAAACAGGGCAAGACTGTAGCCATTTTCTGGCTAAATGCCTCGGAAACACTAGTGGAGATCAACACAGAGCCAGCAGTTGAGGTGAGCTGTGGAGCCCTTTTCTTTGCAGTAGCATTTTTCTGTAACCAAGAGCTTTGCAGTATAATTGGCAAATGTCAGTAGGAGCTACCAAATGTAGACAGGTTCACTTAGGAGTGGGTGCTATAGATTACAGTGAAATTTCTCAGATTTTCATTACATCCTTTTCCAGTACACGCTAACCCAGACGGGCGCTGCAGCTGCCAAACAAAAGGTCAGGTGTCGAACTGATGTGCGCTGGATGTCAGAGAGTGGAATCATTGATGTTTTTCTGCTGACAGGACCTACACCTTCTGACATCTTCAAGCAGTACTCATCCCTCACAGGTACTTGCATGGAGACTGCTAGCTACTCACTCTGTTACGTTTCCTCTGTCCTATGTATCGTCACTGAAAATGTTTGTTATCACAAGCAACATCTCTAAGCATTCTAAGTAGCAAGCATTTCTCTTCCCACCCTCATTACATCCAGACAAGCTAAACATAACACTAGACTGCCCACTCTCTAATCCCTAACACTTGTCATATGCCTGCTTGGAGCCTTTAATCTCTGGGAATAATCTCCCTGTAGCTAAGGAATATTGCATCCTGAACTTTTAAATCTGTTCTTTTCTGTTAAAATATTCTTCTGGCTTTAGCAGTGAAATATTTGTTCTAAGAGATTAAGGCTAGGGCCAATGACTAGGGCCACCAAGACCTGATCACAGGGACCCACATGTTAGAAATAGAGAACTAAGTCCCACAAGTTATCTCCATATTCGGGTGCACACATCATCCTTCATATGTATCGCTATCCCATCTTTTTTGTCTTCTATAATACACACACACAAACACACACGCACACGCACACGCACACGCACACGCACACGCACACGCACACGCACACGCACACGCACACACGCTAAATAAATGGAAATTCACATGCTTTACTCCTTGCGGGATAAGCCACCTTTCTCCTACTTTCACCGTAGGCTGGTAATTGGGTCGGCTAAACTGAAAATTCCTTTCTGCAGAATTCAAAGGCCTTTCTCTCCTGTCCCGTCTTCTTACTCCAAAACCATTCATTGTGTTCTTTTTCACATGATCTATCTTTTCTCACTGAACTACCTTCCTTATCGCCAGTTTTGTGAAATTTTACAGTAAATTCCCTTGATGCATTCCTTTCAGATGTTTCCTGTACTGCGGGTGAGATGTGGACGCTGTCAGTCTCAGTGGCCTTCAGTCCTTGGAAACAGTCTCTACTGTTTCTTTCAAGTTTCACATCTTTGTTCTTTCTCCTTTTTTCTTTTTGCCTCTTTTCTGAGAAGTATTCTCCATCTTATTTCCCAGGCCTTCCATTTATGTTGTCATGATTCTGACCGTTGAGGACGTTCCTATGTCTGATCCTCCCTGAGTGCCCATTGTTCCCCGATGCCCTAGTCTACTTTTATCTGTGAATCCTTTATCTCCTTCCATTCTTAGATAATTTTTTTTTTTTTTTTAGATTTTATTTATTTATTATGTCTTCTGCCTGCATGCCAGCAGAGGGCACCAGATCTCATTCAAGGTGGTTGTGAGCCACCATGTGGTTGCTGGGAATTGAACTCAGGACCTCTGGAAGAACAGTCAGTGCTCTTAACTTCTGAGCCATCTCTCCAGCCCCAGATAATGTTTTTTTTGTTTTGTTTTGTTTTGGTTTTTTGGTATGTTTTTTTTGTTTGTTTTGTTTTTTGGTTTTCTTTTTTTTAATTATTTTTTTTATTTCAATTAGAAAGACTGTTTTACATGTCAATCCCAGTTCCCTCTCCCTCCCTACCTCCCTGGTTTTTTGGTTTTTCAAGACAGGGTTTTTTTGTGTAGCTTTGGAGCCTGTCCTGGAACTCGCTCTGTAGACCAGGCTGGCCTCTAACTCACAGAGATTCATCTGCCTCTGCCTCCCAAGCACTGGGATTTAACGTGTGTGCCACCACTGCCTGGCAATAATGTTTTTTTTCTAAAGATTTTATTTTTATTTTAAAACTATGTATATATGTGTTAAGATAAAGTGCCTGCAGGGTCTAGAAGAAGGTGTCTGAGGCCCTGGAGCTGGAGTTACAAGTGGTTATAAACCACCCGGCATGTGGCTCTACATGGAAACCCTTGGCACCTAGATGAGTCTGGTACCCTGGCACTTGAGGAGCATTTGAGTGAGGGTCCCTGTCTTTGCAGTTTCTAGAGCAAGGAAGTGCTCTACTCTCTGCCTCTGTGCCTTCCTCAAACACTCTTCGTGGTTCAAGGGACAGCACCTCTCCCTTACCTCCCACCCTCCAGATCTGTGTAGAACATACTTCCCTTTGGTTTTCTCTTTTGTTTAAAGCTTCTTTTTATAGTAATTTTCATGAATCAGTTCTCTCCTTCCACATTGTGGGACCCTGGGATTGAACTCAGATCAGCAGGCTTAGCCGCAAGAACCTTTTCCCACTGAGCCATCTCACTGTCCTCATTTTTTGTTTGTTTGTTTGTTTTGTTTTTTTGTTTTTCGAGACAGGGTTTCTCTGTAGCTTTGGAGGCTGTCCTGGAACTAGCTCTTGTAGACCAGGCTGGTCTCAAACTCACTCACAGATATCCACCTGCCTCTGCCTCCTGAGTGCTGGGATTAAAGGCGTGTGCCACCAACGCCCGGTCTCATTTTTTTTAGGCAGAGTCTCATGTATCTCAAGCTGGGCTTGAACTTTCTATGTAGCCAAGAATGACTTTGAACTTGTGATTCTTCTGCCGCTACCTCTCCCAAGTACTGGGATTATAGGGATGCACCATCACCAGTTTTATAGAGTGCTGAGAGTTTTGAGCCCAGAGTTTTGTGCATACTAGACAGGTACTCTACCATGTGAGCTGCATCCACAGCCCCCCCCCCCCCCCCCCCCGCCCCACCATTTGTTATATCTCATGTAAAAAAAAATAGAGAGAGAGAGAATTCTGGCCTTGAAGTACACATCTCCTTATAAACGGATCCTTTCTAGTTTAATCTCTCAGTCTCTCACACTGTAATCCCTACTGTATTTATTTTCTCTGAGACTACATGTGCTTCTTTGCCTGTGTTGATTCTCTGTTCCTATGAACTCTACCTAGTCTCCCTGCCTGGCATCCTCCTACTTATTCAAGGTCTCCACCCTTTTCAGCTGCCTTGGGAAAACTAAAGACCCCACATTACTCTATAAGCAGAACATACGTGTTCCCACAGCACCAGACTAATACCGTCAGCATAGCAGTTATACCTGCAGGGTTTATTTATATGCCACCCCGTTGCCCTAATTGCCACTTTCTGCAAAGCAGGGTCTATTTTTTCTTGTCCTTGATAGTCTATGCAGTATCAAGCTTGGTGCTTAATCCCCTGTTGAGACTTGGAGATCTTCACTGATTGAATAACATTAGTGGCCTCCATTGTCATCTTTTTAGGCACACAAGCCATGCCCCCTCTTTTTTCCCTGGGGTACCACCAGTGCCGCTGGAACTATGAAGATGAGCAGGATGTGAAGGCAGTGGATGCAGGTTTTGATGAGCATGGCATTCCATATGACGTCATGTGGCTGGACATAGAGCACACTGAGGACAAGAAATACTTCACCTGGGACAAAAAGAGGTTCGCAAACCCCAGAAGAATGCAAGAGCTACTCAGGAGCAAAAAACGCAAGGTGAAGTCAGCCTGATGTTTAAAGCTTTTTAATCCCAAAGTTAGACCTGTCTTGGCACATCAGCAAAGGAAGACCCTCTCATGAAAAACAAATATATATATATATATATATTTTTTTTTCACTATATACATATATATATGTATATATATATGTGTGTGTGTGTGTGTGTGTGTGTGTGTGTGTGTATAGTGAAAATACTGCCTTCCAATGTGATAGTAACTGTGATAACAGAAGACTGGGGCTAAAATGCAGTGACGCCATCTGTCCCTGCCACAGCTGTGTAAACCCCACAACAATGAAGGCCTCAGTGTTCAGTCTTGTTGGTGGCAGCCACCTGCTGTGATGGCACCCTTCTCCCCCAGACAGCCACCTGCTGTGATAGCATCCTTCTCCCCAGACATTTGTTCCGATTGTCAAAATTGGTGGTACTACTCAGACACCAAAAGCAGAAGAGTTTTTCTAATAATGAGGCCTTCTAGAGCGAGCAAGGCTGTCTCCCAAATTGCTATGAAAATGACTTGAGAAAGCTGGGACTGGGACCAGATTGACTTCCCTGGTGGCTAACAGGTGGTTGTGGCATAAGTTCTTCCACATGGGCTGCGTTGTTTACCTTCCCGCTGCTAACCATCAGAGCTGGTTTCTGATGGCTTGACTACAGGTGGGCCAAAGGGTAAGAGGACTTGGTAGGGCTTGAAAGTCTTAACAACAGAGGATCAAAAATGGGGTTATGGGGACCAAGGTGGCTCGGCAGGTAAAGGTGCTTGCCCCCCACATCTGACAATCTGAGTTTGATCCCAGGATCCCACATGATAGAAGGAGAAAACCAACTCATGCAACTTGTGAAAATAGGTCCTCTGGCCTCCTCATGCACCCCTGACAAACATGTGCCTCCCCCTGCTCCACACATAAATTGATAAGTGTAATTTAAAAACTAGATTCTTATTTTTTTAAATTTAAGGTTATTATTATTTTTTAAACAGTTATTTATTTATTTATTATTTATTTATTATGTATACAGTCTTCTGCCTGCATGCCAGCCGAGGGCACCAGATCTCATTCAAGGTGGCTGTGAGCCACCATGTGGTTGCTGGGAATTGAACTCAAGACCTCTGGAAGAACAGTCAGTGCTCTTAACTGCTGAGCCATCTCTCCAGCCCTAGATTCTTATTTTTTTATATACATGCTTCACTGACAGATTCTCCCTGTAAATTTGGCCAACAAAAGAACTGAAATTTATAGGGAGAAGCCACTGAGAAGTACATAATTTTTTATGTACTTCTTTCTTATTCTAGGAGGGTTGGAGCAAAGGAGGAGTAGCAGTAATGAACTCACAGAGATCTGCCTGCCTCAGGTCTTCATGGTTGGCTGCAAGCACCCCTTAGCTGCTGAGCTGTCTCATCAGCCTTGTTTAGTTGCTGTTACTATTTTGACATTTTGGTTTGGTTTTAATGTAATTTCTGTAGTTTGGTAAGGGAATATGGGGACATGGCTGTGCATATATGCCTGTAGAAGCCAGAGGACAGACAGCCTTGGGTCATTTCTTAGATGCTGTCCAACTTTCTTTTTTCTATTTTGTGAGACATGATCTCTTGCTGACTTGGCTAACCAGGGTACCCCACAGAATGTATACCTGCCTCCACCTCCCTGGTGCTGGGATTACAAACATGTGCCACATGCCTGACATTTTTACATAGGATCTGGGACTCAAACGCTGGTCCCCATGTTTGCAAGGCAAGCACCTCCCCAGGCCTGTTCTTCGTTTTTCTTTAATGATTTATTTCATCAGTTTTACCTTTGCCTCTAAACACCTAGGGAGTTAGGACCTTGCCTATCTAATACTTCCTTATAGCACCAGGCACCACAAACAGATAGAAGCTTCATAAGTGTCATCTTAAAGATGTGTATAGGAGGCTGCTGAGATGGCTCAGTGGGTAAAGGCACTTTGCCACCAAGTCTGAGAAACTGAGTTCAAGCCCCAGAACACACATTGTGGCAGGAGAAAACCAGCTTCTTACAGACCAGCAGACAAACACACACACACACACACACACACAGAGAGAGAGAGAGAAAGAGAGAGAGAGAGAGAGAGAGAGAGAGAGAGAGAGACTAAATAAATAAATGTGAGAAAATAATAAAATGATAAACCATGATAATTATAAAAGAAGACTTATCTGGATTTGATGACAATTTTTTTTTTTCAAGACAGGGTTTCTCTGTGTAGCTCTGGCTGTCCTGGAACTCACTATGTAGACCAGGCTGGCCTCCAATTCACAGGGATCTGCCTACCTCTGCCTCCTGAGTGCTAGGATTAAAGGCATGCGCTACCACTGCCTGGCTGATAGTAAAAGGTTATAGGGATTTAGTAATGTCCAAAAATTTCAGTGAGTTGTACTTTCTGAGTAAAACTCGCCACCACCACCACCACCACCACCACCCCCGCCAAACTATGGTGGAAACACATGAATGAGCATAAGCCTCACTGGTTGGTGGTGAGTTCGAGGCCAGCCTGGTCTACAAGAGCTAGTTCTAGGACAGCCTCCAAAGCCACAGAGAAACCCTGTCTCAAAAAAACAAACACAAAACAAAACAAAACAAAACAAAACAAAAAAAGAACATAAGCCTCATAAAGCTGACATGGTCTTTACATCTGTCCCGACAGCTTGTGGTTATCAGTGACCCCCACATCAAGGTGGATCCTGACTACTCAGTCTATGCCAAAGCCAAAGAACAGGGCTTCTTTGTGAAGAATCCAGAAGGTGGCGACTTTGAAGGAGTATGTTGGCCTGGTATGGCATCACTCCCAATTAATGAAACATCTGAGGCCTACATCCTCATTCCTCATAGGCATCTCTTTCTCTTCCAGCCACATCTGCAGCAAGCACCTTTAAGGGGGATATATGCTATCTCCTTCTTTAGTATCTTTCACAACACCTGGTACAGTGAGCTATGAGTGCATTTATCAGTGATCAGATGAATGAATGAAAATAAGCAAACAGGCTAATCTCCATGGCATGTTATTTCTCTGAGCAAACAGAGATAGGAAGTAGGGAGTGAGGGGTGGAGGCGGGGATAAGGGTCTGGCAGGCTCTCTTTGTGATTGCTTTGTCCTTTTAGCCCATAGTTTTGACTTTCGGCCTTTCATGAGTGGCCCCAGCTGCCTGTAGAACTCTAGATGCAAAAATTGTTAGTTTAAAGCTTTGTTAGAAATTTTCCAAAGAGGGGCTGGAGTGATGGCTCAGAGGTTAAGAGCACCAACTGCTCTTCCAGAGGTCCTGAGTTCAATTCCCTGCAACCACATGGTGGTGCCCTCTTCTGGTGTGCAGATATACATGGAAGCAGAATGTTGTATACATAATAAATAAATAAAATCTTAAAAAAAAAGAAAAGAAATTCTCCAAAGAATAAAAGAAATTACCACTGTGTCATAAATCCAAGTGCTGTGGAGAAACCTGTATTTCCTTTTCTCCCTAGAGCCATCAGAACAAGTCCATGTTCTCTTCAAAAACAGGGGTCACTGCAGGGTATTGGGCATCCTTGCCTGGCCTTTCTCAAGCCGTTTGTGAAGGTCAGGCTCCATCCTGATGCTTGTTCATTGGCATGCCCATGGGCCCCTAGTACTGAAAGGTTTAAATTTTGTATCTTTAAAGGTTGCTTGCATTCACTTGCTGTGGACCACATCTGTCTCAGTTGTCTTTTTGTATATGACATAAGGTGTCCATTGATAAGCTGACTCTCATATCTTCTTTACCACACAACTTGCTGTAAAGACCCCTGTTCTTGACAGATTGCCCACTGTTTTGCCTTTGCAGGTCTCTCATCTTACCTGGATTTCACCAATCCCAAGGTCAGAGAGTGGTATTCCGGCCTTTTTGCTTTTCCTGTGTATCAGGTTGGTTTTTATTCTTTTTCTGCTTCCTAGTTAACTTGAGAGATGAAAGGAAAAGGTAGTTTCTTAGAACTGCTTTTATTAAGTAGCTCTTGATATACTGCACATATAAAAGGCAAGGCTAGACACCACATTACAGACTTTGATGGTCTTAGGAAGGGCACTATATACATTACTAGATGTATAAAAACTGTAGTACAATGGATATTCATTCTGTTTTCTTATTATCAGTTCATTTTAATATAAAATCCTGTAGATGAAAGTTTCTGTCCTGCCCTATCCCACAGCCATTCAGTCCCAAATAAATACGCAGAGGCTTATATTAATTATAAACTGTTTGGCATATTGCTCAGGGTTATTACTAACAAGCTCTTACAACTTCAGTTAACCCATAATTCTTATCTATGTTTAGCCATGTGGCTTGGTACCTTTTCTCAGTAAGGCATTCTCATCTTGCTTCCTCTGTGTCTGGCTGGCAACTGCATCTCTGCTTTTCCTCTTCCCAGAATTCTTCTAGTCTGGTAGCCCCACCTATACTTCCTGTCTGGCTACTGGCCAATCAGCATGTTATTAAACTGATACAAGTGACAGATTTTTACAGTGAACAGAGCATTATCCCACATAAAAATCCTATTCTATTGAAAATTGGAATGAAGCCAGGCATGGGGCACAGTAATCATAGCACTTGGGAAGATGAACAGAATTGCCATGAATTCACAGCCAGCCTAGGCTACAGAGTGAAACTCTGTCTCAAGAAAAAACACTGGGTATGGTGATACACACCTTTAACCTCAGTTGGCAGGCAGAGGTAGATGGATTTCTGTGAGTTGGAAACTAGCCAGGTCTACATAGCAAGTTTCAAGACAACCAAGGCTACATAGAAAGACCCTGTCTTAAAAAGAAAAGACTTAAGACTAGCGAAATAGTTAAGTTGACAAAGTGCTTGGCTAGCAAGCCTGATCCCCAACATAGCAAAGACCCATGGTAGTACATGCCTGTAATTCCAGCATTTAGGAGGTGGAGGCAGGAGAGTCAAAAATTAATGCCATCTTCAGCTACTTATCAAAGTCAAGATCAGCCTGAGTAACATAAAAGCCTGTCAGAAAGAGAGAGAGAGAGAGAGAGAGAGAGAGAGAGAGAGAGAGAGAGAAGAGAGGAGGAGGAGGAGGAGGAGGAGGAGGAGGAGGGGGCGGGCGGGCGGGCGGGCTGTGACAAGTGTGAATCTATGTTATAAACCAGTAGTTCTCAATCTGTGTGTCAAAACCCCTTAGGGGGTTGACTGACCTTATCACAGGGGTCACATATCAGATATCCTGCATGTCAGATATTTACATTATGATTCATAACAGTTGCAAAATTGAAGTTATAAAGTAGCAATAAAATAATTATATGGTTGGGAGTCACCACAACATGAGGAACTCTAATAAGGAGTTGCACCATTAGGAAGGTTGAGTGCACGGCTTGTATCAGTCTCATGCTACTGAAGATATCTATTCCAGACTGATGCCTCTGGGGCTGAGATCGGAGCCAGTCAAATGGTGCCCGGTCCATCCCTGAGTTGGGGGTAGGGGACGGGGAAACTCCTAGCTACCCACTGGCATTAAAGACCAGGCACAGGCATCTTGTCTTTTTAGGAGGGCTCTTGGTCCATGCCGGAAACTGGAGTCTCCAGTTTATTCTAGCATCTTCCTAAATAGCTTTCCAACAGTGTGGGTGACCACAGAAGGAATCTACTATCATGTATAAAGCTGATATCAAGTAATTCTTTTAATTCAAGAGGCACCTAAGCAGTCTCTAGGTGCATAAGCAAATTCTATGAATAAGAGTGGGCACACCTAGGGCCTAGGTCTGTAGTTATGCAAACTAGGAGATATTCTCCACAGAGGCCAAGCCATTCTGTGGCAATTTAACCAGCATCTGAAAGACAATGGGAGATTCTGGCTCCTGGAAAATGGAGCAGAGGTTTGGACGAGAAACTTTATAATTGATAATTTTTGGTCCTTGGCAGTTAAGAACCACTGTTAAAACAATAATATTGTTAAAAGCAAAATATAATAATTCAGATCTTAAAAGAACCATGGGAAGAACTGAAAAGGTCACATTAGAGACCTGTCTTCAACCAATGATGGTGGTGATGACAGTCATGGTAACACCTAACACAAATGGAATGTATGCCATGTGCCGAGTGCTGGTGTAAGCATTTGCTGTGCACTACCCCATTTCTTCTTTATAAAAATGCTCTAAATGGGATCTATAATTAAATCTTAACTCCACATGTAAGAAAAGTGAGGTGTGCAGAGTTTTAAAATCCACAAAGGTTACCATTTACTAAGTGATGGACCCAAGATTTGAATTCAAGTCTGTCTGTCTCCCAAGCTCAGCTCTTTTTTTTTTTTTTTTTTTTTTTTGAGACAGGGTTTCTCTGTGTATCTTAGGAGCCTATCCTGGCACTCTCTCTGTAGATCAGGCCACAGAGATCTGCCTACCTCTGCCTCCCGAGTGCTGGGATTAAAGGCCTGTGCCACCACCACCCGGCCTCAAACTCAGCTCTTAAGCACAAGATACTTGCTTCAAGCATCATTGATCAGGAGATTAGACAAATACTTAGAATGGTGTAGACAATAATCCTTAGGCAAAATACGGCTTCATTATTGCCTATGGCTGCTTTCACAATACTGTGCCAGAGTAGAAAATTAAAGAACTCTTGTGATCCACAAAGATGGAAATGTACATTATGTACATTATCTAGATCTTTATAAAAAAAAGAGGAGGAGGGGGCAGGAGGAGGAGAAGAAAACTTGCTGATATTTGCCTTAAAAGTGCTGAAAGGCAAACACTTGAAAACTATACATCCTTATTCTTAGAAATGCATTTGCCTAGAAGCCAGGCATGGTAGTGCGCACCTCTAATCTCAGCACTCAGGAGACAGAAGCAGGTGGATCTCTGTGTAGTCAAAGCCATCCTGGTATCTATAGCGAGCTCCAGGACAGCCAGAGCTATAGAAGAGAAAGATCCTGTCTCAAAAAAAAGTGTGTTTTCTTAAAAATAGTGGAGGAATCCAAAGGAAACATATAGGGCACCTTCAAGCATTGGAAAAATCATCTATCATGTGGGTAAGATCTCAGGTGGGTTCTGTAGTGTCCTAGAAGGAAGCTAGGCCTTGTTACAACATGGTGTAAAGAGCCCAGCATTAAGAAATCGTGGAATGGGGCTGGAGAGATGGCTCAGAGGTTAAGAGCACTGGCTGCTCTTCAAGAGGTCCTGAGTTCAAGTCCCAGTACCCACATGGTGGCTCACAACCATCTGTAATGAGATCTGGTGTCTTCTTCTGGTGTGCAGGCAGAAACAATGTATACATAACAAATAAATACAATAAAAAAACAGTCAAAAGAAATAGTGGAAAGAGGGGAGTGGGAGGGCAGGAGGGAGGGAACTGGGATTGGTTTGTAAAGTAAGATTGTTTTTAATTTAGGAAAAAAAAAAAAAGAAATGGTGGACTGAGTTGCCTGAGGCTCCTTGTAATGACAGTCAAATGCTGAGAGACCATGAATTCTATAAAGAGAATTTTGACACCGTTTTCACTAGATGGAAAGAACACAAATTATATAAGATGTTAACAAACAGATAATTCAGCTGTCAAGTCTTTCAGAGTGTTAGAAGAAAATAATAGAGTCATGTATAGTAATAATTGCTTTTAGCTAAGAGTTGTAGCAGAGATTTTGTCTCAGCTTTTTGGATAAGATCAAGTGAAGACTTGTAGTAGATAATGGATGATACAGCACCTAATGGTGAGTATTCACAATATTTCTGGCATGTATTCCCCAAGGATGTCGTTGTGTGAACTTACAGGGAAATACCTATTTCACAGACAATACAGTGCAGCATTCTTATCCAAAAGTATTTATTGGTAGCTTTGAGTCAGATACTGGGTAGGTGCATGAAATTTTCACAGAACAAAACAGATAAAATCCACAACTCAATTGGCACAATTAAATAGATAGATAAATAAATAAATAAATAAGAAAGAATAGGAAGAAAGATCAGGGATACTATTGTATTAATCTCATCCTTGGGGGAGTATTCTCATGAATGGGATTTACTTCCTAGGGATCTACAGACATCCTCTTCATATGGAATGACATGAATGAGCCCTCAGTCTTCAGAGGGCCAGAGCTAACCATGCAAAAGAATGCTGTTCATTATGGCAATTGGGAGCACAGGGAACTTCACAACATGTATGGATTTTATCAGGTAAGACATCCAAATTAGAATGTAACTAGATTTGTGTGCCCTGCTTTTAGACAGATTGATGTGTAATCAAGTGTACTATGCATGTCTCTTTGTGCATCTTTGCTGTCAACTGCAGTGAGTCTTAGATAATAGCCAATTTATTATTTCTCCCTCTACTTCCTTTTCCTTTCACAGTAAGCTTGATAAATTTTAAAATATTATATATGGCATTTAATACTACTAGAAGATTTTTGTTGGCACTGGCAACCTAGAAACATATTAGCAAAGGTAATTAAAGCAAGGTTTCAGAGTTTCATATATATCCATCTATTGCTAGCATAGCAAAGGTTTGTGGCACACACATGCAATCTTAGCATTCATGGTAGAGAGGGATTGTGACAGCCTACATAATGCTAGATCAGCCTAGACTATATAACAAGACTCCGTCACAAAAGCAAAAAGCAAACAAGGGTTAGTTATGGCTCCATGCTTAGGAGTTCTTGCTGCTCTTCCAGAAGACATGAGTTTGGTTCCCAGCCCCCAAATCAAGCAGCTCAAACACATCCCATAACTCCAGCTCCAGAGGATCCAACCCTTTCTTCTGGCCTTCAGAAGTACCCACACAGGAGTATACACTCACATATACATAAATTTTAAAGATATTTTTAAAGGGGCTAGAGAAATGGTAAAGTGGTTCAATCCCCACATGGCAGCTAACAACCATCTGTAATTCCAGTTCCAGGGGATCCAAAGCCTTCTTTTGGCCTCCATGAGGAGTACATGCACATAAATCACAGACGTACATAAAGGCAAAACACCCAATTTTTTTTTTAGAAAAAATCTAAAAAAAAAAAACTGTTTTAAAAAAATCAAGCAACTACATGTAGGCATGTATGTATGTATGTATGTATGTATGTATGTATGTATATACATGTATATGTATACACATATAGATCTCCTAACATTCATACCAGGAGAGCAAGACTACAAGACTTAACATATAAATTTATATTTTAATAAATATATATCTTAGTTTCTATTGCAGTGATAAAACACCATGGCCAAGGTAACTTATAAATGAAAGCATTTAATTTACCTATGGATTCAGAAGGCTAGAGACCATGGTAGCATAGCAGAGCAACAGCTGAGAGCTCATATCTTGATCCATAACCATAAAATGGCACAAGTTTTGAAACTTCAAAGCCTACCCCTGGTGACACTCATCCTCCAAGAAGGTCACCTTCCCAAACAGTTCCACCAACTGTGGACCAAGTATCCAAATATATGAGCCATTCTCATTAAACCACCACAGTATTCTTTTTAAATATGTAAACTTTCCCAATTTGCTAACCTTCTGAATAAAGGTGGTGGAATTGTCTTCTATTTGCTAATCATATCCAAAGATTGAAAATCACTTACCCTAACTTACATCTGTGATATTTTTAGAATAAGATTATGTGCCTATAGGTTTTCTACAATTGCTATTTTCTAGTGGGAGCTGCTGACTGGATATGGCCTTTTCCAGATACTACATGTTTCTTTCTCAATCAACTTTTTGCTTTAATTGCCAACTGTCTTATGGAATTGCTTATGTAGGCTGAAGTGGACACTTAACCTCTCTGAATTTATTTTTTTAATTGATGAAAACCATTTGACTCACAGATTATTGTGCAGATATAAAGAAAATATATTATAAAACGCCTACCAATAGTACGATTGAATAAATGGTAGTTGGATTTTTGTTTTGTTGTGTTGTATGTATTTGTTTTCTGCAGTGCTGGGTACTGAACCCTGGGCCTCAGGTATGCTGGGTAGCTACTCTTCTACTCATCTGCATCCCCATTCCTATTTACTTTTATTTCATTGACATTGCTAGCCAAATAAATGTTTCCATGTTTACTACGCAAATTAGTATCATTCATTGTATCACCAAAAAGACTTGATGGGTTTATTGTTTCTCTTTTCATAGTCCCTCCAACTGTTACTTTTCTCATGTTAGTAGTCTATTGAGGATGTTGGCACGATACCCTCACCCTGTCTCCTCTTTCTAATCTTTCTCCATTGGCTTACAGCAAATGGCTACTGCAGAAGGACTGATACGGCGATCTAAAGGGCAGGAGAGACCCTTTGTTCTTTCACGTTCTTTCTTTGCTGGATCACAAAAGTATGGTAAGAAATGTCTCACATTATAAAATACAAGGTAGCTACCCAATCTTTTCTTTTCTTTTTTAATTTAAATTAGAAACAAGCTTCTTTTACATGTCCATCTCAGTTCCCTCTCCCCGCCTCCTCTCCTGCCCCCCACTGACCCCCTGTCCCAAACCCTTTCTGCTCCCCAGGGAGGGTGAGGCCTTCCATGGGGGATCTTTAAAGTCATCATTTGGAGCAGGGCCTAGACCCTCCCCAGTGTGTCTAGGCTGAGAGTATTCCTCTATGTGAAGAGGACTCCCAAAGTTCATTTGTGTACTAGGGGTAAATATTGATCTACCACCAGTGGTCCCATAGATTGTTCAGACCTCCAAACTGACCTCCTCCTTCAAGGGGTCTGGAACAGTCCTATGCTGGTTTCCCAGCTATCAGTCTAGGGACCATGAGCAACCCCTTTTTCTGTGGGTCTCTCCAGCCTGGTCTTGACCCCTTTGCTCATCACTCCTCCCTGTCTGTAAGTGGATTCCAGAGTTCAGCTCAGTGTTTAGCTGTGGTGTCTGCATCTGCTTCCATCAGTTACTGGATGATGACTCTATGATGGCATATAAGGTAGTCATCAATCTCATTATTGGAGAAGGGCATTTAAGGTAGCCTCTTTACTATTGCTTAGACTGTTGGTTGGGGTCAACCTTGTAGATTTCTGGGCATTTCCCTAGTGCCAGAATTCTCTTTAAACCTATAATGGCTCCCTCAATTATGGTATCTCTTGTTTTGCTCTCCTATATTCTTCCACTGACTCAATCTTCCTACTCCCTCATGTCCTCTTCTCCCCTCCTCTTCTCCCTTCCTCTTCTCCCCTTCTCCTTCTCTATCTCCCTCTCCCCTCCCCCATGCTCCCAATTTGCTCAGGAGATCTTGTCCCTTCCCCCTTCTCCAGGGGACCATGTGTGTCTGTCTTAGGGTCCTTTGTTTGAGCACCATGTAATATATGCTGCCTGCTGCCACTGTGTTCCTCTTCGATAGCCTTATAAGTTACAGTGTAGACCATGATGTTCTCTGACATGTGTATTTTATACTATGAATAAATGGTTTGTAGGTACCTCAGTTGGTACAGTAGACTTCCTAGTAGGCAAGGGGCTCTGGGTTCAATGCTCAGCACCATATAAACCCAGGCAAGGTGGTGTGTGTTTGTAATCCTAGCACTCAAGAGGTGGAGGGAGGGGGAACAGAAGTTCAAGGTCATCTTCCAAGGCCATCTTGGCCTTCATGAGACACTGTCTCCCTCCCACAACCCAAAAGACAGTAAACCAATTTTCATCCAGTTAGTACTTTTTTTCTACTGAAAAAAAATGGCCACTTACTTGTTGGGAGAGTGACTTCAGAGTATTCAGTTTTCTCTGACCCTATCTTTTTGACTTGTGAAAACCAAGGAAACATACCTCTCACACACTGCTTCAGCTAGCTGTTCCACTTAGCAATGTGGCTTAAAATACAACTGGCTTGCTGTCAGGGTCACCTATGACTGTATCTGGTTTACCAGCTGATACAGATCTAGTTCAACTTAACCACTCTGTGGCAGTAAGGCTATTTTAAGGTCCCTGTCCTTGCACAAGTAACTGAGAGCATAGGTCCTAGAGTAAAGAACCTCACCTCTGTTGTATCATAGACTTTTTTAGGTCTCTCACTCAACCTCCCTAGACCAGCTCCTATGTTCTTCAGCCAAACGACAGAAGGTGTCAACAGAGATGCTCATCATAGCATTAGATCTTGAGGCCAAAAGAAAAGTCTACATGTGTAAAAGTAAAGGAAGGGTTACAAAAGTGTGGGTTATCCACAAGGCACACTATCATGAGCCAGCTTAAAAATCATAGTTTAAATGTTTTTTTGTTTATTTTAGGGAGTGACACATGCCACCAGTGTAGAGGTCAGAGAACAACCTGGGTTGTTAGTTCTCTCCTTCCTTAAAGTGGTAGGGTTTTTGTTGTTGTTGTTGTTTTGGGGTTTTTTGTTTTTTTGTTTGGTGGTTGGTTGGTTTTTCAAGACAGGATTTCTCTGTGTCTTTGGAGGCTGTCCTGGAACTAGCTCTTGTAGACAGGCCTGGTCTCGAACTTGCAGAGATCCACCTGCCTCTGCCTCCTGAGCACTGGGATTAAAGGCGTGCACCACCAATGCCAGGCTCTTTTGGAGTTTTTTATTCAGGGTCTCACTATGTAGCTCAGGCTGGCCTTGAACTTGTAGCAGTCCTCTTGCCTCTCCATCCCCAGTGCTGGAATTGTACTTGAATGCTGCCAGGCCCTGTGCTGTCCAAGTTATTTCTGATCTCTTAAATGCTGTTCCACTTTCTTTTTTTTTTTTTTTTCTTTAGAAACTGTTTTTCTTTTAATTGACCATTTAACCAAAAGGTGGTTGGGTATCTGGAATCAAAACAATCTAAGACGGCCTCAAAGGGCCTGCCTTCTTATAACGCAAAACACAAAAGGGTAAAACCAGAAGCTGACAGGGTCTTCCCTCAGTTCTCCCCAGAGAAGAATAAGCGCAGACATTCATACAGATGACTCAGCAAACACTGGATGCCCATGGACGCCACCCCCAAATGAAGTGTGAAATAGACAGGCCATCTCCATACCGCCTGCCTCTTCTTCAACCACAAACAAGCACTCAACCATCTGGCTGAAGGAACCATTTGTTTACTGCTTAATGGGAGGTGACACTGTCCCCCAAAAGAAAGAAAACAACCTTAGATGTAATAGCTGTTCCCAGGAGACTGGAGGCTGAAGCTCCATGAGGAGCTTACAGAGGAATCGTGCAGGACTCAAGTACTGGGCCCTGTTCTTTTTTTTTTTTTTTCCCCAGAAACTCTGCACCCAGGCTTCCAAGGTGAGGTGGTGGGGTCCCTGAAGCAGCCCTGAGGGAAGAGGCAGGAACAAGGGAACAAGAAACAGGATCAGCTGAGGCACTCCATGCTTGCTCTGACTCGCTCCATCTCATGTAGGAAACTGTAGAACTGAGGCAACGTTAATTCTATATACACATTTTCCATTTGTTTTCCTTTCTTAACCACCAACTTTAACTGTAAAAATATGCTTCCCACTTTCTCTAATTCACTGCTTCCAGATGTCACTCCAAATCGCCACTCCATATCAACCAGCTGGTTAATCATCAGGGTCTGACCTATGGCCCACTGTGCAAGGGTTGGGGCATTCTGCTTCCACTTTTCAGAAAAGTAAGTGGCTTTCTCCTCATTAAGACCTAGAGTCAGGAGATCAGCCCGCACCTGCTCGGCAGTGAGGCCCTTCTTCAGTGCACCATTTGGAACCAGAAGGAGGCTTTTCATGATGCTTTTGAGGGGGCCAAGACTGATCTGATTGGTGGTGGCAAATTCAGAGAGCTGAGCCAGAAAGTGCTCCACCTCTTTGGGCTCAGTTAGGAAATGGAAAAGCACTTCTGTCAGGGCTGAGAACTGCTGAGCGCCCAGCTGGTTCAGTTACTGCATGTCGCTGCGCACGGCCTCGGGCACGGGGTCCTGCGTGCAGTGCAGGCGACCCATGGCGCCAGGAGCCCGGCCGCCCAGCAAATGGCACTCGCTTCCTCCGCTGTTCCACTTTCTAGTATGCAATACTTTGTGTGATTTTTTGCCCATGTGTATCGAAGAGAACATGACTTCTTTTTTAGTCACATGCTTGACCAGTGGCTATAAAGAATTTGTGGCTGGGTGTTGGTGGTGCACGCCTTTAGTCCCAGCACTCGGGAGGCAGAAGCAGGTGGATCTCTGTGAGTTCAAGACCAGCCTGGTCTACAAGAGCTAGTTCCAGGACAGCCTCCAAAGCCACAGAGAAACCCTGTCTCGAAAAACCAAAAAAAAAAAAAAAAAAAAGAATTTGTGACTGAACAACCAGGTTAACCATGATACATCTGTGTGTCTACATGAGTTTTCTTGATGAAAGTGTTGACATGATTTCAAAATCACTACGTAGATATATCCATAGCTCAATTGATATCAAGAAAAATTACTAAAGTACTGTTTTTAAAAATCCCTTAAAAATATTTTCTAGGGCCAGAGAGACAGGTCAGTAATTAAGAGCACTGGCTGCCCTTCCAGAGGACCCAAGTTCAAGTCCCAGAACCCACATGGCAACTCACAACCATCTATAAATCCTGTTCCAGGTGACCCGATATCTTCATACAGACATACCTGCAGGCAAAATACCAATATACATAAAATATTAGAAAACAGGGCTGGAGAGATGGCTCATTGATTAAGAACACTGGCTGTTATTCCAGAGAACCGGGTTCAATTCCCAGCAACCACGTGGCAACTCACAACTGTCAGTAACATATATTCCAGCGGTTCCAATTCCCTTATACAGATATACATGGAGGTAAAACACCAATGTACATAAAATAAAAAATATTAAAAAATAAATTATTAAAAATATTTTTCTTTGTCTATAGGGCAACTCAACATTTCTACAGAAGATTTAAACAAAAATATCTACTAAAACAGTTTTGGTAAAAGACTAGATGTTGTAAAATAAGATTATTTTCCCTCTTATGTGTCTCTTCAGTGACATGCAATCTGTCATCATAAACTCTTAACAACTATAATGTGAACTGGAACTTTGGCTTTAACGCTCTGACTTCTAGACTCAGATCTACTGAATGACTATATAACTAGGGTAGAATATGGAGCCACTGTTTACCACATTCCCTAATGTATAAGATAGAGCTAATAATATTGTTTGCCTCATAGGATGTTGTGATAATCAAGTGGGACAAGAAACCCAGAGTTTTAGTTTTGTTTGTTTATTTTATTTTGTTTTTTGTTTTTGAAACAGGGTTTCTCTGTGTAGCCCTGGCTGTCCTAGAACTCACTCTGTAGACCAGGCTGTTCTGAACTCAGAGATCCTCCTAACTCTGCCTGTTGAGTGCTAGGATTAAAGGCATGTGCCACCACTGCCCTTAATAACTTTTCACATTAGAATATTGATACTTTTGCAGAAATATCAGAATTTGTTTAAGGTGAGAAATATGTTTCCCTTTTTATTATTTGTGTCTTTAACAAATATGCAATGTAAATGAAATGGAGTGCCTTGGATGATTTGTGTGTGTTTCCATGACTTTTTATGGGCTATCTAAGGTGCAGTATGGACAGGAGACAATGCAGCAGAATGGAACTATCTGAAAATTTCCATCCCAATGTTACTCACCCTCAGTGTCTCCGGGATCTCTTTCTGTGGAGGTAAGCTGATTCCTGACTTGAGGTTTCCAGTAGGAGGAAATGAGAAATGAGAGTCTTCAGTGCTCTTTAGCTTTTTGGGGCAAAGATGAATTTAGGAAAGAAAATGGGAGGAGAGCAAAATGGTTGCTTCAAAATTTATTGCACAGCTTGGTGTGGTGGCTCACACCTTTAATTCCAGCCCTCTAGAAGCAGACATAAGAGGATCTCTGTGAGTTCAAGACCAGCCCGGTCTACACAGCAAACTCCAGGACAGCTGGCACTATATGGAGAAATCCTATCTCAATAATAACAATAATAATAAAAATAAAAATAATTTTACATGTATCTTGTCTGAATTGAGGACATGAAGTCAGGTAGTAGAAGGGGAGTCTGTTTCCTTCCCTCGTTCCTTCAGCATTGCCTCCAGAGTCACAGTAACTGAGTCTTCCAGAAACAGACTTTTCTTCTTGAAAGTGGAAAGAATGAGCGCTGTAAACAACTTAGCAAGCCAAAAGCCAGCCTAGGGCTGAGTGTGCAGCTCAGTAGCATGCTAGCCTGGTGTGCTCAAGGCCTTGGGTTTGATGGCAGCAGCATAGCCAAGGGACCAAGAGAGCCAGCCTTACAAAAACACTTTCTGCTCGGCAGATGTAAGATTCTGTGACATAATTTAGCTGTTTTCTTCTTTAAGATATGCTCGATTGGTACAGTGCTTGCCTAACATGCAAGAAGCCCCCAGTTTGATCCTCAGCCCCACATAAAAACAAGCATGGTCACACATACCTAAGGACATGGAAATATAAGGATCAAAGGTTCAAGGTTGTCCTTAGCTACTAGCAAGATTGAGGTCAGACAGGGCTATATAATACCCTGTCAAAAAGATGTGACTGTGGAGAGGGCTCAGTCAGTGAAGTGCTTGCTAGACAAACATGAGGACCTAAGTTCAGAACCCCAGCACCTATGTAAAAGAGCCAGGCACAGTGGCACATGCCTGTAACCCAAAACTGGGGAGGCTGGGATAGGAGGGTCCCTATTGCTTGCTGTCCAGCCAGTGAAGAGTGATTGAGGAAGACACTGAAGTCAGGTCGTGGCCTCTGCATGCACATATACCTTCTCACATGTGAACACACACATACACATGCACACCTACATATACATACATGTCTGAGGGCTTATCATCCCTGCATCATTAGAATTCAATGCAGATAAGCAAACCGAGATGAACGTGCATTGTATATACTGGCTACAGTTCTAGCTGCAGGTCTGAATGCTTTTTTTCTCTACTAGAATAAAAACAAATTAATATCACTTTTTTGATATGTGTATCTTTGTGACATTGGTCCTCATACAAGAAATACATGTCCTTACTCAAGGGGTAAGCATGAAATTCTACATAAATCTCCAAGGCTGACAACTTTCTTTTCAGTGGTTGATATTTCTTTGCCTTTTCATCCAAAAGAAATAAATGACCAGCCACCTTTCCTTTAGTACACAAACACACACCTAACCAGGGGACATTGTGTAATTTCTGGGTGATGGAGGATCCAGAACACATAGGACAGCTGTTCCTACAGAAAAGCCTGTGATCTTTTCACAAACAGAAAAAAGGAAAAAAAATCATAGAGCATTCTGCCAGATCCCTGAATGGACTGGTTTTCATGGCTCAAACTCCCCTTTTTGAGGCCACAGGTTTGCTTGTCCTGTTGAACATCTCCTCTCAGTTTTCAAGGCCTTATTTTACCTTAACACATCATTTCTTCCAAGTCTTGTTTCTTCATCTGGTCTTTCTCTAACCAGCTGATGTGGGTGGCTTCATTGGCAATCCAGAGACAGAGCTGCTGGTGCGTTGGTACCAGGCTGGAGCTTACCAGCCCTTTTTCCGTGGCCACGCTACCATGAACACCAAGCGTCGAGAACCCTGGCTGTTTGGGGAAGAATACACTCGGCTGATCCGGGAAGCTATCAGAGAGCGCTACACCCTCCTACCCTATCTGTATTCTCTGTTTTACCGTGTGCACATGTCTTCTGAACCTGTTATGAGGTAAAAAGGGCATGCTCTAGTTAGGGGCTCCCACAACCTACCAAAGATGAGGGACTGGAAAAGGGAACAAAAGCCATGTGTTTAGTCAAGTTTCAGTCAGCTTCACTGCCTGTTGTGCATGGGGGACTGGCTGTTGTGCACAGGTGCCGGATGTTGTAGATGGGGGGTTGGCTGTTGTCACGGGGTGCCGGATGTTGTAGATGGGGATTGGCTGTTGTGCACGGGTGCCGGATGTTGTAGATGGGGGTTTGGCTGTTGTGCACGGGTGCCGGATGTTGTAGATGGGGGCTGGCTGTTGTGCACAGGTGCCGGATGTTGTAGATGGGGGTTGGCTGTTGTCACGGGGTGCTGGATGTTGTAGATGGGGACTGGCTGTTGTGCACGGGGTGCCGGATGTTGTAGATGGGGGTTTGGCTGTTGTGCACGGATGCCGGATGTTGTAGATGGGGGCTGGCTGTTGTGCACGGGGTGCCGGATATTGTAGATGGGGGTTTGGCTGTTGTGCACTGGGTGCTGGATGTTGTAGATGGGGATTGGCTGTCGTGCACAGGTGCACGACTAACTTCTGATGGGTTCCTTGTCAAGAGACAGGCATCTGACCTCTACGTGACCAAGGCAGGTTTATGGCAAGCACGTGTTCGGCTGTTATGGCTGCCAAAAGGGAAGCCGGTTCCTTCATTGGTATTTGCTGAGATGGAAATGTTGTAAAGAACAAGGCAATGACTTTGCAGCTAAATAGCTTTCGCATCTTATTCATAAGCCTCCTCACATGAAAAGTTAATTTCCCTACCATCTGAGGCTTGATGTTACCCATAGGGTTGAAATTGAGGTGCGCTTTTTTCTAGAATAAAAATTCTATTTTGAAGGCAAAAATCAACTTTCTAGGTTAGAGAAAAACATGCCCAGACTTTGGAGTCTGCAGTTCCTAAACTTGCTTCAGATCAGACATTTCCTGGTGATTCTAGTCATCAGCCAGGGTTAGAAACACCTGCTTTGTATCATTCAGTAGAAACAGCATTTGTGTTGTTGCAAAGGCTGGTGAATAAATAACAAGTTTCATTTATTAAAAGAAAATATTAGGTCAGAGAGTTGGCTCAGCAGGTAAGCAGTTGTTGCTCTTACTGAGGACCTGGATTCAATTCCCAGCACCCACATGGTGACTCACCACTGCCTGTAACTCCAGTACTGGGGGATCCAGTACCCTCTTTAGGCAGCCGCAGGTACCAGGCATGCATATGCTGCACATATATACATGCAAGCAAACCACTCATACACATAAAATAATGTTACAACTCTAAAATATATCAATTAAAAATATCTTTTCCTTGGGACTGGAGAGATAGCTGAGCAGTTAAAACCAATGCTTGGTTCCCAGCATTGATGTTCAGTTCCAAGGGCTTCCGGCCTGCTTCTGGCTCCTGAGAGAGCACTTGCACCCAAATGGTGCACACACGCAATTAAATAAAATTAAAGATGGTTAGAACCACTAAGTTGCTATCTAGACACAGATATTAAGAGTTTTTTTTTTTTATGAACCTAAGTGACTCCTAGAGGAGTTCTATTAAACAATAATTATTTTAAAATGTTGGTAATTTCTCACCCTCCCCCAGTGTTACCAGCTTGAAAGCAATGAAAACTAGTTCCTTTCATCTAAATAATTAATGTTTAAATGATACATGAAAGTCAGTAACTACAAGAAGTGGCACATGATTACCATTATGATAAAATGTGATTTTTCTTTTTTCAAACATTTACTTTACAACAAAAAAATTAGGCATTTAGACTTGCCTTAGTTTTTGTCTGTTAGAGTGGTAGTTACTCAATAGCCAGATAGGAAAGCAACATTTAATAGAATTCTCAATATTTCATTAGGACATTCAGGTTGATAGAAAGCTCTTTCACATAATAAATATAAAGTAACCATAGCAACTGCTCATAAGCTCTTTGGTCATATGAAAAAGAATATTGGCTCTTTGGTACTTTCCAATTCCTTTTGGAGAGTTATAATGCTGAAAATATAAAAATCTAATAAAACACTTAGCACCAAGAATAATAAAAACATAATGATATTTTAAAATATGAATTCTGTTTCCTTTCCCCAGGCCTCTGTGGGTCGAGTTCCCTGATGACTTAGAGACTTTCAGTGTGGATGATGAATACATGCTGGGTAAATATTTATAGATTAGTTATAGTTGTGATATAACTATATTTTTATTATATTTTCTAGTGACAGTACTCCAAGCCCAAGAAAGACAATAACAAAAACGATCAATTCACCTTTTTTTTCTTTTTTTTTTTTAGTCAGGGTCTTATTTAGCCCAGGCTGGCCTGGAAATTACTCTGTATTTCAAGTGCTGGGATTACAGGCATGCCTCATCACACATGGTGCTAGGGATTGAACCTGGAGCCTCATGCATACTAGACAAGTACTCTACCAACTCAGCTATAGCCTCAGCCCTCCTTCACCAGAGATTTAATGTGACAGTAAGACTGTGGCTCTAGTCTGTTGTAGTGTAGCCCTTACAATACAGTTCCTACTAATGCCAAATAAATCCATTGTATTGGTGGGTGTGATTTGAGGGTTCTGGCTGGGGCCAACTCCACAAAGCCTGGTAAAATTGCTACAGAAAGGAAAGTATGAAAAGTAGATCAGATGTCTATAGTAAAGACACTCAATAACTGGTTTCATGAGTAATAGTAGACCTCATTTTTTTTTCTTGTGAGACAGGGCTTTGTAGCCCAGGTTATCCTTGAACTTGTAATCATCTTTGTCAATGTCTAGATTGCTGAAATTGCAAGCACATATATACTCCCATGACTCACTAGGCTTCTTTAACGAGGATGAACTGTGAAATCTAGAACATGGAAGCTTATTGTATTAAGAATGGAGCTCCAAGGGCTGGAGAGATGGCTCAGAGGTTAAGAGCTCTGGCTGCCCATCGGAGGTCCTGAGTTCAATTCCCAGCAACCACATGGTGGCTCACAGCCATCCATTATGAGATCTGGTGCCCTCTTCTGGTGTGCAGATATACATGGAAGCAGAATGTATACATAAATAAATAAATAAGCAAACAAATAAAATCTTTTATATAAAAAAAGAATGGAGCGCAAGACAAGGCTAGATATTGATTCCCAAAGAATAAATTACACTCTAAGTAGTGGAAACCTCCAAATGTAAATAATAACAGTAACATTACAGTAATATAGTTCAGGGCATGCTCTTATATAACATGCACAAGACTCTGTGCTCAATCCCTGGCACTTGAGGCTTCAACTTAAGTCACTGCCTTGGAGAAATGTCTTTCATCATCCCTTACCTCTTTATACCTTAGTTTTTTCCTCCCCACTTAAAGTCCCTCCTGCCTCTTATGTAATTTTCATTTTGCTTTGTACTTTTACTTCTTTAACTATTTGTTTTAGCCCTAATTCACTTGTAATTACTTTTTTAAAAAAGATTTATTTATTTATTTTATGTATGACTGTTCTATCTACATGTACATCTTTATTCCAGAAGAGGGCATCCAATCCCATGTTGACAGCTGTGAGCCACCGTGTGGTTTCTGGGAATTGAACTCAGGACCCCTGCAGGAGCAGTCAGGGCTCTTAGCTGCTGAGTCATCTCGCCAGCACTGTAACTACTTCTTTCTTTTTTTTTTTTTTTTTTTTTTTTTACTACTTTCTAATATATGTCGTCACTTACTACAAACTCCATGAATGTTGGAGCCATGTTTGTTTTCTTTACTCCTAGGTCCCCAGCACCTAGCGTGGTGCATGAAACTCAGTAAATAAATCTCCGTTGGCTAGAAGAAACAATTCAAGATAGGCATAGTGGTACATGCCTATAATCCCAACACTCACAATACTAAGGCAGGAGGATCACGAGTTCAAGGTGCCTAGGTTACGTAGTGAGACCCTGTAAATAAACCTTTAAGATGAATTAATCAGTAGATGCACTTTACACATGCATGACACCAATATGAAAGCAAAAGTAACACTTCAAGCTATCCCTAAGAGAAGTACAGATCTGCAATGGTAACTGTGTTATGGGATAATCTTTTTGTACACTGTGAAGCTGTGTCTCTGCCAAGGCACAGTCTGATTGGTTTAATAAGGAGCTGAATAGCCAATAACTAGGTGGGACTTCTAGGGAGAGAGAGGAACTCCTGGGAAGAATCTGAAAGGTGGGAATCTGCCAGTGAGAACCAAAGCAAGTTGGACGTACAGTATGTAGGAGAGGTAACGAGCCAGGTGACAGAATGTAGATTAATATAAACAGGTTAATTTAAGTTATAAGAGTTAGTTGGGAGCAAGCCTAAGCTAAGGCCAAGCTTTCATAATTGATAAAAGGTCTCTGTGTCACTATTCGGGAGTTGGCAGTCCAAAGAAGGTCTGACTACAGTAACTGCCCAAGCAAAGGGCCTGAAGAGCTGCACTGACCAGACTTTTGATAACATTGTGGCTCATCTAACCAGTGTCATTCGTGGCAAACAATGAAGCACCTAAGAAGATACAATGGTGCTTTCTGATTACTGGCATACCTATAGGGATGCAGAAAATGAAACTGGAACTGAGCATGGCTGTTCAAGCCTGTAACTGTAGTACTGGAGAGGCTAAGGCAGGAGGATCATCCTAAGGCCAGCCTGGGATGTAGAGCAAGTTCCAGGTCAGTCTTGGCTACATAGCCAAGACCTTGTCTTAAAAAACCCAAAAGCCAATGCAAATAAGCACACAGGATGCAATAGAATATTTCAGGGCCCCTGCCCTATAATCCTAACAGCCACAAGTGGGTTTAATCCATTACTTTTTTGAGCCCTGTCCTTTTTCTACTGTTGCTTCTCTCTGGTGAATTATTTGTTCAACTCACATAGTCTCGTGATCTTAAAATCACAGTAGTATTCAACTAAGCAAAAGGAGCTTTCAGGTTTCCTGTAGTGATACTCAGTTTTATCTCCTCCTCATTATTTAGGAAGTGCTTTATTGGTTCATCCAATCACAGAGCCACAGACCACCATGGCTGATATATTCCTGCCAGGGTCAAATGAGGTAAGAGCAATAACAGACATATCTTGTGTCTCTTAGCTCTCATGCCTGCATTTCTCTTGGGAAAGAGATTGCTCCAGCATGCAGTTGTGAATTTGCCTCAGATGACTGTAGGTTTTCAGCAGTCATGACTGTAACTTAATGGGGGGACGATGGAGAAGATGAGTAGGTGACAACCTCAGGGAGGATTTGCTTTCACACTTTGACTTGTATGAGGTCCTTATGGAGATGGGGGTGTGGCTTTAAGGTAGAGGATTTATTCCACCCAGTTACTTTGTGGGACTCTTTTCGGTAATTCAGCAACTAACCTCCTTTGCTAGGGCTCCCAGATAAAACTTAGGACCTTGTCTCCGAATCTCATATTGTCACTCCCCAAAAAAGCAATGCTGAGGGAGTAATCAAGTTTCCCCTGGGTTTCCCTCCAAGTCTGTTTCTTCTTTCCTCCTGCCTTGTGTGTGCTTGGTTTGTTTGCTGTATGCTTTCCTTTCCTTTGTTTTGTTTCCTCTCTTTCATCTTACTTAGGGTTACATGATGGAGGAGGTCCTTCTGTGTATATGTTTGTCTTATTAGTTGATAAATAAAGTACTATTGGCCAATAGGGAGGGAAGGAAGATAGGTGGGACTAGGAGTCAAGGAGAATTCTGGGAAATGTAGTAAAAAGTCTGTGATCTAGGCAGGAAGTGACATAGCAGGCAGACTCAGAAAATAAGCAGGAACAATCAGGAAGTTGCTCTCCTCTTCCTCTTCCTCCTCCTCTCTTCTCGGGGAGCCGCCATGTGAGCCCAACAATAGAGTACACATGCTGTCGCTGGCATCCTTAATCAGATAAATCTTTATAAAATATATAGATTAATAATTATGGTTGATACTTAAGACAGAGATAGCACATAAGAAATCATAGTCATTGGCCAGCAGCATTGTAATTAATACAAGACTCTGTGTGTTATTTTGGGCACCCACATGGTGTCAGGGCTCAGGTGGCTTGGCGGAAAGAGTTATCCTTACAGTTACAAGCGTTAAGTTGGTTTATTTATTGTGTGTGCACATGATGGGGCATGTACACATGTCCCAGCATGCAGGTGGAGATCAGAAAACAATTTTGTGGAATCAGTTCTCTCCTTCCCCCTCTATGTGGGTTCTGGGGAGCAAATTCAGACATCCAGTCTTTACCTTTACTTTCTGAAACATGTCACCAGCTCAAGCATGTAAAGGAAGGTAACTGTACACGGAATATGGATATAGATGGTTAATTTATTAAGGGGAACTCACTGACATGAGGAACCGATGACCCAGGTTGGCACTCGGGGAATCCAATCTCAGCAGCTCTCCAAGACCCAACCGGAACCCGGTGAGAGAGAGCCAAGTGCCCCTCTCCTCCGATCCTTATCCCACAGGCACCTTAGAACCTTCCGCACCTGTGGCCATGCCCAAACGGCATGGTCAGCGACACAGGTGCATAGGGGTCTCTCCCTACACAAGCATGAAGCTTTTACAAGACAGTGGACGATTATGTCACACTGCAGTTTCCATGATGAGACTTTAATTTTTTCCATTTTTTCTCTTTAATTTTGTTTTATTGGAGGGGGTATGCAGGAACAGAGGGTAGATGTGAAGGGATGGGAAAATGGATGGGATCAAAATACATAATGTAAAAGACACATAGAATAAATAAAAGGGGGAAAAGAACCATGGAGGCATCATCTCAATCTCCCACACACACCAAGTTCTTAACTGTCACACAGATCCAGCACCTAGCACTGTGGTAGGTTGTTCAGTAATTAACTTTTGGATGTATACATGGACAAGGGATGGTCTTTAGTTCATCAAGCATACCCTTTGGTAGTATCTTACTCTTCCTTCTCTTTTTGAGATGGGGTCTCATATATCTCAGGCTCTCTTTGAAATTTAAGATGAACTTTAACTTCTGATCCTCCTGCCTAGAATTACAAGCATGTACCACCAGGCCCAATTACCACCAGGCCCAAGTACCACCATGCCAAGTTTATCCTATGCTGAGGATTGAACACTGGGCTTTGTGTATGCTTTGGGACTTTCCTTCCTTCCTTCCTCCCTTCCTCCCTTCCTTCTTCCTTCCTTCCTTCCTTTCTTTCTTTCTTTCTTTCTTTCTTTCTTTCTTTCTTTCTTTCTTTCTTTCCTTCTTTCTTTCTTCCTTTTGAGACAGGGATTCTCTGTGTATAGCCCTGGCTGTCCTGGAACTCACTCTGTAGACCAGGCTGGCTTCAAACTCACTGAGATCTGTTTGCCTCTGCCTCTTGAGTACTGGGGTTAAAAGCATGTGCCACCACCACCCAGCTGAGATTTTCTTAAAAGAATATATCAGATCTGGTGGTACAGGCTCATAATTCCACTAGGAAGTTTGCAAGTTCAAGGCCTAGCTGAGCTACATGGTGGGTTCAAGGCCAGGCTGGGTACCTTATACGACTCTGTATCCATTAAAAAGTAAGGAAAGCAGAAGATACACTTCAGTGGTAAATTCCTTAGGATGCATGAGACCTTGGGTTCAATCCCAAGTCGCACATACACGTGTGCATCCACCCAACATACACAGACACACAGACACACAGACACACACAACATTGGGGGTGTTCTTCCTAACTTCTCCCACAAATTTTAATTATACTTATTTGAACTTTCTTTTTATTCCTTCCTGGGATTGCACAAGAGCTTTATTATAGGGCAAAAGGACATAGTCATTGGGTAAATGCAGGCTTCTCAGGAGAGAGATTGCTCATATTCTCTTTTCAATAGAGTCTGTTACATTTTAGGTCTGGTATGACTCTAAGACATTTGCACAGTGGAAAGGAGGGTGCACTGTGAAGATTCCAGTAACCTTGGATACTGTAAGTTATTTTCAGAGTATTATTTTTTACCTATTTAACTGTGTTTGTCTGTTCAGAATACAGAATACAGTGGTAGGCAACAGAAATTTTTCTTCCCGTAGTTCTAAAGGTTTAAGGCCTCTATCAAAGTTCCAGCTGACTCAGGTCCTCCTGGCATGGTGATTGTGATGGAAGAGGAAGGGGATAGTGTTCTTATAAATGGGGCTGGGGAGTTGGCTTGGTAGTTAAGAGTACTATTGCTCTCGCAGAGTACCTAGGTTTGCTTCCCATCACCCACACGGTGGCTACAACCACCTGCAGGTGATCCAACACCTTCTATCTGGCTCCACAGGACCAGGCACACATACATATAGGCAACACACACACACACACACACACACACACACACACACACACACACATATATATATATATATATATATAAAATAAAATAAATATAAGTATAAAATAAGGAAATGTTCTTGTAAGGATACTATTCCTATCATATCAGGACTTATCCTTATGACCCTGTCTCCAGATATAGTCACATCAATGTATGGGGCTTCAACATATGAACGGGAGGCACAAGCATCCTATTTATAATGTATCTCTGTGAAAGTCAAGCCAAGGGTGTCAGTATTTGACATAATAACACATACATGTGCATACAGAGAAAATAGAGTATAATTGTGCTCGCCTTGGGCTGTTCTTGGGAGAGGATTTGGGAAGCAATAAGAGTGACTGCTGAAGGACACAGTTTTCTCCTGGAACTGTTAAAAGGATTCTACAGTTGATTGTGTCTGTGGTTACATGACTGTACATATTGAAGTGGTTTGATTGTATACTCCAATTGTAAATTTTGAACCATATGAATTATAGCAATAAAGCTGTTAAGATATGTGAAGAGTTAAAAAATACACACATAAAATCTGACTCATGGCATAGAATATTGAGAATAAACAACTCTTTCTTGTTTATCTACTCTTGTGTCTAAGAACAGTAACACTGAGAACAGAGACAGTGGGCCCTGCAATGCCAAATACAATGTAAAAAAGTGAGGGGTGCTACTCTGGGCCTCCAGGCAAGAGAACATATCATTTATGAAATCAGAATCAAAGTGGCCATCCCCCTGAATCTCGAACATGACCATGGGCCCTGTAGAATGAAGAAGATTAATAGAATAGTGCTGTTATCTTTCCAGATTGTCATCCAAGGTTTCATTATAAAGTAACTAGTTCCAGACATCAACTTTCAGGTCCAGAAGAGACCTTAATAATCTTCTGCCCTAACCCCTTTGTCTTAGTCACTGTTCTGGTGCTGTGAACAGATACCATGACCAAGGCAGCTCTTACGGAAGAAAGTATTTATTTGGAGGCTTCCTTATAGACAGAGGCTTAGTCCATTATCATCATGGCAGACAGCATGGCAGGGCTCATGATCTGGGCAGCTCTTTGCAGAGGCAAGAAGCCTACCAGGCTCTCCTGCAGAGAAACATAGCAAAGGACTGGAAGGTGTGGACCATGCCCAGAGCCATGGTGTTAGCCTCACTTCACTGTCCCTTGATGCAGGTTCTGAGCCTCAGAACTGAGTCAGTCATCCTGCTGACCCAGACAAGCAGGGGTAAAAGTGAACAGATGCTGTGAGAAAGGACACATCATCTCCCCAGACACAGAACACTTTGTGTAAGCAAACACTATGGGGCCCACTTACATAAACAGAGAAACCCACTCTTTAGCATGTCTCTAGAATAATGTGCTTGTTATTTTATTGACAAGGATGTTAAAGGTCTAAAATAGAATGCCCTTTCTGATCAAGTTGAAACACGAGTTTTTAGGGGTAACTCTGGGTCTCCAATAGGATAAGCAGAATTTAAATGAAAAAGAGTCAAGGATAGTGTGCTAGTTAGTTTTTGTCAACTTGACATAAACTAGAGTCACCTGGCAAGAGGGAACCTCAGTTGAGGAATTGCTTCCATCAGATTGGCCTGTAGCAAGTCTGACTGACATTTCCTTGATTGTTAATTGATGCAGGAGGGTACAGCTTCCTGTGGGTGGTACCACCCCAGGGCAGGTGGTACCAGGAGGTATAGGGACTGAAGCTGAACATGCTCCTGGAAGCAAGCCATTAGCAGTGTTTCTCCATGATCTCTGCTTCAGTTCCTGTCTCCAGGTTCCTGTCTTGATTTCCCTTGATGAGGGACTGTAAGCTGTAAGATCATATAAACCTCTTCCCCTCAACTTGCTTTCAGTCAGTGTTTTATCACAGCAACAGAACCCAAGCTAAGACAGACACGTATAGATAATAGAGCGATTTTATACAGTTGCCCTTATTTTTAAAATATGGATGACTTGGAGCCAGAGAGTTAGCTCAGTGCTTGTCATGCAAGCCTGACAACCTCAATTCAGTTCTTAGAACCCACATAAAGGTGGAAAGAGAGAATTAACTTCATGAAGTTGTCTTCTGACTTTCACACACATGCCATGACATGGATGTGTCACACACACATACACACAAAGCAATGGTTATAAATAATAAATAAGTAAATAATTTTAATGAACCATTTTTTAGTCAAGCCATTTTCTTTTAATTTCACAGTTCCCATGCTTGCCATTTCTCTGCCCATAAATATTCTTTGCTTGAGTCTACATCTGTAAAGAGTATGGATCTCATACTGTGAAATATTTTTAAATTCTACTTGGAAAGTTCCTTGTATGGGTATGTCATTCCTGAGAGTGCTGCTCTGTTGCAGATACCAGTGTTTCAACGAGGCGGAAGTGTGGTACCAATAAAGACCAGTGTGGGCAAGTCCACAGGCTGGATGACTGACTCCCCATATGGACTCCGGCTTGCTCTAAGCACTCAGGTATTCTATTCCATCTCTTTACAGTAGTGGCCTTTTGAGGGTATGAAAAAGTAATGACTCTCATATGAAACAGTGCTCCAATGTTAATCTCAAAATCAAGGGCTGAATCATTCTGAATCACTGTGAAGTCTGCCCTCTCTGACATTTTTCTTACGAACTCCGAGATCAAGGAATGATGCAAATATGTTTCTTGGGTATGTAATATCTATCTCTTAGGTTGGCATAGGTTATTAGTAGAACATTTATTAGGCAGCCTGCCCCTGAAGTAGTTGAAACTCAGTCTCCTACAGAAGAGGGATATAAAATAATATGTCCACTCTGCTGGGCAGTGTTGATGCTCGCCTTTAATCCTAGCACTCTGGAGGCAGAGGCAGGTGGATCTCTGTGAGTTCGAGGCCAGCCTGGTCTACAGAGTGAGTGCCAGGAGAGGCTCCAAAGCTACATAAAGAAACCCTGTCTTGAAAAATAATAATAATAATAATAATAATAATAATAATAATAATAATAATAATAATATGTCTTAACTCTTTGGTGTATACACTAATGCATTCAGTAACTGTGTTCTCATCAGGCAGCTCAAATCACTTAAGTCTCCTTGAGTATGGCTTGGGAGTGCCAAGAGCATACTTTCAGCCAAGTGAAACCTGTGTTATACACGTCTCTTATCCATTTATCCCAGTATCTTACAGAGCCAAATACATATTCTTGTTATAGTTATGCATATTTATATTAATGTTGTAAAATAGGTAAATTACAGTTTTCTTTTCCATGCATTTTATTGAAGCTTGTCTTCTTCAGCCAAACTCTGGTCTAGGATCCATGTGGGGTCCCAGAATGAATGCAATAAGCTAGAGACCCACCCTGAAGCCAATACTGTTAATAAGTAACCTGCCATGTGGAGGGCTGTAATGTTTGGCTACAAAAGAGGTCCTCCCACTTTGAGTAGGAAGGTCTTCTAAAGACAGTTGGTTTCGTCTATTATACAGTGATATTTTCAACTTTAGTTCTGTTCTGTGAATTTTCTTGTCACATTCTGGGATAGTATTTTCACGGAAGCCATTACTGATCATACTTCATATTTAATTTTCCTTCTGCAAGGTCTAACTCTTTGTGTTCCTCTTATGTAGCACTGCTGTTCATGTTACTGTATTATCTACTCAGGAGTGATTGGATATTGAATGTGTAAGGAGCTTGTGTGTAACTCTGTGCAGCTTGGAGACTCAGCTTTTCAGGCTTTTCACCGATTTTCAGATGACTATATATATATATATATATATATATATATATATATATATATATATAGGCAATATATATATATTGCCATTATCAGATCCTTTGTGATTCGCTCTGCAGGACTCTGCTGAGGGAGAGCTGTATCTTGATGACGGCCATTCATTCCAGTACCTCCACCAGGACCAGTTCTTACACCGCAGGTTTTCATTCTGTTCCGGTGTTCTGATCAACAGGTGAGGGCAGCTGCAAAGCTGTGACTCTTCTTAGATTATACTGCCCTCTTGGCATCTTCAAGTAAGTGAATAGCTCAAATTTTATATTACTATTTAGTGGCTTGAGAGGTGGCCTGTGGGTTAAATAACCATGGATGAACTTGAAGGGGACCCAAGTTCACTTCCCAACATCTATATGTTCTGTAACTCCAGCTGCAGGGGGTCTGACCCCCTCCCCACTCTTCTGGTGTGTAAGGGCATGTGGTGCACTTTCATACATGTAGCCAAAACATTCATGTTCATAAAAAAAGTAATAGAAAACCTTGAAGATATTATTTAAATAAATGAATGGTGAGGGCCATTTGTATTTTAATTACTGATCCTGAAAGCACCTTCCTTTTTGTCCTCATCTTCTTTTCCCTACATTCCTACAAAGTAAAACTACTTAGTTTAAGTACTCATTAATACCTTCATTCCCCATGTAACAATTAATTAGATATCTATTCTAATTTTAATTGGATTTTCATATTCAAGCCACCCTGTGCCTTTTGTGTCCTTCACATGGTTCAGAGAGATTGATGTGGCTGATTACCTGGTCCCTGGTACATAGAACCACCTGTTTTCATCTCTTTGTCCTACTGAATATGGCTCCTGTAGGACCATGACTCCATAGAGACAGACAAGAAGAACTCACAAGGATGGAGTTGTGAGATGAGATGTTGACCTGGTGACCAATCAAAAATCCCGTGCCTCTCCTTTTCCTGATAGCATTTGTAACTTTTCCAGGTGTGCTGATGAGAAGGGTCATTATCCCAGCAAGTGCATAGTGGAGCAAATCTTGGTCTTAGGCCTTAGGAAGAAGCCATCTTCTGTGACTACCCGCTCATCTGGTAAGCATTTGTCCTGTAAACCCAGAAGTATCTGCAGTGAAGAGATGCTCTGTTCCCAAACTGACTAACTATGCTTAGCTCAGACAATTTCTACCCTTTCTGGGTCAGTTCTCTAATCCCTAGAGTGAGCTTCTCGTCATGAATTGGTCTTTTTGCCCACAGTTAATATTTACTAAGAGAAATTGTTGAGGGCTGGAAAGATGGCTCAGAGGTTAAAAGCACTGGCTATTATTCCAGAGTTCCTGAGTTCAATTTCCATTAACCACATGGTGGCTCACAGCGATCTATATTGAGATCTGGTGCCCTCTTCTGGCATACAAGGATACATGCAGACAGAAAACTATGTACGAGAGAGAGAGAGAGAGAGAGAGAGAGAGAGAGAGAGAGAGAGAGAGGAGAGAGAGAGAGAGAGAGAGAGAGAGAGAGAGAGAGAGAGAGGAGAGAGAGAGAGGAGAAGGAGGGAGAGAGGGAGGGAGGGAGGGAGGGGAGGAGGGAGGGAGGGAGGGAGAGAGAGGGAGGGAGAGAGAGAGGAGAGAGAGAAAGAAGGAGGGAGGGAGGGAGGGAGAGAGAGAGAGAGAAAGAGAGAGAGAGAGAGAGAGATTGTTGAAGGCCTATAATAGTATCCTAGGTGTTTCTTAATTTGTAATAGGTTACAGCCATCCAGCCATCTTCAGCCCTGGAGAATTCTTAGCATTTTAAGGAACCTAATGCAAGAGATGGGTGTAGAATTATGCCCTCCCTTACCTCCTGCATTTCTTGAATAAATCACTTTGCTTCTTCTAGTTTCTTTGCAACCAGGAGTATACTCCAAACCATTAGACTCTTGTTTTAAAACATTCACAGGAGTTCATGAATAAAAGTGTTTCTTCTAAGTGAGGTGTAACATTGTTTGAGAGCACCAGACAAAGAATCAGATTTGGAGGCCGGGAAAGATATTTTTCTCCTGGTTTCTCAATGTCTTTTTAATTGTCTTGCTGTTTAGATGGTAAGGTTCAGCCTGCAGCTTTTACATACCACACTAAAGCATCGGCCCTAAGTCTGGAGAAGCTTTCCCTCAGCATTACCGATGACTGGGAGGTCCATATCAGATGACGAACAGGTGCCCTGGTGAAGAGCATGGGAGCCTTCAGACTGTCCAGCCTCCTGGCCTTCTGTGAGATCTGTGCTGCCATCCAATTTGCTTCCCTGGGAAAAAAATGATGTTTTACTTATGTCTAGAATACTGATGACCAGTAGATTTCAGATATGAAGATTTTGGGTGCAGTGGCCCATTCCTGTAATCACAGCACTCAGGAAGCTAAGGCAAAGGATCATGAGTTCAAAACTAGCTTAAGCTATCTCACAAGACCTTGTCTCAAAAAATCAAAAATAAGATTTCAAATTTTACATCTAAAGATGTATTACTGATGAACTGTACAAACACTGTTGTGGAGAGCTGTGCTTTGTCGGCCCAAAAGATGGCGCTGGCTTCTGCCTCCCACCATCCCGAGGGTGAGAGGTCTTTGTGCTGAACAATTTCTTATCTGGCTAAGGCTGGGCTTCAGGCCTGCTTCCGTGTATGTGGACCCTTCTGCTTTTGCCACGTGACAGTCTGGGGTGGACTGCCAAGGGCCTTTTAAACAGAGGGTCGGGTTTCCTCGGGGCCCCCAGAAGAAGATTGTACAAGGCTCCTAAAATAAACTGCAGGAAGAAGAGTTCCCGAGTTGTGTCTTTCTTGCTGGTCAAGATAGGCGCAGCATCTGGTGGCCCATACGGGGAACCCAGAACTTCCTGCAGGTAAGCAGGGGATCCGCGTCAAGAGCAGGAGACAAGGACCGCGACAAAAGCGGGGCTTTTAATTGCTCCCTCTGTAGATAAAGATGGAGCAAATTCGGCTCACAGGCCTGGCGAGCTGTGTTTGGGAACACAGAGGCAGCCATGCCGTTAATAAAGCAATTAGTGTATGAACAATGCCTCAGGGAATGCAGGTCTGCCATTACCCCCTACAAACATAAAGAGATTAAAACATGGACCAAGATCTGCCGGGAGCTTGATGGGCCACTGACCAACGCCGGCCTTGCTGCAGCGGTAGTTCAGCTGACCCGAGGTACCAAGGGGAACCCAGGCGCCTGTTTCAAGTGTGGCAAGGCAGGACATATAAAAAGGAACTGCCCAGAAAAAAAGACTGAGGATGACACGGGAGGCAGCGGCTTCAGTCGCTGGCAGCCTGGCCTATGCCCAAAATGCAAAAAGGGGAAACATTGGGCCAATGAATGCCGGTCAGTAAAAGACATTAACAGGAGGCCACTTGAGGCAGAAGTTAATAGCGCTTGGCCAAAAAACGCCCAGCGGCCCCCCCTGCCCTCAGGGTCCACAAATATATGGGGCAATAGAGACTCGGGAGAGACGCTGGGAACAAGGGGAGTGGCTGACCTTACAGCATCAAAGGAACCGAGGAGAGCCACTACAGGCTCAGCAGGACTGGACCTCCTCTCCACCTCCAGACTCGTACTAACTCCTCAGATGGGGATCCGACTGTTAGAATCAGATTTTCAGGTCCCCCTGGAGCCAGGCACAGTGGGGCTCCTTTTAGGAAGATCATCCACTGCCTTGAGAGGCCTTAGGGTACATCCTGGCGTAATTGATCCAGATTACACTGGGGTAGTGAAGATCATGGTTGAGTCCCCCAAAGGCATTACTGCCATCTCCCCTGGAGATAAAATAGCTCAGCTGATACTTTTGCCTAGTCTGCATCAACATTTTACTGCAAAGGACAGGGAGAGAGGGGAAAATGCTTTGGATCCACGGGAACGGATTTGGCCTTTTTGTCCCTAGATTTAGATCAAAGACCGGTGTTAGAGCTTACTATAAATGGGAAAAGAGTCCTAGGGGTCCTGGATACAGGGGCGGATAGGAGCATCATTGCTGAAAAGGACTGGCCTGCAGGCTGGCCAATACAAGCCTCTTCTCAAAACCTACAAGGGCTAGGTTATGCAAAGGCCCCAGATATGAGTACAAGACAGTTACAATGGAAAGATGGGAAAGGACACTCTGGAGTCATACAGCCTTACGTTTTGGAACTTCCTGTTTCCCTATGGGGAAGGGATCTCTTGAGAGACATGGGCTTCAAATTGAGCAATGAATATTCCCCTACTTCTCAAAAAAAATGATAAAGGACATGGGATACCATCCAGATTATGGATTAGGTAAATATTTACAAGGGAGAAAGGGAGAAAGTACAAACACGACAAAGAAATCCCAGGCAAGGTTTGGGTTTTTCCTAGAGGCCGCTGAGGAGGGAATTCCCATTACCTGGAAGACAGAGGAACCGGTATGGGTTCCTCAATGGCCACTGTCCTCTGAAAAACTGAGCGCAGCAAAGGTCCTTGTGGCTAAACAGCTGGCATTGGGACACATTAAACCATCAGTGTCCCCCGTGGAACACCCTCATCTTCATGATTAAGAAAAGATCGGGGAAAATGGTGCCTACTGCATGACCTAAGGGCAATCAATAATCAAACGCAGGTAATGGGCCCAGTACAACGAGGGCTGCTGTTGCTGTCTGCCTTGCCGGCATCCTGGCATATCATTGTGATTGACATAAAAGATTGCTTCTTTTCTATCCCCCTTTATGGCAAGGATAATGAAAGATTCGCTTTCACCATTCCATCTCAAAATCATAAAGAGCCCGATCAAAGATTTGAATGGATGGTGTTGCCACAAGGAATGGCCAATAGCCCCACCATATGTCAACTTTATGTTGGGGAGGCTATTGGACCACTGAGAAAAGAATTCCCTGCCCTAAAATGTCTTCATTATATAAATGATATGTTATTGGCTGCTAAAGAAGAGATGATGTTGGACAAGGCTTATATAAAGTTAGTTAAGCTGCTTTAAAAGGGGGGCTGTTTATTGCCCCCAAAAAGGTACAGAAAGAGAGAATGGTCACCCACTTGGGAACAAAGATTATGGGAACCATATTATCCCACAAAAGGTGAAATTGAAAAAAGATAATTTAAAAACTTTAAATGATTTTCAAAAACTGTTAGGAGATATAAACTGGGTTAGATGTTATTTAAAATTACCAAATTATGAGTTAAAACCTTTATATAATATGTTAAATGGGGACTCAGCTTTAGATTCCCCTCGACAGTTAACTCCTAAAGCAAGGGGTGCCTTACAAAAGGTAGAGGAAGGACTACAAGGTGCTTTCCTACAAAGATGTAGAGAAGGCCACGCCATCACACTATGCATCCTTCCTACATACTGCCAACCTACAGGCTTGCTTTGGCAAGAGGGCCCGCTGCTGTGGGTCTACCCTAAGATATCTCCTGCTAAATCCATTGAGCATTATCCCACTGCAGTGGCAAGGTTAGCCTTAAATGGGATCCAGCAACGCTTACAATTTTTTGGCATGGCCCCTAATATGATTATGGTGCCTTACTCCAGTCATCAAGTTAAGGTTCTTTGCTCCACGGTTGATGATTGGGCCATCCTACAATGTGGATTTAATAGAAGGATAGATAACCATTATCCCAGACACCCATTATTAGTTTTTTTTCAGGGAACACCCTGTGATATTCCCAAGGATGACATCGCCTCAGCCGGTTGGGGGAGCCCCAAATATGTTTACTGATGGTTCTAAGACTGTCTGTGGGGCCTACATGATATCGGGACGAGAGCCCATGCTACATCAATTCCAGCCTGGCTCCCCCCAGATTATAGAATTAAAGATAATAATAGAGGTTTTTAAGGCATACTCCTTCGCTTTTAATTTGATTTCTGATTCAGCCTATGTTGTTAATGCTGTTAACATCCTGGAAATGGCAGGACCCATAAAAGGTACCAGTCCAGTTTGCCTTTTGTTTAAGCAACTTCAACACTTAATTTGGCAAAGAAGGGCCTGCTTTTCTGTCCAACATATCAGAGCCCATACAGATCTGCCAGGACCACTGAATGAGGATAATGACAGGGTTGATCAATGGACCAGAATGGAATACATATTTTTAAGTTCCACCTTGGAAAAGGCAAGAGATTTTCATAAGACTTTCCATGTAAATGCCAGGGCTCTGCAACGGAAGTTTCATCTTTCTCGAGCGGATGCTCGCCAAATGGTTCTAAATTGTCCTCAATGCATAGTGCATCACCATCCACCCAGCTTAGGGGTCAACCCTAGAGGCTTGATCCCCCTAAAAATTTGGCAAATGGATGTCACTCATGTTTCAGAGTTTGGAAGTCTTAAGTGTGTACATGTTTCTATGGATACCTGCTCAGACATTATACATGCCACGCCCTTATCCGGAGAAAAGGCACACAATGTTATCGCCCACTGCCTGGAAGCATGGGCAACATGGGGCAAGCCACAACAGCTAAAGACCGATAATGGGCCGGCTTACACAGCTCAGAGCTTCACTTTCTTCTGCCAACAGATGGAAATCCAACTTAACCATGGTCTGCCTTATAACCCTCAGGGACAAGGCATTATGGAACATGCTCATCGCACTCTAAAAGATTATTTATCAAAACAAAAAGGGGGAATTGGCCACGGCCGCACCCCCAGGAAAGAATGTCCCTTGCCTTATTTACTATCAATTTTTTAAATTTGGATGCCCAAGGCCGTTCTGCGGCTGATAGACATCAGGACCCACATGGCCCTACTAAAGGGATGGTAAAGTGGAAGGATATTCTGACAGGCCTCTCGCGTGGGCCTGATCCCGTGCTCACATGGGCACGAGGTTCTGTTTGTGTCTTTCCACAGGATCAGCAGGATCCAGTCTGGGTTCCAGAGCGTCTGGTCAGAAAAGTCCAGCATGAAGAGTGTCCAGAATGCCAGCATGGTGACCCTTCTGCTCCTTCTCTCGATGAGCCAGCTGGGGGGAACGGAGCCGAGATGGGGCATCCTCTCAGTGTTTCCAAAACCGATACCGGTGATGTATAATGCTCAAGTTTTTCCCTGCCTTTTTGCTAGTAACAGAAGTTTGGTTTGCTCTTTTTGCATTTGGATAGACAGTTAAGCCCCATAGAAGGAAATAGGACGTTTTGGCTAAAGGGCAGCCTGTGTTTTGTATTGATTAGAAATATTAGTGAAAAGTCTCCCTGAGTGCAGCTGTATAATCAATCTGCGGCCTGGTTCGAAACTCCTTGGACACTGGCCCGGGCTTCTGTAAATGCCTCTTGGATATCTGGGTGGTGGCCCAGTAGAGCAGGAGAAGGATCTCCTCCTTCGAAACCTATGTGGGCTCCCTTTTGTAGTGGGGATATTGAAGGAGATGGCAGGTTCCCCTGGACAGGCTGCCAGAGTAGAGAGATTGTCTGGGCCGTGAAGAATTATTTTTCCTTTTCCCCCCCCGCTATGAGTACTGAATTTAATAGATCTTATTCAGGAGGGAATTTTACTAATCAGGACCCGGGGTACTTCTATGAGGTTAATCCCTTTGATTTATGGCTGTTATGTGGGATAAATGGTAGCTGCACAGATCTAGCCCTTTTTTCCATGATTGGGGGAGGTGCCCAGGGAGTAGGGCGATTTAACTGGACCCTCCATAGATCGTTTGGAGACTTTTTCAATCCTCGGCCTGTTGCAAGAATAGTCACACAGCTTGGAACGACTACACCCTCTTATATGGTTTTGGGAGCTGGAGAGGAACCAAGTACCTTTGAGAATTTGTATAGTGCCAAATATTCCCCTACCCCTGTGTGTGTGTGGCCTCCGTTTGTGTGGATAGTCAGTAATGGCTCTATGGAAGGGGATAGGTTGAATTGCTCACCGACAACCTGTTTTTATGCCCTTTGCTGGAATGCTAGTGTGTTTCAGCTGGCTGTGGTTGCTCGCCTGCCCAGGTATGTGCCTATTCCCGTGGAGGCTCCCAGCAGCATGACACTGCTTAGACCCAAAAGAGATTTTGGCATCACTGCTGCCATTGCGGTTGCCATCACTGCCTCGGCCTTCGGGGCCACGGTGACCGCAGTCGCCTTGTCTGGCACGGTACAGACGGCTTCTGCTCTGAATAACTTGTCAGCTAATGTGGCACATGCCCTGGACTTGCAAACATCTCTTAATTCTCAAATAAAAGGAGGGCTAATGATTGTTAATCAGCACATTGATTTGGTTCAAGAGCAGTTGGATACCTTATGGCAGCTAGCACAATTAGGTTGTGAATGGAAAATGCCAGGACTGTGTGTCACATCTGTCCAATATACTAATTATACTCGAGCTACAGACCTGGCGAGGTCCCTGTCCGCTTATCTTTTCCAGAACTGGTCCCTGGAATTTGAAGACACTTTAAAAGAATTGAGGTTGGCTGTGGTGAACGTGAATTCTACCCGGGTTGATCTCTCCCTTGCCACGGGACTGTCATCGTGGCTGGACTCCGCCATAGACCATCTAAAAGAATGGGCGGGCTTGGGGGCGCTGACAGGCCTCTTGATCTTGGTCTCCCTGATTTGCCTGTGGTGCATATATAAGATCAGAGTCACACAGAAACGGGATACAGCCATGATTGCTCAAGCCTTTATAGCCATTGAAGCTGGACAGTCTCCCCAGGTCTGGTTGGCCGCTATTAAAAGTTAAAGTGATATTGCTCCCAACCGGGGTGCAAGGCCGAGCACTGCACGGGGATCTGCTTGTGTGCAATTAAGCAATCCCCGGGGAGCATGTCTGATTGCAGGAAGGTTGTACCCCAAATCCTTCCCCTGGAAAAAGGGGTACCGGACGGGCCAGGGTCACAACGGGCAGAGAGCCCGTGGTTGATTCCAATGCAATGTTCCATGATTTGCATACCAGGGATCAGACCTCTGCTCTCACCCGTGTTGTTTTTAAAAATAAATAAATAAGGGGGAACTGTGGAGAGCTGCGCTTTGTCGGCCCAAAAGATGGCTCCGGCTTCTGCCTCCCACCATCCCGAGGGTGAGAGGTCTTTGTGCTGAACAATTTCTTATCTAGCTAAGGCTGGGCTTCAGGCCTGCTTCCGTGTATGTGGACCCTTCTGCTTTCGCCATGTGGCAGTCTGGGGTGGGCTGCCAAGGGCCTTTTAAGCAGAGGGTCGGGTTTCCTCGGGGCCCCCAGAAGAAGATTGTACAAGGCTCCTAAAATAAACTGCAGGAAGAAGAGTTCCCGAGTTGTGTCTTTCTTGCTGGTCAAGATAGGCGCAGCACACTGTCCCTCCCACAGACCCACAAAACCCTGAGACGTCGTTAGAGCAGTGAGCAGTCCAACCTGAAGCTACTCAGGAGGTCCATTTGTAGGCCTCCTCAAGCCATGCAGCACCGTCACTCTGGCTGTTGCAGCAGCAGAGTTGCCCAAACCAGTCTCCAAATAGATGGCAGTGCCTGGTACTCTCAGGGTTGCCTTCCACCACAGCAGCGCAGGCACGGTGCCCTCTCCTGCAGACACTGCATGGGCAGGGCTGCAGAAAGCTCTCCCTAGAGAAAGTTTCCCTTTCTTGCCTCTGAGACTCAAAAGTATCAAGTCAATCTTCAAATTCAGATTTACTCCTTTTAACTATATTTTACTAAATACTCTCTACTAACCAAAGAATATTTATAACATGAATAAGCTATAATTAGTAATAATGAAATAAATACCCACGTCCCACAAGTGAACTTCAAAAATAGAGCACAGAGCTGGGACTATAATAACACAAGTAAGAGGCACTTGTTTTAGACACAAGCAATAATAAAAATAAGTAATATTTTAATTCTCTGTCTTTAAAAATCAAAATGAATACAAAACCCCAGGCTGAGCAAAAGTCTTTAAATAAAGACAGCTCAGAGTTACTGGCTTCCTTTTGCACTGGGGTCCCATTGCGGCTTGCAACAAGCTTGAATATTGTAACACAGTGGCTGAATCACAATGCTTCTGGCTCTGGAGACCCTGAGACTCCTGCTGTCTGCTTCAGCAGCTACTGGGGAGTCCTCAGTTCCTCAGCACAGAACCCTCTCACTCCATTTCTTCCATGTAGCTACCTGCAACTGTCCCCATTCTGCCTCTCATTTCCCTAACCACAGCACCTCCCTTGCCTCCACCTATACAAGTCTTACCATCCTTCCAGACCCAACCCAAATCCTACTTTTCTGTGAAGACTTCTAACCTGATACCCCAATCCACCCCTTTTTAATTTTGCTCTTTTCTGAAGTGCTGCCCCACAAATAATTGTACCCTACTTTGTATTCTCAGGGATGTGCCTTGGTACTTTAGCATCTAGAGTGTATGTTTCTTAAGATCATGTTCTGTTTCCCCCACATCTGTTATACCACTGTGGTAGTTTAATAAAAAATGTCCCCAATAGGCTCCTATGTTTGAACACTCGGTCCCCCATTGGTGGCACTGTCTGGGGGAGTTGTGGAACTTTTAGGGGGGTACATCCTTGCTAGAAGAAGTGTGTCATTGAGGATGGGCTTTGCTCAGTTATAGCCTCATTCCAGTTCCTGTTTGCTTGCTCTGCTTCCTGTGTGCTGTTGAGATGTGACCTTTCTCTCAGCCACCTGCTCCAGCACCTGCTGCCTTCTCCCTTGCTGTTGTGGGCTCTCCATATGGAATGTACACCAAAATAAACTCTTCTATAAGTTGCTTTTGGTCATGGCGTCTTGTCACAGTTTTCCTCTTTGTTTGCTTCCTGGTCATGAGGTAGATGTTTTTGCTTTGCCACAAGTTTCTCCCGTGGACTTTTTACAGGCCCAAAACAATGGAGCTAATTGATGTGGGCAGGAACCTCTAAAACTGTGAGCCCAAATAAACCTTTTTGTCTGTATGTTAATTATCTCATTTATTTTGTTATAGTGATGGATAGTCGATTGAAACCATGAGTGAATGGTCATTTAACCCAACCTAACCCCAAAGTGATATTAAATTCAGGCTTTTTCTACCGACTCAACAACAAAATGATTACCATCATGCCAATTTTACATGAGAGAACACTGGCTCATGGGAAGAAAGGACAAGGTAACTCAGCTAAAGTTACACAGTCATAGCTGGTAGTAACCAACCTAGACTTTGAACCAGGACAGCCAGCCTTCAGAAACTGCTCTCCTCTATTCTCCTTCAAGAGTAGTGATACCTAGGGCATTTTCTTGGAGGAACAGGAAGATAACAGGAGGTTCCAGTAGCTAAGACATAGGGTTTCTATAAACTACATTACCAAGATTCATAAGCCTAATCATTCTCTCTCTCTCTCTCTCTCTCTCTCTCTCTCTCTCTCTCTCTGTGTGTGTGTGTGTGTGTGTGTGTGTGTGTGTGTGTGTGTCTTGTGTGTGGGTAATATGTGTGCATACATGTTTCTGTGTATGAGTGTGGGCATTTAAATGTACACATGGACTCTGGCACACACAGAAGACAACCTGGGGTGTTGGTCCCTGCTTCCACCTTGTTTGAGACAGGGTCTTTTTGTTGTTTGCTGCTGCATAGGCTGACAGCCTGGCCCATTCTAAGGGGTTCTGTCTGTCTGACAGCCTGGCCCATTCTAGTGGTTCTGTCAGTCTCTCTAAATGCACTGGGATGGCAGACATGCTTCTGCACCTAGTTTTACTGGGAACTCAGATCCTCACACTTATGTGGCACTCAGCTGTCACTTCCTACCCTTTCCCATGTCTTCTAAACCTGGATCTATTAAGCTGGTCACTTAGGAATAGGCACAGCTGCAAGCTGAGGCAAGTCTCTACTCAGCCAGACTTCAGATGTATCCATCTTATTGTGACATGGAGGGCAACTAACATGGGTAAAAAACAGGTGGAATCCCAGCAAGCAATCCCCTTCCCCGGCTGCTTTCATTCTCATTTAAAAGCCCTGAAGCCGAGTCTAGACATGGCATCCTTGGACTTGACACCAACCTGGCTCAGTATCTGTTTCCAGCTTCTGTCTAGATACTGATGTGGTGTGGCTACACAAATAATCTTCTAGGATACACATTTTGTAGTAGTCTTGATCTCAGTGTGTATTTGGGGGTAGGAAGAGGCAGGGGGTGTCTAAGTCCAGTGCCTGGGAAGAGAGGGATTTCCTTGACTGAAAATTCTGCTGAGTAGCATTTTCTACCCAGTTGAACTGAAAACTGACTCCAGAACATTCTAGAAAAGATACTCTAATATTAAGTGACATTTGACAGACTAACATTTTATAAAGTAAAAATCACGTTCTCTAAAACATATGGACTATGCCCTGAGAGCTCTCGTGGCTTGGATTCCAGCTAGCTCTTCAAATACTGCTTCCTGTGCATCCATCCGGTGGCAACTGCATCGGTAGCCTGTATGGCTGCCTAGTCCTCAGCACAGTTCTCTGATTTCTGGTGTTCACCTGTCTCAGATGCTCTCCTTTTTTGACAACAAAAGTGCTTAATGTCAGTGTAGAAATACCCAGCGAGGTCCTTCTCTCCCACCCAGTCTAGCCATTCGCTGGCCTTTGATCTCATGCTCACCATTTCACTTCATGTCTATTTTTAGTTTTCCTGGCTTAAGCTTCCTCAGGCTACTGAAACACAACCCTCACTCTCTTTCTCTCCCTCTGGCAAGCATGCTGCTGGTAGGAGCCCCCAGGTAGAAACCGCTTTGAAACCCTTTAGTGTCTCTTCTTGAGGAACGCCTATGGCTTCAGGATCACAGCTCTGCTATTTAAGCTGGTCATAAGCCAGCCAGCTTTCTGATAGGATTTAAACTTTGAAGTGAATCTGCCCATTTACTCTCAGATGAGAGGGTCGCTTTAACTTCCGCTTTGCGATAGCTTCCTTCCCTTGAAGGTAGCTGAATCTTGTTTTCTTTGAAAACATCTTCCTTCCAAAGTTGCCTGCCATGCCGACCGTCATTAGTGCAACGGTGGCCCCAAGGACAGGAGCTGAGCCCAGGTCCCCAGGACCTGGTCCTCACCCAGCCCAAGGGAAGACCACCGAGGCTGGAGGTGGACACCCAAGTGGCATCTATTCAGCTATCATCAGCCGCAATTTTCCAATTATCGGAGTGAAAGAGAAGACGTTTGAGCAGCTCCACAAAAAGTGTCTGGAGAAGAAAGTTCTTTATCTGGATCCTGAGTTCCCACCAGACGAGACCTCTCTCTTTTATAGCCAGAAGTTCCCCATCCAGTTTGTCTGGAAGAGACCTCCGGTGAGTAGTGTACTGGTTTTGTAGCTGGCTAGAGTTTGCCCTCAGAGAAGTCCTCCCACTCAGCACCTCCCCAAGCACAGCTGTGCACATGGGCACCGGGGGAAGGATCCTGGCAAAGGCCTGCTGGGCTCTGACTGCAAGTGTGGAAAGGGAAGGACAGGGTCAAGTCCAAGAGACAGCAGGCAGGGCTGGTTCTCTCTCACTTTCTCTCTTTCTGCTTTTCATGAAAGTAATTGGATCCCTAATTCATCAATAAAATGGCCATCCCTTCCCCAGAACCAGTTCTAGAATGTGCAGAGATTCTTTCTCGGCCTAAATGTATTGAGACTGCTTCCATTTCTCGGGCTAAATCATGAGATGTTTGCCTGTGACCACAGATTTCTGAGACAGGGAAGCCAGGGAAAGAGGAGCAGAACAAAGACTACCTTTTCAAACACAGAATACTGGGCTTAGAAGAATTTTTGTCTGTTTACCTCACGGCATAGATTAGGAAGTCAAGGGCCAGCATGAAATAGATCCAGCACATGACAGGGCCTGGGTGAAGCCCTCCTCGCTAGCCTCAGGCTTTCACTTACAGGGATCCACCAGAGGGAAAATTATGTTTCCCCCGTCTTCCCTTCTCTGATCATGCTTTCAATGTGACTTTTGTTTTTGATGCAAGAAACATTTTAGTCACAAAATAATCTGGGGCTAGGTGTAGAGCTCAATGGTAGAACTCTGCTTAGCATGTATGAGGCCACATGTCCCATCCCTGGCACTGCTAAAACGTAGATAGGAGATAGATAGATAGATAGATAGATAGATAGATAGATAGATGAGAAAAAGTAATCACAGAGAGAAAGAAATACTTATTGCATGTCTGCTAGCTTCACACACTAAGCAAGTTACTAAGACAGTCATGAGTAAGTGACAAAAACTTACCATCGTGAAGCCTGGAGTCTTAAGGGGTTGGGCAATGAGTTAAGAGTGACTGTCAGGACTCAGTGTTCAGAGTGGCCAGGGTCAAAAAGAGCAGGTCATGCCTGGGGAGAGAAAACTTCCATGAAGAAGTAATGTTAGGCTCTTCACAGGATTCACTGGTCATGTTTTTCTCTATTTACCAACTAGAGCTGTCACCAGGCTCCTCTCCTCTTCCGCTGCCCTTTGGTAAGGCCCATCATGGCTGTCATAAATGTCCTCAGTTTAGAAGAGAATGCTGCAGTGGGCCAGGTGTAGCTCGGCACACACCTTGTGTGTGTGTGAGGTCTCAGATTCCATCCAAGCCGTGGGGGTGGGCAACCCAATGGATTTAGACATGCCGCACCCCTGTTGGACCTGTAGCAAGTCTTAGCTGAGCAGCAGCCCTTCTCAGGCTAGCATATGCTGGCCTCTCACCTTCACCCTCTTCCCCCAGGCTTGATGCTACAGCTGAACATCTGGCTGCAGTGCCTTTCCAGGGTTTGGCTGATTGATTTGTCCTTGCTTTCACTGCACAGCTGCTCAAATGCCTCTTCCTCCGGTGTTGAGAGCAGGATCTGTTGTTGACCATTTGTAGACACAGCACATATACCGAGCACAACAGTACACAAATGATGATAGCAAATAAAAACCCACATCTAAGGGTTGGACACAGGACAGCCCTGCTTTCCAAAGTAGGGGGCCCCCTACTTGTATAATACTATTCAAAGGACAAAGGGAGCAAAACCTACAAACAAAACACTGTTCTTACTGGAATCACTGATAGCTTTGACTCTAAAAGCTAGATTTGCACACACACACACACACACACACACACACACACACACACACACACATATATATATATATATATATATATATATATATATATATCCTGCAGTGCTCTGGGAGTGACAGTCATCCCATGTATACATTGTCCTTTCAGCACATATGAACCATTATGCTCCAAGAGACCTGGCTGTTTGATACTGAGCCCCTACCACCATCACCAACATCAAAGATCCTGAATTTTCCAACCTCCTGATTAAAATGCCTGTGTGTAAGAAAGATCAGGGCATGGGGGTGGAGAGATGGTTCATTTGGTTCCTAGCACCTACAGGTGGTGGCTCATCACTGTATAGTTTTCCCAGTTCCCGGGGATCTGATGCCTCTTGTGATCTCTGCAGGCTCCAGCACACATGTGGTACACATTCATACACTCAGGCACACATACAAGTGTACATACAAACGGAAAGACTGGCGCATACGTCCTTGTATTTATTAACATAAATTATAGGATGGATTTAGAGATGGGCAGTTGGAATGGGTCATGCACTTGTTATCCAAGCTCTTCACTTTACATGATTATGGTCCAGAAAGTACAAAGGATTATGTATGAGTCACACAAATTAATTGAAATTAGAAAATTGAAATGACTCCAGAACTTTCTGAAATGTAAAGCTGTAGCTAGGCAGTAGTGGTACACACCTTTAGTCCCAGCACTTGGGAGGCAGAGGTAGGTGGATCTCTGTGAGTTCAAGACCAACCTGGTCTACAGAGTGAGTTCTAGGACAGCCAGAGCCACACACAGACCCTGTCTCAAAAAAAGAAAAAAAAAAAAAAGCCAGGCGTTGGTGGCGCACACCTTTAATCCCAGCACTCGGGAGGCAGAGGCAGACAGATCTCTGTGAGTTCCAGGCCAGCATGGTCTCCAGAGCAAGTGCCAGGATAGGCTGCAAAGCTACACAGAGAAACCCTGTCTCTAAAAACCAAAAAACAAAACAAAACAAAAAAAAGTAAAGCCATTCTTGGGAACATCCATTCCCCATGCACTTCCTTGGACATGGTAACCTCTGTCAGGCCTAAGTGTATGAAAAGGGGACCATGTCCTATGACGATATACACTAGACGAGTACTTCATGTTCTTGGCATATTCCCTCCCCCTGCCTGCTATTAGTGTTATAACCCCATATCCAGCTGTGCCTTGCCCAGCTGTCTATCCTTCTTTACTCCTAGCTAATTCCCTAGCTGTCAACACCTGGACCTGAAGATAACTGCCAGTCAGACAGAAGCCCCTCAGTACCTCCATCTAGTTGACCTATTGCTTATTACTATCATTGGAAATGTCTTGAATTACACTCTAAGAGTGATATTGAGTTGATTTTCCCAAACTGTTATTTATCACAGACCATATTTCACCCAAGCTGAAATTTTCATGCTAGCACTTGCTTATAGTATGAAAAATATAAATCCAGAAACAGATATCCAGGTTCAAGCTGAAGATCAGAAAAGCAAATCAGCTTACTCTACCAAGGCTGGGGCAATCCTGTCTTCAGCATGGCTGGAGACTAATTTACCAGGTCTGAGACCCTGCTCCTCTCTTATATTCCTTTCTAGCGCTGGGATTAAAGGCATGAACCACCACCGCCCAGCTTCTATGGCTAAATAGTGTGGCTGCTGGGATTAAAAGTGTGTACCTCTGTGGCTGTGGCTAGCTTTGCATTCTGATCTCCAAACCTGCCTAGCTACAGACTTGGGATTGGCTCAAGCCTGGACTGAGATGATTGACTACCCTGAGTCTAGGGGGAATTCCAACCCTCTGGCTTGTGATTGGCTGCCCCCATGAAGTGTGGAGAATTCCTAGTCTGAGGGGAATTTCCACCCTGAGGAGATTTCAAACCCAAGGGGAATCACAAGCCTGCAAGCCTGGGATTGGTCAGTTTTTCCAGCTCGAGGATTGGCTTGTTTTATGTCAGGGACAGAGATGGCTCTGATTCTAGAGCCAAACTATATTTCTTCCTATCGTTCTTTTTGGCTTTTTGCCTCCACTTTTAGGGTCTGGGCATATTTCTTGCATAGGTTCCAACTCCAGGGGCAAAGTGTGTTCTTTTGGTGCTAGTCTCAGAGTTGGGGTGTTTTTCCCTGGCTCTAGGTTTTGGGATAAAGTGTCTCTTTCACTGGCTCAGACCCCAAATCTAAAGTGTTTTTCTTTCACTGGGTTGAGGCTCAGAGTTGAGTCATTCAGGAACTGTATGGGCTGTGGATCAGGGATTTTCTGGGGCCTGGGTCTCTCAAGATCATAAACAGAATATCACCACACTTGCTTGATCTCCTTGTCCACAGGGAGTAATGGCCACTCTCCAGCCCAGCCAAGCACTTTGGAAGGAGGCTTGGCGGTGTAAGACGCATTGTGGTTTCAGAGCTGTGGGGGAAAGTGAGAAATGTGAGGGGAAAGTACTGCACAGGGTGGGAAAAAAAGAGGCAAAACAGCCCCCCCCTTGCCCACTTCCGTGTCCCACACCTGACACCCCAGCCCATGGTCGCCCTTCTTCAGTGCTGCCTAACATCGTGAATACAGACACCTTGGGTAGATTTTGCTGCTCTCTGTGTGACCCATCTCTCTGCCTCTTCCAAGATCTTCACTATCCAGACAGAGGTAACTTATCCTCAGACCTAAGGCAGTTACTCCAGGAATACTAACAACAGCAAAGGCACAAAACAACAAAAATACAAAGCAACAGCTGTGTGTCAGGAGTTTTGTTCCTGATCCAGAGTTCTGTCCGATTCTTTGCGCATATTTTTTCTCTTTGTACATCTTTAGTAGGTATGCTTCCTCCCTGAATCCTTAACATGGTAGAAACTTTCTGTCAGGAGGAAAAATGAGAGGGAGGAAAGAGGGGGAAATTCCCATGACTATAGGTACCTGCAGAAGCCAGAAGAGGGCAGCTGGAGCTGGACTTAGAGGCTGTTGTGAGCCGCCTGGTATGAGTGCTGGGAACTGAACTCAGTTCCTTTGTAAAAGCAGTATGTGATCTTTAACCTATGAGCCATCTCTCTGTCCTGCATTATAATTACATAAAGAGTAATTGAGCCAATCATGTTGGTACCTGCTTGTAGTCCTAGCTACTGAGGAAGCTGAGGCAGGAGGATTGCTGACACTGTCAAGGTGTAGGCTAGCCTGGACAATATGAGGACCTTGTCACTTAAAGATAAACAAAAACAAATCAGCAACAATAAAATAGAGTACTTTGCCTGTAGGAGATGAACATGGTTGTTTTCGTTTGTTTGTTTGGTAGGTTGATTTTTCAAGACAGGGTTTCTTTGTGTAGCCCTGGCTGTCCTGGAACTCACTCTGTAGACCTGCCTCTGCCTCTCTGCCTCTGCCTCCCAAGTGCTGGAATTAAAGGCATGCACCAACATGATTGTTTTCTAAGGAGAAAAAGAAAATAAAAAGAAAAGATTTGCTGGTTGATATATAACAAGAATGAAAGCTAGAATGACACAGAGATGGACAAGGAGAAGCCTGAGGTACACACACACACACACACACACACACACACACACACACACGCACGCACGCGCGCACGCACACACACACACACACACACACACACACACACACACACACACTCACAGCTCCTGGTGTTCTGTATGACCTAATGCTCTCTGAAGCTGTGAAATACCTTTTAGGAAAGGGCAGACTTGCACTGTACCTTGACTTGAAGTGGTGGCACTGGGCCAACACGCCCAGAGCCAGTGTGGAAAACACAGAAATGTGGAGAGAGAAAAGCAAAAGGAGGGAAAATGCCTGGGACTCACTGAGCTCTGGGGTAGGGGAGACTGAGGAGGAGGCCCTGCTGCTCAGGGACGGTGGGTTAGGGGTTGAAGACACGTTTAAGTCTCCACAGTGTCAGGAGCATAGCATGAAAACTCCTAATAAACACTCCGTGTAGATCCAAGAGCAAAATGTTGAAGAACTGCTTTCCACAGTGTGAGGTCGTTGGCTTTCCTCCTGACATGAAGATTCAGAGGGGCAAAGGACCTCTCTTTCCATAGCCTACAGGCCCTGGTTTCCACTGTTGTTCACTTCTAGCCAGAAGTCATCTGGCTGCAACCCAGATGACATCTTCCTCTGTGAGGCAGTCTTCCCTGTTCTTGGATTGTCACCCTGCCTCTGGCTGTTTTGTCAAATGGTCACAGAACGCTAAGGCAGAGGCTTTTCCAGCACAGGGTGAATTAGTGCCATCATCTACACAGCCAAACCTCATTGTCTTCAGGGCCTGTGCTTGTTATTCTCCTCCTCAGTTAAATTCATCGGTAACCTCAAATCAGTGTTGTGGGTGTTTGTGGGCTTGCTCAGAAACTGGAAATCCTCGAGTCACTAGACTTACTGATTCCCAGCTGAGGTCAAACACTGGCCAACATATCAGCACCCTTAAGGAAGGGCCTTTTGCTGATCCCACTTACAGGCTCCTCTGGTGCCCCACAGACTCTAAAAGGAACTCTATAACCTGAGTGTCTTCCCAGCCTGGGGTCACTTAGCCAGAATTACTCAATTCTGAAATGAAGAAAAACGAGGCTGGTACCAAATAACAATTATCTCGAGCCGTCGTGAGCAGATTTGGAGACAGCTGGACTCTAGAAGAACCAGTCTGTATGCAGGGACACCTAGCCCTAGCCTGGCACTTGGCCATAACTTACACAGCTCATTTCCCAGGGAATTATCTTCTCAATGACGATAGGTTGACAAGAGGTCTGTCTGTCACCTTTTTCAGACAGTTGAAAGGGAAGTTGGGGCAACGCACTAGCCTCAGAAAGGAAGAACTGGGCCACTGCACACAATAGTTTGAGACAGGATTTGAACAAGCAGACCTGGTGGGAAGCCTGGCTCTGCCGCTAGCAGCAACCCAGGGAAACAGTCCAAGTTTCCTTTTCCTTTTCCATAGAGGAGCTAAGTGCACTGTCAACTTAGACTGTTCCTCGGGGACATCCCAAAAGTTCTAGGAGCTCACAGTAAGGCATAATCGGCATTAACAGGGGCAGCCCAGTACTCAAAACCAGGCGAACCAGAAGCCACGCCAAACACTTAACCATGTGACTGATTATTCCTAGGTCTCGGCCTCCTCATCCGTAAAGAGCAAAAGAAAACTCAAGCTTTCACGGAGTTGCTGGAAGGCTGAACGAAACAGGGGGCTGAATCTAAGTCACACATAGCACAGGCAGTGCGTGTTGATGTTAACTGTCTGGTCCAGCCCCAGCATCCAGCTGCTCAGCAGAGAATCTCAGTAGGTCCAACTGGGGATAGCAGAGGGTAGAGGAGGCTGCAACGTCTTGGTGAAAGTGAAGGTTCTAGAAATAACTTAGGACTGCCTCCTTCAAAACTGCAGATCCTCCTGAGGGTCCTGATGGGGCAAGAGCTCTAGGGACCACGGTGAATAAGTTGAAATGACTTGGCAGTTATGTTGGAAATGGGAAGGACAGGGACAGAAATGACCAACAAACCACAAAAAAATGCATTTCCCTTATAAATAGCCCAGCATTCTTTTTGTACATTTGTGGTTTTCGTTTAAAAATTATTTTTTTCCTCATCCTCCTCCTGGTTTTTGAGACAGGGTTTCCCTATGTAACTCTGGCTGGCAGGGAACTGACAGAGATTTGCATCCTTTTGCTTCTCAAGTGCTGGGACTAAAGTTGTGGGCTACCAGGTCTTATTTTACCTATTATCATTTTGTGTGTATCTGTGCATGGTTTGTGTGTGAGTGCCTTGACACTGTGTTAGGACACGTTTGTGGAGTTGGTTCTCTCCTTCCACCTTTCAGTGAGTTCCAGGTTTGAACTTAGGTCATCATGCTCATATTGTATGGTCCTCCACCCACTGTGCTGTCCCACTGGCCCCATTCATGTATTTCTAACCAGCTGTCATTTCAAAAGATGCTAAAATCTTTTGCTCTTATAGCCTGTCTTTTAAGTTTTAACTTTTATTTATTTATTTGTGGATGTGCACATGTGTCAAGGTCTGAGGACAATGACCAGAGATTGGTTCTCTCCTTGCACACCAGGAATGGAACTCAGATCATCAGGCCTTGGCACCAAGTGCCTCTACCTGCTGAGCCATCTCTGTAGCCCATTTTTTGTTTTGTTTCATTTTCTTTAATATGATTTCATCTTGCATTTATGGTTATTGATGAGGCGAGCTTATCGTTTCCTCCCTTGTGCTGTCCAAGTTTAGTATCCGTTACACTAGTTTCATTAAGTGGTTGGGACTGAACTTTCTTCCTTTCTCTGAGATTGTGTCAGATCAAAACTAGATGCCCCTTAAATAACTCTTGTGACTGCTTTCTCTAAAGGAAATTTTTTATCTACAGGTGCAACTGTTTTGATAAACATGGGATCATATGAAACTTTTTCTTTGTAAGTCAGTGCTAATTTTTATTTTTTCTAGGAATTTGTGGTAACTGTCTATGAAAATTTTGCTTAAAATCTATTTTGTTAGATATTAATGTTGGCACATAAACATTTGGAGCAATTGCTTATGTAAAACATATTCTTATTCTTTCCATTTCAACATTCCTGTGTTCTGATACCTTAAAACCAACTAAAACTTAAAAATAAAAGTCCAATCTCTGGGCTGGAGAGATGGCTTGTTAAGAGCACGGACTGTTGGAGTCCCAACACTGGTATAGCGGCTGACAACTGTATCACCACCTTCTGGACTTCTCAGGAAGTGCATACATGTAGTGAATATAGTGAACACAGAACTGCCAAAATACCCATACACATTAAAAGTAAATTTAAATAATTTTAAATTCAATCTCTAGTCAGATATGGTGGTATGAATCTGTAATCCTAGAACTCAGAGGAGGAGGCAAGAGGATCAGGAGTGCAAGGCCAGCCTTGTCCACATAGTGAGTTCGAGTCTAACCTGGATGGAGTACATGAGACCAGTCTCCCAAATAAATAAATAAATAAACTGCAATTTGAAAACATTTGTTTCTTACCTACATAATTTTAAACATTTACCTACTTATTGTGTATACATGTGTGGAGGTAGTAAGGGGTGAGCAGGGTAATATGCTTAACATACAATACTTGCCAATAAGAAAAATAAAGGAAACAACCTCTTTTATTGAGAATTTCATACATGCATATAATGTTATTTTGTTTTGTTTTGAGATAGAGTCTTACCATGTAGCCTTGACTGGACTGGAACTCATTATGTAGACCAGGCTGGCCTCAAAATCACAAAGGTCTACCTCCTGTAGGTAGACTTTCTTTGGACCACCAGCTCCCAAATAATGACACTGAGAATTCTTATTAAGTATAAAAGCCTTAGCTTAGGCTTGTTCCCAACCAGCTCTTATGACTTAAATTAACCTGTTTATATGAATCTACCTTCTGCCAACTCTGCTCAGTACTGTGTATCCCATGTCCTCCATGTCTGGCTGGTGAATCCCACATCTCTTGTTCCCAAAGTTCATATCTTTGCCCAGAAGTCCTACCTATCCTCTCCTGCCTAGCTATTGGCTGTTCAGCTCTTTATTAAACCAATCAGAAGGTGCCTTGGCAGAAACACAGCTTTACAGTGTATAAAAAAGATTATCCCACAATAACCTGCCTGTGCCTACCACGTGCTGCGATTAAAGGTGTGTGCCACCATGCCCAGACATGTATGTTTTGATTAAATCCATACCATCCCCCATATTTATTTTTATTTTATGTGTATGGGTGTTTTGTCTGCATGTATGCACACAGTGCCCTTGGAGACCAGAGGAATGCATCATACTGTTGTTGTTACCAAGTGGGTGCTGAGAACTAAACCTGGGTCCTCTGCAAGAACCTCTGAGCCTTCTCCCCAGCCAGCTTTTTCTTTTCTAAAGCCCACTGATTTCACTTAGTGGCATCTGTTTGTGCATGGATATAGGTCCATCTACTGGATCGTGGGTAGTCTTTTGGGGACCACACCCCAGAAGAAAACTTAGTCACCTTCCCCTAGCTGCCATCAATTGCTAATAGTTTCTCAGCCAGGGTGGTACTTCATAAGCGCCTCCCCAGTCCATGCTGGGATTTCTGTCTGGCTTGATCATCTGTAGGTCTCTTTGTGTAGTCATATTCATGGTGAATTCATTTGTTAACTGCACTGTCATATCTGGTGAGTAGTTTGGCTACAGACACCCACTACTTCTGCTCTTCTAATCTTTCCATGTCCTCTTCTGCAGTGATCCCTGAACCTTGAGGGGAAGGGCTATGATATAGACGTTCTATTTAGAGCTAAGCACTCCACAGACTCATTCTCTGAACATTAACCAATTGTGGATCTTCATGTTAATTGTCATATACCGAGAAAAGAAGCGTCTCTGTGGAGGGTTGAGAGGTGCACTAATCTATGTGTGTAAAGATAAGAACTTAGAGGGAAATTTAATACTGTGTCTATTTTGCAAAGTGATAGTACTAGAGCCCTAGGTATTATGACCTAACCAGTCACTGGGTTTTGGCTCATTTAACAATGCCAGGCATTAGTTCTGTCTTGTGGACTGGCTTTTAAATCCGGACAGAAACTGGTTGGTTACTCCCATTACATTGGTGCCACTATTGCCAGCCAGTAAGGCTTTCTTGCCAAGACAGTCATAGAGTAGTATGTAGAGAACTCTATGTAGTTCATAGAGTTCGTGGCTGTGTAAAATTGCTTAATACTTTTCTCCCCCAGAAATGTAAACAGACTACAGCACTATAAAAGCTACCCAGTAGAGATGAAGCTTTCTGTTTGCTACCAGCTTGAATCTCCATGTTCTATGACTGAAATGTGTGGTGTGTTCAATGATTAGGTAGATTAGGTATTACCATCAAGTTCTGGAGGGTAAGCAAGAGCAATAACAATAGCTTGTAATATTTAGGGAAATCATGTCCACAGTGATCAACAACATAAAAATAGTCTTTTTTTTTTTTTTTTTTTTTGGTTTTTCAAGATAGGGTTTCTCTGTGGCTTTGCAGGCTGTCCTGGAACTAGCTCTTGTAGACCAGGCTGGTCTCGAACTCACAGAGATCCGCCTGCCTCTGCCTCCCGAGTGCTGGGATTAAAGGCATGCGCCACCACCGCCCGGCAACAACATAAAAATAGATAACCCATACCTGGCATTGGGGTTTTTATTTGATAGCCTACAGTGCCTGAGGGAGGCATTGTCACCCCTCCACCCCACCATTATGGGGTAACTCCATTTAAACTCCTTTTATATGTGTATATTTTAGGAAGTTTCTATAGTAGGAGGTTTCCATGAGGCATTTTCAATAGTCTTTAGTGTTAGTTAACCCTCCTCATATGTCCCTCCTTATCCGACCCTTCCATATCCCATCCCATTTAAGAAAAAAAAAAACAATTTTAATTAAGAATAATTCACAGATATTACAGTACCCTGATGACAAAAATCATGGTTTCAAGCTTTAGTGGACCTAAGAGTCTCCTAATAAACTGATTTAAATTGCAGAGATTGGAGCTGGGAAGCAGCTCGTGTATAAAGTGAGGTATAGTCATGAGAATCTGAGCTGTGTCTCCAGAACCCATGTGAAAAAGCCAGATGTACTAGAGTGTACCCCTGTAATCCCTACACTAGAGGCATAGAGATGGGTGGATTCATGAGGTTCATTGGCTAGCCATCCTAGCCTAGCCAGTGAGCACCAGGTTCAGAGAGAGACCCTGTTGTTACAGTGGTCAGGGCCTGGGCTGGGTGTTCCCAGGGTCTTGGCCTCCTATCCAAAGAATTGAAAATAAGGGGTCACATAGATTTACAAAAAAAAGCAAGATAACTATATTCTAAGGGAAGCGGTAAAACAGATTGTGGAGAATATAATGTCAAGACGGACAGTTGGCCATGTGAGTCAGAATGCTGGAGAGCCCAGTTCAGGTTTGGAGCTTCCTTTTATGTTATATAAGAGACAGAGGAGGTGATTGGTAAGGGGTGTAGTTGGGCAGTCATTTTGATTGATAGATTACACCATACATTCATTTTCCCTACCGTGCAATGTCCCCTCCCACAATGCACCTGACATTGATCATACGTACGTCCAGCTATGCAAAGGCATAGATAGTGGTTTACTGTCCCTGCAAAGTTACTAGAGGACTCAGTTTTGTATGACTGAGCACATACCCAAAACCAGTTCAGACCAGATTGGCCCTTGAGTTCTTTGGTACATTAAATAGAAACCATCTGTCTCAGGAAAGCGCTAAGTTGGGACATGTAGTACATCATTGTGATCTCTGCATCAAGGCCAAGCAAGATCACCGAGTTTGAGAAAAGCCCATGCTACATGGGGAGACCCTCTCTCCAAAGCAAAAAGGAACCACCCCGTGTAAAAATAAATACTTTCCATATAGCAGCTGGATCTCTAGACCTTAGAGAGTATTTGGTTTTGGTGAACACTTGGCATTAGGCTGTTTCCATAACCCTTTAGTTAGATGCTCTCTCATTTATATGGGTGGGGCCTTACCTATCTACTGTCCACCTACCCCTTTAGACCCTGGGTTTGGGTTGGTAGCAGGCCAATAAGGTTCTTACCTGAACAGACGCTTGTAACATAATGCCTTATGGCTTGCAACAGAAGGTTCTGGAACATTTTTACTACTATCTTTCTATAGTCATAGGCTTTATTTTTATTTACTGATTTTGTTCAGCATTTCAAAATTATAATAGTTGATGCCTGATAAATGGTAGAGTAAAAATGTTGAAATACTTCCTTAGTTTTGCTTAATTCACCCATTGTTGGCACTTGAGAGAGGCTAAAGCCTTATTTGAAGTTGGTTACTGTCCCCGAAAAGAAAGAGAGAGAGAGAGAGAGAGAGAGAGAGAGAGAGAGAGAGAGAGAGAGAGGATGTTTGAATGTTTGTTTGTTACCAGGAATGGGGGAAGGACTATTATTCAGAGATGGGAGTATATGTAGCCTGATGCAGGTTGGGGTCTGGGGGTTCTGAGGTTGCTGGAGCATTGTTTGAAGAGAGGTGTGTGTGCAGTAGTACTAGTGGGTGAGGGAATTAGGCTACCAAATGCATTACTACAAGTATGGGGGTGGTGCATAACCCCAAACCAAATGGGAGTTCCAAGCTAAATTGTCTCCTATACTTGTGGTTCCCAGCTCTGTCTCAAAAAACAAGATGGACAGAACCTGAGGAACAACACCTCTGGCCTGCACATGAAAGCATACACAAACACACACACACTCAAACTGACACACACTCACACACACACACACACACACACACACACACACACAGAGAGAGAGAGAGAGAGAGAGAGAGAGAGAGAGAGAGGGAGAGAGAGAATAAATAATATGTACAGAGAGAGTAAATAAATGCAGAGATGCAGCCCATACCTCAACTTGGGGGGATATTTGAATCCTGAGACTAGGCCTTAAAAACTTGTATTTTATTTATTAATTTTTAAATTTTGTTCTGTCTTTGCTTGTTTGGTTTCCTTTTGTTACAATCTATGTAATTAATGCTGGCCTAGAACTCTCCATGTTGTCTGGGCTGGCCTGTAACTCAAAGAAATCCTCCTGCCTCAACTTCTCAGTCGCTGAGATTGTGGGTATGTGCTGTCACGCCCACTGGAAAGCTCCGTTTCACATTGGTGTTGCGTGTTGACGTGGATGCCTGAAGTTGGAAGAGTAACTTTAAGATATACAGAGTAGATGAAGGCAGTGGAGCTTAGCGAGCTCCTTCTGGAGTGCCGCCTGCCAGTCCTACCTTGCTGATGAAAGTGTGGGAGAACCAAGCATTCTTAGCAACAGTTCTCTAGCACACACAGGCTGGAATGTAGCTCAGCAGGTAAAGAGCTCACTTGGTACGCATGAGGTCCTGGGTTTGATCCCAATAAGCACCACACAACCAGGCAGGATGGTCCATGTCTGTGCTTTCAGTGCTAGGAAGGTAGAGACAGGAGGATGAGAAATTAAAGGTCATCCCAAGCTACATAGTAAGCGTGAGGCCAGCCTGGGCTACATAAGACCCCATCTCTCAATCAAAATGAAACAAAACAACGGGAAGAGCTCCAACCCACATCTATTTGCCTCTCCCAACTACCACACTTCCTGACCCAGAGGTGATAAATGTAGAGCAATGGGTGTGTTGTATTCACCCAGGGGTCAGCTGTAATAGGGTCTTTTGCTCTGAGGTCCAGATACTTGCCCTCCATATCCTCATAGACCAGTCAAGGTCTGCAGGGGTGGGGCAGGAACATCAGGAGAATGAGGCTTCATTACCCTCAGACAAAGGCTCAGAGCGGATGCCTCCTATGCATTCAGCGGCCTGTATAGGATTAGTGTATACAGCATGTTTAGAAGGCCCCATGCTATATCCCATTGACGGCCCGTGTCAAAGGCATGAATGCCTTTTGCTGAGGCAGGGGGAGTTCTCTGAAACTATATTTTCTCTTTTTAAAGCAAGAGTCCCAGCAAGGCTGTTCGAGGTGCCCTAAAGGTCTACAAACCATTGTTGTCTGTCCCCCCTGCCATTTCTGGCTTGCTCTCTCCCCTCCCTGGCTCCCTCTCTGACTTGCATGTGTTGCCCCTAGACCATGGGCTCAGGGGCCTCTAGCCAAAGCTGCTGACTCTGACCACGGCCTTTCTCTGGACTGTGTTCATTCGCATCAAGCTGCTGAGGGTGGAGGAGCTATATAGGCTCCAGGCCATTCACCAGAGGATTAGGCCTGGGCTGAGGGTGCAGCAGGAGAGAGGAGAGAGGCCGCAGTGAAGGCCCAGTGCTGCCGCTGGTCATCATGCCCTACCTGCTGCCGGGATTCTTCTGCGACAGGGTGATCCGAGAGAGGGACAGGAGGAATGGAGAGGGCACTGTCTCACAACCTCTCAAGTTTGAGGGGCAGGATTTTGTCGCTCTCAAACAACGGTGTCTGGCTCAGAAGTGCCTCTTTGAAGACCGCATCTTCCCAGCAGGTGTGCAGGCCCTTGGCTCACATGAGCTGAGCCAGAAAGCCAAGATGAAGGCCATCACATGGAAGAGGCCAAAGGTAGGGATAAAGGGGGCATGAAATCCGCAGACAGCTGTTGGGGAACAGGGAGTGAAGTGGTCAGAGCCTGAGGCCATGGATTCACCCCAACTCTGAGCAAGTAGCTTATTAGGGTTCTCCTTACCCATGTGCCGCAGCCCCAAATACCTTGCTTCTTCCATTAGAGACTAAAGATGTTATTTTCTATTCCTGAACCTCACAATGAGGACCTTTAGATCCCTGAGACTGCAGGCATTTTCAGAGTGCTAATGCATTGACTTGAATCTCCATAGGATTGTAAAGTAGAATCAGCTAGCTCAGCTCTTCCTGAGAGGAGGAGTTTGGGGAGGGGAGAATGGGGTGGCGAAGAGAATAGAGGCTTGGAGTTTTAGCGTCCACAGAAGGGGCAAATAGTAAAGAAATCGGAGGCAGGAGCCTTAACCTTCTAGCCCAAGCTGGCTCATGAGCGTGGTGTCAAGTCTGTTTAAACAGAAAGGTCCCCACTGACCAGCCAGACTCCTTCCTGAGTGAAACAGTTGATCCAGGCTGCCCTATCAAGGGACATCCTAGGAGCCCCTTGCATGTCAGTGGGGAAGGTCAAAGTGCTTAGAAGCATGTGGGACAAAGCTCTTCTGCAAGGAGGTGCCCACAGCTGTAAAAGAGCCTGCTGCATTTGGAGCTGGCAAGGAATGTGTGTGCAAACCCAGAAGATCTGCAAGGCGAGTTTTTTTTAGCATACATGTAAATTTTGATTTCTTATATTTTAGTTAGCTTCTAAATTCACTTTTGTTGTGTTTTAAAAAGATTTTTAAATTGTATTATTTTAATTATGCATATGTGTGCCCGTGTGGGTACATGCACATGGCACATGAATGCAAATGACCACAGATGTCTGAAGTGTCAGATGCCCCTGGAGCTGGGGTTACAGACTGCTGTAAGTGCCCTGATGTGGTGCTGGGAACCAGACTCAGATCCTCAGGAAGAGCAGCTGGTGCTCTTAACCACTGAGACATCTGTCCAGCTCTAAACTTCTAATTTTACAATTACAGGTTTACATAAAAATTTTTTTTAAAGATAGCACTGGATCCCATGTGTAGTCCTTCTCTGTGGTTTTACTCTCTGTAGTTTTAGTTACCTGTGGTCAACGGTGGTACAACAATACTAAGTGGAATATTTTTGAAAAAGTTCAGAAGTTTCAAATAACCTCCATTATTGTATATTGTTTTAATTCTTCTATTTTATTGTAGTATGATTCGTCTCTTATTGACTAATTTATAAATTAAGCTATCTTCATTGTATGTACAGGAAAGAGTCTAATATATGTGGGCATTGGTCCTAGCCATGGTTTCAGATTTCTGGGGGTCTTGGTATCTACCCCAAAGACAAGGGAGAATGACTGTACTCTGTCCAGTTTTCCTTGCTGTATCACGACCTGGCACATTTTCTATCAGTAACCAATATTCATATGTTATTGAAAACAGCACCCACACTTGCCCACTGTCTTTTTATGTTCCAAGACTCCTCCCTTACACACTCACTTAGGTGTCATGTCTCCTCAGTCTTCTTTCTCAGGTTTTCCTTGTGCTACATAGTCTCACAGAGCACTAGTGAGATATTTTATAGAATGACTCTCAGTTGGTATCTGCCTCTACTTTTCTCCTGACTAGACTGGGCTTGTGTATTTGTTTGTTTCTTTTTAATAATTTCTACTCTTATTTGATGTGTATGAGTATTTTGCTTGCATGTATGTACCCCACATGTGTGCAGTACTCCTAGAGGCCAGAAGAGGGCACTAGCGCCCTTATAACTAGAACTACAGACCATTGTAAGTTGCCATGTGGGTGCTGGGAAACTGAACCAGGGTCCTCTGCAAGAACAGCAAGTACTCTTAACCGCTGAGCCATCTCTCCGGTCCTGGGCTTATGTGGTTTGAGGAGGCTGACCGCAGAAAGCAAGTACCTTCTTATCACAGCACAAATTGAGGGCACAGGCTGTAAACATGCCTCCTCAGTCTGATGTTGACCTTGAGCCAGATTGAAATGCCCATCAAATTTCTGTACTGTGAAGTTTCTTTCCCCCTCCTTTTCTTCTCAGAAGCTAGAACCTACCCATAAGCCCACACTTAATGACTAGAAAGTTACCTTCCACTGCCTTGAGTGCAGAGTATCTTAAACATTATGGGGGATAATTCTGCGTGAGAATGTGGGTCTGTGTGCTCTCTATGTACATCTTGTGCATATTTGTGCCTTATTTTGAGTTATTGTGTCGTTGTCCATTATCCCAACTATAGTCAATGGAAGTTCTCAGGTGGCTCCTATCTCTGTGTAACAAATCCCCGGGTTTGTTTGTTTTCAAATCTTTGATTTTAAATCATTATAAGATGCTCCGGGGCTGGGCATTGGTGGTGCACGCCTTGAATCCCAGAACTTGGGAGGCAGAGGCAGGCAGATTTCTGTGAGTTTGAGGCCAGCCTGGTCTACAAAGCCAGTTCCAGATGAGACTTCAAAGCAATACAGAGAAACCCTGTATCAAAAACAAAACAAAACAAAACAACAAAATGCTCTAGGTTCATCTGGTATATTTCCTGCTCCAATCTTAAGAATCAGCCACATGGTAGATAGTGTATGTTTCCCAGTCATGTATCAAAAAAGCAAAAGTGAGTGCTGAAGAGGTCACTTGGTCTTGGTGTGCAAACATGATGAGCCGAGACCCCCAAAAACTTATTTTAAAAATCCTGACATGGTGGAAAGTGCTACAAATCCCAGCACTGGAGAAACAGAGACAGGTGGATCCCTGAGACTGGCTGTCTACACAGCCTAGTGTACTCTGTGAGCTCCAGGTTAGCAAGAGCCTCTACCTCAAAAAACACAATAGAGAGAGAGAGCACTTGAGGTATGACACCCAAGGTTGGCCTCTTGCCTCCACGTGCACACACACATAAATAATGGGTTTCATTATGACATATTCATAATGTATATATTTTACTTGGCTTATATTTATTCTCCGTTACTCTTTCTTACTTTCCTCTTCCAAGTCCTACTGCTATCCTTCCTCTTCCCAAATAATCACCCTTGTACTTTCTTTTTAAAACTTAAATGTTGGACCATGGTGGCACTTACCTTTAATCCTAGCCCTCTGGAAGCTGAGGCAGATGGATCTCTAAGTTTGAGGCCAGTCTACAGAACTAGTTCTGGAACAAACTATAGTGTCTCAAAAAAACAAAAACAAACAAACAAAAAGAACAAAACTTAAAAAAAATTGACTTTTTGAGACATATCTCATGGAGCCCAGGCTGGTCTCAAACTTGGTCTATAGCCCAAAATAACCCTAGCTCCTTGCCCTCTGCCTCCACTTACCACCATGCCTGTCTGACTTTCTACTTTCATATTTTTTTAAACTTTTTCAAAAATCTTTATTATTTTTGATGAACAGCAACTTATGCATTATTGCAACACAGTACTTGTGACAGCATGGCTTTTGTTCTTCTGGCTTCCACATGTTGGAAGACACTCGGTGGTTTGTAGGAGGTCAGCAGAGTCCCAGAGCCTGGGGAAGGGCTCTGTCATTTTCTCATTCTCTTTTATAAAAATACTTTATTTATCCTGAAGGTTTACTGGACTATCACGTCCAGTTTATGAAGCACTGGGATGAGCCCAGAGCTTTGTACATGCTATGCAAGAATTCTACCAACTGAGAAACACAGACCCTGCTCTGTTTGTAAACCTAGATTTCCCATTTAAGAGAAAACATGCAATGTTTGTGAGTTTGTTTGTTTTTTTTCTTTAATTCTGGTTTATTTTGTTTGGCATGATGCTCTCCAGTTATATTTTCCTGTAAATGACATAACTTCATTCTTTTATGGTACCTGTGTGGAGGTTAAAAGGGCAACTGGAAGGAGAGAGCCTTTCCATTCAACGAGTGAGTTCTGGATATTAAACTCATGTCATCAAGCTGGGCAGTGATGCCTTCACTGCTGACCACGCTCACTGCCCAAATTCTGTTCTTCTTTTCAGTTGAACAAGATTCTGTTATGCAGGTGGGAGCTGGTGGCTCATGCCTTTAATCCCAGCACTCGGAAGGCAGAGGCAGGTGGATCTCTGTGAGCTCAAGGCCAGCCTGGTCTACAGAGTGAGTTCTGGGATAGCCAGGGCTGCAAAGAGAATCCCTGTCTCGTAAAAACAACAACAAAACATCCCGCTGTACATGTTCTTAATACACTGTTTTGTTGATGACCAGCGAGGCTCTTCTATAACTCTACACGTATGTTACAGTTGTGCATCTTGGTCTTTGTTAGTTCACAGGGGTAGGAGGGGCCGCCTACCTCAGCTGCAGAGGCGGTTACATCATCACCTGCTGCCAGGTGCCTTTCCACCGCCAGCTATGCGACAGGTGCACCTTTTAGAAAAGTGCCCACCGGTCATAGTTCTCTTCTTGTGTCTCCTCTTCCTGTTCTCTATGCCTGCCTCTCTCATGTCCCCACACTGACTGACAGGGCCTTTCTCTCTTTCACACTCCCCCTCCTCCGTCCCACAATGGACCTCTTACACTAACTCTGTTGGAAGTTGCATGTTTGTATAGTGGCATACCTTGGCAGGGTCTGCTGAAAGGGTCTGCCCACTTCGCCTTTCTTTTTTTAAATCATTACAGTCTTCTTGTGGGGCTCCTAACGGTAGGAGCAGGGGCTGCCGCTGACTCTGTTCCCTGTCTTTGGAACCCTCCTGCTGGGTTGCCTCGTCCAGCCTTATTAGGAGAGGAGGTGCCTACTTTTACTGCGACTTGATATGCCATGCCTGGTTGATATACCTAGGAGGCTTGCCCTTTTCTGAAGAGAAAGGAGGAGGAGTCGATGCAGAAAGGGGAAGAAAGGAGGAGGGGGATTGAGAGGAGAGGAGGGAGGGAAGAGAAAATTAATTAAAAATGAAAAAAAAGGAAGAAAACTCTGATGATAATCTGCATGCCCCCACAGGAGTCTCTTGGCTTTTTCCTGCATATCCAAAGAAATGTGTTTCTTTTATGTTAAGTCCAGTGATGACCTAGGATCTGTTTTCCTGTTGGCGATGCTGGCTTGCCAGTCTTAGTATCCTACTAGCTCTTTCAGCACTCAGGGTCAAGCCTGTTTCAGTGTTTGTTGCCCTGTTCCTTTTCTTTGCTCAACTTCTTCAGAAATCACTGCTGTCTATTGTTATTGCTTCTGGGCTTTTGGTACTTGGTGGTACTGGGATTAAACCCAGAGCTTTGCACATACTAGGTAAGCACTCTAATACAGTACACATACCTAGCCCTTGTTTGTTCTTAGTGCATAGGAATAGGAAATTGTTTTTAAGAAGACAAAAACTATTAATAAATTTAACTTTAACATTACAAGATTATTTATTCAGTGATTTTTTTAAAAAAAGAAATGTATTTATTTCGTGTGTGTGTGTGTGTGTGTGTGTGTGTGTGTGTGTGTGTGTCAACATACATGTGGGTGCTGCTGAGTCTTGCAGGTGGATGTGAGCCACCAGATAGTATGCTAGGACCTGAACTTCATCATTCTGCAAGAGCAGCAAGTGCTCTTAACCACTAAGTCATCTCTGCAGCCTGTGTGTCTGTGTGTGTGTCTGTGTGTGTGTCTGTGTGTGTGTGTGTGTGTGTGTGTGTGTGTGTGTGTGTGTCTGTGTGTGTGTAGCCCCTAGCTGTTCTGGAACTAGCTCTTGTAGACCAGACTGGCCTCAAACTCACAGAGATCCACCTGCCTTTGTTGGGATTAAAGGCGTGCAACACCTCTGCCCAGCTCCCTACTTTATCATTTTTGTTTTGTTTGTTTGTTTTGAGACAGGGTTTCTCTGTGTAGCTTTGGAGCCTATCCTGGCACTCGCTCTGGAGACCAGGCTGGCCTCGAACTCACAGAGATCCGCCTGCCTCTGCCTCCCGAGTGCTGGGACTAAAGGTGTGCACCACCAACGCCCAGCCCTATTTTATAATTTTATGTTTTCTTTTATACTAAAAAAAAAAAAAATCTGCCAGGTGGTGCACACCTTTAATTCCTTCACTCAGGAGGCAGAGGCAGAGGCAGGTAGATCTCTGTGAGTTCAAAGCCAGCCTAGTTTACAAAGCAAGTTCCAGGACAGCCGGAGCTGTTACACAAAAAAAAACCCTGTCTTGGGGCAGGGGAGTGCACCTTAGTTCTTAATGATAATAATAAAAATTCTTATTTGTGGGCTGGAGAGATGGCTCAGAGGTTAAGAGCAGTGGCTGTTCTTCCAGAGGTCCTGAGTTCAATTCCCAGCAACCATATGTGCCTCACAACCATCTGTTATGAGATCTGGTGTCCTCTTCTGGTGTGCAGATATACATGGAAGCAGAATGTTGTATACATAATAAATAAATAAAATCTTAAAAAAATTCTTATTTATCACCTATATAATGTGTCAAAGTTCTGAAATAATGTTTGTATCCTTGTCTTTTAAAAATATATGGTTTCACGTAGCCCAGGCTTGCTGTGTAACTGGAGGATGACCTTGAACTTCTGCTCTGGCCTCTACTTGCTGAGCTCTGAGATTACAGACACACTTGATTTATGTAGCCCTGAGGATCAAACTCAGAGCTTTGTGCTTGTTCTGCAAACACTCTACCACATACATCTCTATCCCCTGATTATTTCTTCATGGTTTTAGATGTTTGTCCTCAGGATAGATCCCCAAAGAGATAAATAATCAAAATTTGTATTTGAAGTCATTTGAAATAACTCCTTGTATGTGTATGTTTATGCCATATCAGCTTGTTATGTACTTAAGTGCCTTTTCTCTGTTTGGTTTCAACTTTTTTTTTTTTTTTTGATTTTTCCAGACAGGGTTTCTCTGTGGCTTTGGAGGCTGTCCTGGAACTAGCTCTTGTAGACCAGGTTGTTCTCAAACTCACAGAGATCTGCCTGCATCTGCCTCCCGAGTGCTGGGATTTAAGGCGTGTGCAACCAACGCCTGGCCTTGGTTTCAACTTTTACAAGCTTCCTTTTAAAACAAATTTCCCTTTAACTCTACCTTTTTATTGTGTAAAATCTTCAATGGTTTTTTCCATTAAAACAATTTTCAAACAGTTATACTCCCAAGTTTATTTCATCCCCACACCTTCCCACCCAGTAGAACACTTCAAACATTGGTTCACTGGTTAAATACCCCCACAGTATTCAGTGTTGCTACACCAGGAGGGATTGGTGTGGTATGAAGGCAACTTCCCATGTAGGAAGAAGGAGGCATCTTGACTGTGGGGGCCTCAGCTCACTTGGGAGAAGTTTGTGGTTGTAAGAAGAAAGACAGGGAGACAGCAAGAAACAAAAACAGAGAATATGTTTTAGGGCTTTTATTGCTGTGATGAAACACCATGACCAAGGCAACTTGTGGAGGAAAGGGTTTCAGCTAATATTTCCAGACAGTCCATCACTGAGGGAAGTCAAGGCAGGAACTCCAACAGGCAGGGACCTTAGAAGTGTTACAGCTCTGAAGGAAAAGTTGTCTTGGTAGTCAGAAGCTAAGGGATACCTACAGCTCAGAAGGGAAAGGTATCCCAACACAAGTGTTACAGATCTGTTGCAGTGGAACACCACTTCCCAGCAAAGCGTCACAGTGTTTGCTCTGGGAAAGTTTCCCTAGTGCAAGTGTAACAACTCTGCACCAGACACATGTTATAGCTCTGTTCAGCTTCCCTGCCAGGGCCCTGCTTGTACCAGCCCCACGCTACAGAGGCTATCTATATCTGACTGATGTCCTGGGGCTGAGATCGGAGCCAGTCAAATGGCCCTGGGTCCATCCCTGAGTCGGTGTGTGTGTGTGTGTGTGTGTGTGTGTGTGTGTGTGTGTGTGTGTGCTGGACCAGGAAACTCCTAGCTACCCAATGGTGATAAGGACCAGACACAGGTATCTTGTCATTTCAGGAGGGCTCTCAGTCCATGCTGGAAAACTGGAGTCTCTGGTTTATTCTAGCATCCTCCTAAATAGCTTTCTAACAGTGGGGATGACCGCAGAAGACACATACTCTCATCTATATAGCTGATATCAAGTAATCCTTTTAACCTTAGTGGCACACCTGAACAGTCCCTAGGCACGTAGACAAAACTCTCAGGACAGTTGTGGGCACACACAGGGCCTAAGTCTGTTGTTATGCATCTAGGAGACATTTTCCACCGAGGCCAAGCCATCCGGGCAGTAATTTAGCCAGCATCTAAAAGACAATGGGAGATTCAGGCTCCTGGAAAATGGAGTGGAGGATTGGACCCCGATACTTTATACTCGATAATTTTTGGGTCCCGACACTTCCACTGAGTGTAACAATTCTGCTCTAGCAAGGAAAGGTTTCCCCAGCCAAAGTGTCTGCTCTGCTCTTCTCTGCTCCGCTCTGCTCCAGCAAGAGCCATTACAGCTCACCTCTGCTCTGGCAAAAGAAAGTCATTACAAAAAACCTCTCTCAAGAGATTTATTGGGAGGGAGGAATCCAGGAGAGAGGCTGCCTCTGCCAGGGTAGAAAAAAGGCAGTCCCAAACTGAGCAGGTACAGGGTTATACAGGGCTTCTTAGGGGTGGAGCTTTCCATGGTGAACATTTTCTGGGAGGGGATTGGTAGGATCTCAATTCCTGAGCTTGGGACAAGCTCAGAGATTGGTTGGATTTCGTGCTGTGGGATTATTTAGATTTCAGTTCCTGTGTTGGTTAGGGTCAGGGTGTAGTCCCTTGGCTCTGGTCTCAGGGCCAGCGTGTTCTTTTACTGGCACCTTTTACCCTACTAACCTGGAGGCAGGAGGTGATGAGGAGGCCATAGAGTAGTGCTGCTTACTAGCTTGCTCAGCTTTCTGTTGCAGGATCCCGACTGGTGTCCCTAGGGGGTGAGGGAAAGTAGGCAAGACACCAATGACGCAGGCATCGGGAACAAGTTGAAACAACAAGCTCAGTTTATTCCAGGAAGGGTAGCTTTATATACTCCCCTACCCTGCCCCAAGGGAGGAGATCCACTGAGCAGGCATCTGCTGACCTGATGTAATTGCTGACCATAGGTCCATGTCATCTCTTATCTGCTGTTCTCAAGGTCCTCTGGCAGACCCAGGATGGCTGAAAGGAGATATCAATTGCGCATGCTCTAGGCCAGCTGTCAGGCCCATTGAGGCTTAGTTTTCCCACAACTTTCTTTTTTCTTTGAAAAGTCTTTATCAGTTACTAGTACTTCACAGCCTATTGACAATCCCTTAGAATTTAATTTTTTAAAGTTACATTTATTTATTTAATCTATTGTGTAAGTATCTGTGTGTGCAGGGGGAATACAAGCATTCATGGCACATGTGTGGAGGTCAGAGGACAAGTTGTGGGAGTCAGCTTTCTTATAGAACCCAGAACCAGCAGCTCAGGGGTGTCACCACCTACAATGGGCTGGGCCCTCTCCCATCAATCACTAATTAAGAAAATGTCCTACAGCCGGATCTTATGGAGGCATCTTCTCAATGGAGTTTCCCTCCTTTCAGATGACTCTAGTTTGTGTCATGTTGACATAAAACTAGCCAGCACAGAACACTTCACAGGAATAACAAGGTTTCTTGAAGCTGTAAAGAACAACCTTAAAATCAAAACACCAAATCTTTAATTAGCTTAAAAGTAAAAAAAAAATAAAATAAAATAAATTAATTAATCAATTAATTAAAGCAAAGCCAACACCGAATGAAATCAAGAGCACCCTCTGTTGACTGCTGATGTGCTGTGTGATACCTAGTTTTGGAAACTGCAGCTGCCACTGTTGCTGTTCTGGGCAGATTTGCCCCTTCCAACAACCTAGGAGGGGCAGGTGAGGCTCACACTAGATTTCCTATCTTCTTTGCAGACTGCCAAGACCTGCAGATGCTGGGATATATGCTGCCTCTAAATATTTATGTCCCACATCTTAGAAAGGAAGATCTTTTTTTTTTTTTTCCTACTAGCATCCTTTCCCCATGAGTTCTGTAGCCACTTTGCCCCGCCTCTCAAGGTACATACCAGTCTGTACTCAAGGGATATGCCATTCTGTGTCTAGTGTGGGAGAGAAGAGCAGATAGCCTTGGGGCGGCTTTCTTACCTTCCCTGATCTTCAGTTGTTTATTGTTCCTCTTAAGGTAGGGTCTCCTTATTTAGCCCATGCTGACCTTGAACTAGCCATCCCCCTGCGTCAGCCCCTCCAGTGCTGGGATTATAGATACGCACCAATACACCCAACTCTCAGCCTCAGCTCTCTGGTTTGAAAAAGAAGAGTGATGGTAGTCCACATTCTTGGCGTGAACCGCTGGCTGTGGAGGCGTAAGGGTCAGTGAGTGTAAAGCCCATGGTACCAGGGCAGTACGCCATCGGGTCAGCCTGGAAATCCAACAATTGCTGGATTGTTGTTTCCTTTTTGGAAACAGCCAGTCAGCTGGCTGTTTGTTTACCTGGTTGTTTCCTTTTTGTTCTGCAGGAAATTTGTGAGAATCCCCGATTTATCATTGGTGGAGCCAACAGGACTGACATCTGCCAAGGAGACCTAGGTAGGAAACTCCCTCCACCATGCCCGGCCAGACGACCCAGGGCTAGTTAGCAGGTGTGGTCTCTATTCAGGATGTGAAAAAACAAAATTCTGTTTCTTCTTTTAATGCATTTCAAAATCTTTTAAAATTATCTATTTAAGTGTGTGTGTGTGTGTACAACCACACACCATGGCACAAACCTAGAAGGTCAGAGAACAGCTTGTGGGGAAACAGTTGTTTCCTTTTTCTGTGTAGGATCTGGAGGTCAAACTCAGGTCATCACATTAGGCATCTCCACACTAAAGGAGTCTTTTGACAGAGGTGGCATTTGCCAAGAGGAAGAGAGGCCCAGGTTCTGTCAGCTTGGCTGTTACACAGCCCTTCCTCTCCTTTCACCTTTAGTTCTGGAAGCATCCTCCCTGGGGCAGACTGTGGGCAAGCTCTGTGGAGGGAAATTGGAGAAATCATTAAAAGGCAATATAAAACACAAAAAAGGCAAGGGCAGCTGAAAAGCATCATCTTAGTTTCTTCCAGAAAGAGAGGCTGCAGACACTGGGTGTTGGGGCACCTAAGGGACACTGCCTGGGGACAAACTAAGCTCTGAGCCCTTCAAACCGATACACTACTTCCAGAGGATAGGCTGGCTGATTCAAAGGAGGGAGATAGGTGGCTTGGGCAGTTGTCAGCCTCTCCTTACCAGCAGGGTGGTGGCTGGCCTGTGCCCTTAGTAGATAGATGCAGGACTGTCGGGGCACCGGGTATGCCTTTTGCCAGTCTCGGTGCCCTTTGTAGACTGGTCCTGGACAGTTAGCTGATGCACATCTGCTTAGTTGATGGTTCTCTGACACACAGTTGTCCTTGATGCCAAAAGGGAAAAGGTTAACCCAGCAAAAACGGAGGGCAGCCATGACCACCCACTGCTGTCTCCTTGAAGGAAGTGAGTCTCTTTATAAAAGGAGGAATTAGTTGACCTTAGGAAAACATCCAATCCTGAGAGAATGAGTTACCCTGTTCCTCTGGCTGTTGAGGAGTTCCTGTGGCTCTCCTTGCCTGGGTTCACACCTGGTGAGGGCAGACAGGAAGTAGGGAGGTGGGCAACATTAGCATCCAATTCTTCAGGATGGGGAATTCATGGCAGGAGCTGGGTCTTCTCTTCCCAGAGGGGCAGCCGCTACCTGACTAACAGTCTGTGTTTGCCTACAGGGGACTGCTGGTTTCTTGCAGCCATCGCCTGCCTGACGCTGAACGAGAGGCTGCTTTTCCGAGTTATACCCCATGATCAAAGTTTCACTGAAAACTATGCGGGGATCTTCCACTTCCAGGTGAGGAAATGGGGATGTGGGTGAGATGGAAGCCAGACCTTGGTTGATGCATTAAAGATAACCTCAGAGAAGGCACCAAAATGCTCCATGTTGCCTCAAGGAATGAAAACAAAGTAACCTTCTCTTGGGTTAGTTTAAGAGCCAGCCCACTTCTTGTGTGTTTCCAGTCTATGGTTACTGACCTGTCTGTAGTCTGTATGTTCTGTTTTCTTTTTGGTTTTGGTTTGGTTTTTTTGTTGTTGTTGTTGTTTTGTTTGTTTGGTTGGTTGGTTGGTTGTTGATTGGTTTTTCTAGACATGGTTT